>NW_027249134.1:0-600000 GCF_030848795.1 Temnothorax nylanderi
ACGCTCGTTCGTGAATATTTCTTATTTTTGTGACTCGTGTATTTCGTGCCGCGTATAATCGCGACTCCTTATCGTGCAAAGCATGCATTAATAGTACTTACCTTCGCGAGATTTACGTGCTCGATACCGCGGCGTAATGTGCATACGATATTCAATCTTAATTGTGGTTTTGTTTAATCAATCTAGGTTACCTGTTTTTATATTACTACAGAGTAAAGTACTCCTTCCCATGGGTACGACCTTGGCGAGGTGGGAAGGCCCAGTACCCAGTACGAGGATTTTACCCAAGCAAAACTCTTGTTCTGCTTGGATAAAAATTCAAAGACGGGGAAGCTAACGTACCCTCGTCCGCCGATTAATTGAATAAACGAACCGCAGCCGGTTCGTCGCGTTTGCTTCGGGAGTGCCGTTCAAGTATAATCGGACTAAAGGACTTTTTTAAACGGGAGTGCCGTACAGTATCGCGCGAGAAAGACTTTTAATGAAATTAGTCCGCGCGCGATTGTAGTTTATTATCCGCGAGTGTTTCTCGCGAGTGTCCTGTGCGCGATGAGAGGAGGAAGCCTGACGTCCTGAGAGGAGGAGGAGGTCTGAGAGAGACATCGGGCCCCGGCGGAGCAACCTTGGGGTAGTATCATCTTTTATCTGCATAAAATTAATAGTTTTTCCTCATTTATTCGGAGTTTTATTTCGATAAGCTAAAACTAATTAGAAAAAAAAGAAATTATTTAAAATTTATAAAAATTTATTTTTGTAAATATTTTTCCGGAAAATAGATAATTATATCAGTGAATCTAATTGAAAGACGAATTTAGATGCGCGTAAAATTATGTGTATTTTTTGAAACATTTATCATTTTCAGCGCCTCTTTAATTTATATCTTTCGTTTTTGTTACAGTATCATCGTAGTTACGTGGCCGAATTACTCCGCCCGTTGCGCATCGGATCGGTGAGTGACGAATTTTTTACAATAATATGGGGTAACGAATTTGTGAGACTATATTAGATATATTTATGTATTGTATCCACATAATAGTACTATAGATAAATGCGACTTCTTACAAATTCGTTTGCTCTAAAATGGATAGACTAGATCAGACTAGGCTAAATAATTAATCCTGGAGCATCATCATTATTTATCGATTTATTGTGCTTACGGGAGAATGCATCCATAAGCACATACGTTATGTCGATGCATTATTTATTAATGCATCTAATGTTATTTGTATCGCAGAACATGCGAAGTATACCAGTCGCCTGAAATTTATAGGCAATTATTTAAATTTGGCAAATATACACGGAGAAAAAAATAATGTTGTATCAACAGCCTGAGTCTAATTGGAAATAATCTTGTTAATTCAAGTACATTATGCTTTTGTTTTAATGAAATAAAACAAGATTATTTCCAATTAGACTAATGCTGTTGATACAACATTATTTTTTGCTCTGTGTATATTTTATTGAGGACGAGCATGGCCTAGTAGACAGCGCACTGGTCTATTGAGCCAAAGGTCCCGGGTTCGATTCCCGGTAGAGCTAGAAAAATTATATTCGCTCGTTTCTCCTCTTCCGGGAAGATATAATCACGACGATTTTTATTAGAACGCGATTAACATAAAATTCTTTCATTTCTTGATAATTATAATTCTGTTTTACTTTCCATTGCTGCTGTGTATTAATTCTTGGACGAATACATTAATTACGCGTATCATTGTAAAATTAAAAGCAAAATTAAGTCACTTAATTAAGATTTTTTAACGATCCAACGTAGTTGTTTATTTTTTTCCGATATGATTAACGCGCGCTTATTAACGATCGCAACGATTCGTAATCAACCGCAACATTATAATCATCTACCGGCGCTGGTGACACGCGGCGCGACCTCCCCCCCTGCTCGCTCGACCGTATAAATCGGCGCGTTGTCTACCGGCGGCAGTGACACGCGGCGCGACCTCCCCCCCTGCTCGCTCGACCGTATAAATCGGCGCGTTGTCTACCGGCGGCAGTGACACGCGGCGCGACTTCCCCCCTTGCTCGCTCGACCGTATAAAATCGGCGCGTTGTCTACCGGCGGCAGTGACACGCCGGCGCGACTTCCCCCCTTGCTCGCTCGACCGTACAAATACGCGCGTTGTCTACCGGCGGCAGTGACACGCGGCGCGACTTCCCCCCTTGCTCGCTCGACGCGGTGTTAGGGTCACTCGTGGTGGTTTTAGCCGGTAGGCTGCGGGGAAATGGCGGAACTTTAATGTTCTGCTCTCCGCAGAATCCGGCACTCCCCCCGCCCCCGCCCCGGGGAGGGGGGGTCTTCCTCCCGAAAGGGGGTCACTGGTCACTCAAACCCCGGAAGAATGGAGGCACTCCCCGACCAGTGGTGCTCCCCGATCGGTGGCACAGCCACCGTGACTGGTTGCCACTGCTGACGGGTTGCCTCCGGACGTCGTGGGGATTCCAGTGATGGAAGATTTCCACCACGTAAAAAGAAAAAAAAAAGCTACTTAGTTAAAACGTAGGGAATAATTTTTAATTCCTTTCAGCAATTACATTTCCATTAAGCGAGAAGAGTCAAGAAACATTTTGACTATATTGCAAAAACGTTGTAAAATTGATGCAATATAGCTGAAATGCTTCTTGATTTTTCTTGCTTAAGGGATGAAGTCACACTGCATTGCCACGAGTCTCAATGTGGCTCGAGTCTGCAAAAGACATCACGCTTGAAAAAAATTAAGCGTGTAAAAATTTTGTCTGCTAAAGACATCACGCTGATAAAGTTAAGCGTGTAATAAATCTTCCCTCCAGGGGGTGGGGGGAGTCCTCCCGGACCCTTTAGGGGCACGGGGGAGCCCTCCACTACGGGTTTTGCGCACCCGGAGTACCCGAGCACACAAGTACCGCAATCTACGGCAGCCCTACGGGTCTGTCGTGGACCGGGGAGTCCTTTTAAGGACTCGCGAGGTAAGCGGCCTCTATAAAAAGTCCGCTCGGCTGGTCGGAGCCGTGAGAGAGGAGCTTAGGCTCTCCTAACCGACCTAAGGGAAGGAAAACCCTGACAGAAAACCTCCTAAGGGTCTGCTTCGGCGACATCACGCTTTTCTCTCCAGTAGTGAGCGTGTAACAAGTAAATCCTCCTCAGGTCTGCCTTCGGCGACATCACGCTTTTCTCCAGTAGGAGCGTGTAACAAGTAAATCCTCCTAAGGTCTGCCTTCGGCGACATCACGCTTTTCTCCATAGTGAGCGTGTAAAAAGTAAATCCTCCTCCGGGTCTGCCTTCGGCGACATCACGCTTTTCTCCAGTAGTGAGCGTGTAAAAAGTAAATCCTCCTCCTGTCTGCCTTCGGCGACATCACGCTTTTCTCCAGTAGTGAGCGTGTAAAAAGTAAATCCTCCTAAGTCTGCCTTCGGCGACATCACGCTTTTTCCTCCAGTAGTGAGCGTGTAAAAAGTAAATCCTCCTCCTGTCTGCCTTCGGCGACATCACGCTTTTCTCCAGTAGTGAGCGTGTAACAAGTAAATCCTCCTAAGTCTGCCTTCGGCGACATCACGCTTTTCTCCAGTTATTGAGCGTTGTAAAAAGTAAATCCTCCTCCTGTCTGCCTTCGGCGACAATCACGCTTTTCTCCAGTAGTGAGCGTGTAAAAGTAATCCTCCTCCTGTCTGCCTTCGGCGACATCAAGCTTTTCTCCAGTAGTGAGCGTGTAAAAAGTAAATCTCTCCTGTCTGCCTTCGGCGACATCACGCTTTTCTCCATTAGTGAGCGTGTAAAAGTAAATCCTCCTCCTGTCTGCCTTCGGCGACATTCACGCTTTTCTCCAGTAGTGAGCGTGTAAAAAAGTACATCCTCCTCCTGTCTGCCTTCGGCGACATCACGCTTTTCTCCAGTAGTGAGCGTGTAAAAGTAAATCCTCCTCCTGTCTGCTTCGGCGACATACGCTTTTCTCCAGTAGTGAGCGTGTAAAAAAGTAAATCCTCCTCCTTGTCTGCCTTCGGCGACATCAGCTTTTCTCCATAGTGAGCGTGTAAAAAGAAATCCTCCTCCTGTCTGCCTTCGGCGACATCACGCTTTTCTCCAGTAGTGAGCGTGTAAAAATAAATCCTCCTCCTGTCTGCCTTCGGCGACATCACGCTTTTCTCCAGTAGTGAGCGTGTAAAAATAAATCCTCCTCCTGTCTGCCTTCGGCGACATCACGCTTTTCTCCAGTAGTGAGCGTGTAAAAATAAATCCTCCTCCTGTCTGCCTTCGGCGACATCACGCTTTTCTCCAGTAGTGAGCGTGTAAAAATAAATCCTCCTCCTGTCTGCCTTCGGCGACATCACGCTTTTCTCCAGTAGTGAGCGTGTAATAAATAAATCCTCCTCCTGTCTGCCTTCGGCGACATCACGCTTTTCTCCAGTAGTGAGCGTGTAATAAATAAATCCTCCTCCTGTCTGCCTTCGGCGACATCACGCTTTTCTCCAGTAGTGAGCGTGTAAAAAGTAAATCCTCCTCCTGTCTGCCTTCGGCGACATCACGCTTTTCTCCAGTAGTGAGCGTGTAAAAATAAATCCTCCTCCTGTCTGCCTTCGGCGACATCACGCTTTTCTCCAGTAGTGAGCGTGTAACAAATAAATCCTCCTCCTGTCTGCCTTCGGCGACATCACGCTTTTCTCCAGTAGTGAGCGTGTAAAAGTAAATCCTCCTCCTGTCTGCCTTCGGCGACATCACGCTTTTCTCCAGTAGTGAGCGTGTAAAAAGTAAATCCTCCTCCTGTCTGCCTTCGGCGACATCACGCTTTTCTCCAGTAGTGAGCGTGTAAAAAGTAAATCCTCCTCCTGTCTGCCTTCGGCGACATCACGCTTTTCTCCAGTAGTGAGCGTGTAACAAGTAAATCCTCCTCCGGTCTGCCTTCGGCGACATCACGCTTTTCTCCAGTAGTGAGCGTGTAAAAAGTAAATCCTCCTCCTGTCTGCCTTCGGCGACATCACGCTTTTCTCCAGTAGTGAGCGTGTAAAAAGTAAATCCTCCTCCTGTCTGCCTTCGGCGACATCACGCTTTTCTCCAGTAGTGAGCGTGTAAAAAGTAAATCCTCCTCCTGTCTGCCTTCGGCGACATCACGCTTTTCTCCAGTAGTGAGCGTGTAAAAAGTAAATCCTCCTCCTGTCTGCCTTCGGCGACATCACGCTTTTCTCCAGTAGTGAGCGTGTAAAAAGTAAATCCTCCTCCTGTCTGCCTTCGGCGACATCACGCTTTTCTCCAGTAGTGAGCGTGTAAAAAGTAAATCCTCCTCCTGTCTGCCTTCGGCGACATCACGCTTTTCTCCAGTAGTGAGCGTGTAAAAAGTAAATCCTCCTCCTGTCTGCCTTCGGCGACATCACGCTTTTCTCCAGTAGTGAGCGTGTAAAAAGTAAATCCTCCTCCTGTCTGCCTTCGGCGACATCACGCTTTTCTCCAGTAGTGAGCGTGTAAAAAGTAAATCCTCCTCCTGTCTGCCTTCGGCGACATCACGCTTTTCTCCAGTAGTGAGCGTGTAAAAAGTAAATCCTCCTCCTGTCTGCCTTCGGCGACATCACGCTTTTCTCCAGTAGTGAGCGTGTAAAAAGTAAATCCTCCTCCTGTCTGCCTTCGGCGACATCACGCTTTTCTCCAGTAGTGAGCGTGTAAAAAGTAAATCCTCCTCCTGTCTGCCTTCGGCGACATCACGCTTTTCTCCAGTAGTGAGCGTGTAACAAGTAAATCCTCCTCCTGTCTGCCTTCGGCGACATCACGCTTTTCTCCAGTAGTGAGCGTGTAAAAAGTAAATCCTCCTCCTGTCTGCCTTCGGCGACATCACGCTTTTCTCCAGTAGTGAGCGTGTAAAAAGTAAATCCTCCTCCTGTCTGCCTTCGGCGACATCACGCTTTTCTCCAGTAGTGAGCGTGTAAAAAGTAAATCCTCCTCCTGTCTGCCTTCGGCGACATCACGCTTTTCTCCAGTAGTGAGCGTGTAAAAAGTAAATCCTCCTCCTGTCTGCCTTCGGCGACATCACGCTTTTCTCCAGTAGTGAGCGTGTAAAAAGTAAATCCTCCTCCTGTCTGCCTTCGGCGACATCACGCTTTTCTCCAGTAGTGAGCGTGTAAAAAGTAAATCCTCCTCCTGTCTGCCTTCGGCGACATCACGCTTTTCTCCAGTAGTGAGCGTGTAAAAAGTAAATCCTCCTCCTGTCTGCCTTCGGCGACATCACGCTTTTCTCCAGTAGTGAGCGTGTAAAAAGTAAATCCTCCTCCTGTCTGCCTTCGGCGACATCACGCTTTTCTCCAGTAGTGAGCGTGTAAAAAAGTAAATCCTCCTCCTGTCTGCCTTCGGCGACATCACGCTTTTCTCCAGTAGTGAGCGTGTAACAAATAAATCCTCCTCCTGTCTGCCTTCGGCGACATCACGCTTTTCTCCAGTAGTGAGCGTGTAACAAATAAATCCTCCTCCTGTCTGCCTTCGGCGACATCACGCTTTTCTCCAGTAGTGAGCGTGTAACAAATAAATCCTCCTCCTGTCTGCCTTCGGCGACATCACGCTTTTCTCAGCAGTGAGCGTGTAATAAATAATCCTCTGTTAGGGTCACTCGTGGTGGTTTTAGCCGGTAGGCTGCGGGGAAATGGCGGAACTTTAATGTTCTGCTCTCCGCAGAATCCGGCACTCCCCCCGCCCCGCCCCGGGGAAGGGGGAGTCTTCCTCCCGAAAGGGGGGTCACTGGTCACTCAAACCCCGGAAGAATGGAGGCACTCCCCGACCAGTGGTGCTCCCCGATCGGTGGCACAGCCACCGTGACTGGTTGCCACTGCTGACGGGTTGCCTCCAGGACGTCGTGGGGATTCCAGTGATGGAAGATTTCCACCACGTAAAAAAAAAAAAAAAAAAAGGGACCTAGTTAAAACGCAGGTAGGGAATAATTTTTAATTCCTTTCAGCAATTACATTTCCATTAAGCGAGAAAAGTCAAGAAACATTTTGACTATATTGCAAAAACGTTGTAAAATTAATGCAATATAGCTGAAATGCTTCTTGATTTTTCTTGCTTAAGGGATGAAGTCACACTGCATTGCCACGAGTCTCAATGTGGCTCGAGACTCCTATCTGACCCGGAGGGGGGGTGGATTTTGCGGCCGGAACAGCATGAAAGAAAGTGGTGAGTGTAATTGATTTTCACGTACTATGTCACTTATGTCCAAAAATTTTCTATCTCTTCTGTCTTTACTTAATCGAATCGTTCATTTGAATGTTTCAGAAAATAACGACGCAGAAGGTGACATCGGAGCAGCGAGGGAATCCTGCGTAGCTGACATTCCGAGCACTCTGAGAGGAGGAGGAGGCCTAGGATAGGCATCGGGCATCGGCGTACCAACACTTCTGGTAAGTGTTACTTTTTATTTTTTTTTAAGATATAGAATCCCTCTTTGTGCTTATTCAGTTCTTACATTAAACCGTGTTTCGGAATTTAAATTAGTAAAAAGAAATATTTTGAAAAATTTGATTCAAGTTGATTCTAACGTAGAAACCTTTTTCGAAGAAGTAATTTAAAATATAATATTACTCTGAATAACGAATAAGATGTTCGATTCGCGTGACACGTATTTAATCGATTCGATTATTTTTATGTTACAGAAAATGTCCACGCGGGAAGGAGCAACGTTGCTTCGCATCGAGGGAACACGAGGGACATCCCGAGCAGCCTGAGAGGAGGTGGAGGCCAGGGAGAGGCATCAGGCGCCGGCGGAACAACATGCGGTAAATATAATTGGTTTATATATATTGTGTTTCGCGGAAAGTTTAATTAATCGGTTTTTCAATCGAATAGTAGGTTTACCATTTGCGGTTAGGAAATATAAATAATGTTCTCTTCTCATAAATATTTGATCACGACTATTTATTATACTGTATTTTTGTCCTCGCGTTATTATTTGTTTTTCAGTTCTGTCCAAGGTCTCGTCTGTAATCGTAAGTTCATTGAATGTTGTGTCTATATCTTCTTCACTGTCGCTGTCTCCTTCTTCCTCACTTCGTTCTACCTCCTCTTCTTCCTCGGAGTCGCCATCGTCAGTAACTTGATCTTCCTGGTCGTCTTTCGGTTTGTCGTCGTTGGTTCTTTCCTCTGTAATTTTCGTGTGGTCCTCGCAATAATTTACATGCGTAGGCTTATTTTGATAAATCTCATAATTTTCACAATCTCCTGTTAAACTATTTAGTATTTCTAAAAGATTAGATGGTACAGTTATTTGTGAATTTAAAGTATTTATATTTTCATTGTCGCTAATTAAAGAATTCATGTTATTGTTGTTAATGTTTTCTAAGGATGTTTCTATTTCAAGTGTTTCGTTTTGAGTGTTATTTATAATGTTTGACGATTCTAAAGGTGCAGATTCAGTATTATTTATCTGATTTATTGGATCATTGTGCATTTCTAAAGATTCATTATTATTTATCTGATTTATTGAATTATTGTGTATTTCTGCATGGACTATGTGTTCAATAAACGGCGGTTCTTCTAATTTTTTCTTAGTAAAAGGTATGCTTTCTCCTTCCGATTTCTCTGCATTACGTGTTTGCATTCCTGTAACTACCGGCTCTGGTTCTTCTATCATCATTCCCCTTCTTGGCGAAACTGGCAAAGGTTTAGGATTAGCATTTCTTTGTCTTGCTTCATCATCTTCTGGGCACTCTTCTATTAATTTTTATATTTAATCATACAGATTTCTTATCAAAACACTGATTGCGTCCTTAAAGTAAAAGGATAATTGTATATTTATTTTAACTAAAAACGTATTTTGTTCTAAATAACATTAGTATTAACCCTTTAGGGGCCACACATCGATCCCGTTCGTCCCTGATGAAAGTTTTTTACTTTCTTTTAGTTTTTTTATTTTTTTTAGTTTTTTTAGTTTTCTTTTTTGACTGTACATAATTATGTACACAGCCCGCTAAAGGGTTAATTTTCTGGACCTTGAGATATAATACATTGTTTAATGGCACTGTCATGGGTCCTCTTGGATCAATTTTTACTGGTATCGAAGTTTTCTCGCACCGTGTCACCTTGTATTTACTCAATATTATAAGCAGGACTAACCTCGTTTGAACAAGTCCGAATTTCTCGGCTACAAAATATATAAGTGTATGTAGTCTATATTATGTTGATGAAGAAGAACTGAAGAAATATGTATTAATATCAATCTCTAATATTCAAAGTAAAATGCAAATATTTCGACTGATAAAATCAAGGGAACCACCATTTGATCTTTTCGCGATTTTCTGCCGATGTTAAGGCCCGTATTCATAGCCAGTTTTATAGATGTTAGCCTTAAATTGATAGAAATAAACCTTAAGTCGTAGGCAAATAAACCAATCTTCGATTACTTTAATGTGAGATAATTTTTCGGTTTTTTTCGTTTTTAAGACTAATAATAAACCAACAAACGCTAAAATTAGACCAACAATCATCAGCAAACGATTACGCATCGATTAGGCTTTTTTTTAATTAAAAATAAAATTTTTCCGGCTAACTTAAGGCTAATTTTTCTTTTTTAATTTAAACAAAAATTAAGAACCAACAAACGTTCTAATTAGGCCAACAATCACCAACAAACGACCAACAAACGATTAAAAAAAAAAAAAATTAATAAAGTCGAAGTTGACCGGCTAACTTACGGGAGGTCCCAACGACAAAGAAAAAAAAAATTTCATATTTCAACGGCGGTTTATTTAAAAATAAAATTTATAACTCAACGTCGGCGCAAAAAAAATGCATACCCCAAGTGCGGCGAGAAGGAATATTTATTCCCCTCAGCTAACAATAAGATCAAAGTGTAATTTACTCCTATCGCGAAAAAGAAAGATTAAAGATTGATTAAAGATAAAACCAATGCCAATTCTTTCCATAACATTTCTTTGCATATATTTTTGTATATATATTTATATGACATAAACAACATTGACACGTCACTCGACTATACTTTATATAATAAAAAAATAGAAAGGGAAACTTATATCATATAATTGTCGATTACAAATTCTGTTACACATTTCTGGTCATTGCAACATCGGGTAGATAAACTACAGATCTATAGTGGCAACGATTATCGAGAAAAATCTCTAATATCTCTCCCTGTTACTTTGTATCAATAATAATAATAATAATACGAGTGCTACGTTTAGAAATGTTCGGTCTCGATAACTCGAGTTCAACGCGACGGTAGTCTTTAATAAATAATAGCTTCTCGAATACTGTATCACTTCGCGACTCGCGCGCGCCTGTTATAAATAAAATCAATATCAAATAAATATCTAACTGGGACGTAACATCGACGAGGAATGCTAGTTATCGCTCTAACGGTCGATAATTCGCTAATAGAAACTTTCAGGCAATAAATAACCGTGCAATATTACGTCAGGTCAGGTAGCGATTAGTCATTAGCGTTCTAAAGAGATCGAATCGTTATGGCAGAAAGTCGGGGGGCACGCCGCTCGGCAGCGTGACCCCAAGCCTGGTTGTCATGCAGGACGCGACCTTGCATCCCAATTCTAGGCAACTCTTCGGGTCCCAGTGAGCCAGGACGCCGGCCAGGAAGCCAGCCACCAGAGCATCGCCGGCGCCCGTTGTGTCCACAATAGGTGTCTTAGGCACAATGGGTTGCACCTGGATGTGACAATTGTATGAATTAATTGAACTCTTTACCGCCCTCCATCTCTCTCAAAATTGTTTTTACTTATTTTCTTGTGACCGGAACGAACCTGAACGGATTGTCCTCTGCCCCAGACGATAATCGCCGGCGCGCATCCGCCGCGCGTCATGATGAATATACCGTCGTCGGTCAGCCAATCCTTACTGTTAGCGCTAGAAACGTCCATCGTGATCCTTTTCAAGCTATTTAGTAGAAAAGGTATATCGGCGACATCGTCGTACTTGACGTTCAATGCTTGAGCTAACGCGATCATCTCCCTCGCGTTGCCAAACACAATCTTGGCGTGGCCAACCATCTCGCAAATGGCCGCTTGATGATCCTTCAAAAGTTAGAGAAGCTCAATTAAACAAATATTAATTTAGATATTAATTTCACGTGCTGATTATATTATTTAATGTGCGTCAATATTTTATATCTCATACCTGGAATATGTAGAAAGAATTGAGATTGAACGCTACAATAATATTCTTCTCCTGCGCCCGCTTGACCAGTTCCTTGGCCACGTCCAGACTGTGCGTCACGAAGTATCCTTCGATATAAATTATTTTTATACTATCCAACTGCGGATTGGCCTTTTTCAGATCGTCCAGCGTGTATACGCCAGCTGCGCCAAGATTAGCGACGAGGCTGCGGGACGTACCGTACACGAGAGAAACGCATAGTCCGGTAGGCAATGTTGGATGTACGGCGTACCTGATAAAACATATACGGTATAGATTTTAGAGATGTCATATGCTGTGAAACTCTTAGCGCCTCTTGCGCGTATTACAATAAAGTTACCAACCTCGCGTCCACTCCCGCAAGTTGAACTAATTTTTCTAAGATCGAACCTCTCTGATCGTTCCCGAGACCGCCGCAGAAAACACTGATTTGAGACTCGTGGGTCTCGTCGCAGAGCCACTGCAAGATCCTCAATGTATTCTGCGCAGATCCTCCGGGATTTGTGTACTGCTCTATTCTGCAGCATAAAATTGTTTATATTTATTATATACATACATGCACAATCTAATTCTCATATTACTTATTATGTTATATGTATATCTTTTATAAATGATTATATAATATGTATAAATAAAAACTTAAAAAAATATTGATGCTTGCACTGTATATATATATATTTTTTTACGTAACCATACATGCGTAATATTGTCATAAATATAATCTATTAAATATATTTGCAATTAAATTGTGCAATTTCTTGTTATTATAAACAAATGTCACAATTTATCTTCCATATATTTCATTCCATCAAAAATAAATTGCTGAATGAAAACATAAAGGTACAAACATACTCTGGACACACATGACAGCAAATTTGAATTAAAATGCTTCAGAAAATTGGGATTTACGTACAGCGCAATACAGTGCAAACATAAAACACGTTCTAACAAATGTATTCATTAACTCTGGTGGCAAATCTACGATCAGCTCCTGCAGCTTCTTCTCGCACAGCTCCGTCTCGCCGTCTATCTTGAGATTGTACTTCCTGATCAGCTCGTCGTTCTTCAGTATCACGAGAATGTCCAGCAGAGGATTGCCGAAGGCCACGACCGTCGGGAAGTCCAATCGTGCGATGGTCTTCCGCAGTGGGATCTTCTCTACCATTTTTCGTATCGAGGAGCGAGTTTCAAACGTTAGCTTCCAATATAGGCGTGTTCAAGATACAAGGAATTAACGATACGAGCCCATAGAAAATTAAAAGCGTCGATCGGCGGCAAACTACTTACAAGGTCGGCAGAACCTTTCGAATCATCTCCTAATAATCTCTTTGCAAATAAAACAATTATAGAGCCACGCGGAAATTATAAAATTGTCGAAAACGTCGCGAAGGAACACTCCAATGAAGTTATTGTTGAATCGAACGAGATACGAGGCGTCGAACTGCGAGGGAGACCGGAGAACCGACTGAACCAGAGGCGGGCGACTCGCTCCGCTTCGTCCGAGATATATATTCTCTCTTCCTCGTGTCAGCGCGACGAAAACGGTCGCGCAACTCAAACGTGCACGTCGGTCTCCCTTCATTCATCTCGGAGGTCGCATCGCGCGCTGTCCGTCGGCGACTCTCCGTCCCTACTAGTCCCTACGTCACATTTCTCATCATAACCTAAAATTACTCCCGCGATCCCGAGATCGTCGAGTACGCGGAATCGAGAAGGGATCACCTCGGAGCGCGAGATCGCGAGAATGACGTGGGCGGCCATCTTTTGATCAATCTTAATCGTTCCACCAATAGGAAGGTTGGATTTTAGAGTGTTCTTCAGGCAAGAAAAAGGCATGACTCGCCAATCTTGCCGTCTAAGGACGCGACATGCTCGATGACCCACTTGTGGGTCGCACCGTCGCACGAGGCCGGTCATTCGTGCAAGCGTGAATTTCGAAGGATTTTTCGTTTTGTTGTGCGTCGTTGGGACGCGATATTACTCCGGTTAAAATGGTTCGCAAGAAGATAGACAATCGGATACGGGTTTTGATAGAGAATGGCGTTACCACGGGACACAGGACGATGTTCGTCGTCGTCGGCGAGAAAGCGAGGGACCAGGTATGCGAAAACGTGGATGCACAATCTGTGCCTGGCGGATCCATTTAAGTCTTTAATTTAATCTGAACAGCAGATATAATACAAATCAAAGAATTTAATTATTTGAGAATTTAATTTTCTTTATTATTCGAAAGAATTTATAAAAATTCCTCGATATATTTTTATTCGGGCCAACAAAAACAATAGGAAACAGTTCTTGGTTGGATCAAAAATACTGTAAACCAGTGTTATTTTCATATGCTTAGTGATTCAAATGCTTAGATATTTTCAGCTTTAAAATATACTCTTTAATACATATGTATATTAAAAAAAAAATTCTTTTAGGTAGTGTTGTTGCATCATATGTTATCCAAGACTGTCGTCAAAGCTAGACCTTCCGTGCTGTGGTGCTACAAAAAGGACCTAGGTTTTAGTAGCCACCGAAAGAAACGAATGAAATCGTTGCAAAAGAAAATCAAGTCAGGTAAATTGGACGTTAACGAGGACGATCCGTTCGAGTTGTTTGTCATTTCGACCAATATTCGTTATTGTTACTACAACGAGACGCATAAGATATTAGGTAACACATATGGCATGTGTATATTACAGGTATGTATACATTTTATCGTTTCTTACACATCTAGGTTTTCAACTTTATCATAATGTCGTGTTTAGGATTTTGAAGCGATTACGCCAAACTTATTGGCACGTACCATTGAAACTGTGGAGGGCGGTGGAATCATTGTATTTTTGCTGCAATCTGTGAACTCCTTGAAGCAGTTGTACACAATGAATATGGACGTTCATCAGAGATTTCGCACGGAAGCTCATAAGGCAATAATATAACATATTATTTTTTAAAATATATTCTTGAAACATGCAATATTACAGTTTCTTATTTATCTTTTATTAATTTAGGATGTAGTGTGCCGATTTAACGAGAGGTTTTTGCTGTCGCTGGCTTCGTGTACTCGATGTTTGGTAGTTGACGACCAGCTGAATGTATTGCCTATTTCCTCTCACAATCTAAGAATAGAACCTATGCATAAGTCGACCGTTTCGGAAGAACAGTCAAACTTGAATGCTTTAAAGGAGAGTCTGCAAGATACTCAGCCTGTATCTGCATTAATAAATTGCTGCAAAACAGTCGATCAGGTAAATTTATACAAAAATGAATTAATAAATCGTATAAAAAGATTAGTGTTAAATGTTTTCTAACTTTATGCACAATTTTAATATTTTTAGGCAAAAGCGGTCCTTAAATTTATCGAGTGTATCTCCGAGAAAACTTTGAGATCTACTGTATCGTTGACCGCAGCCAGAGGACGCGGAAAATCCGCTGCGTTGGGACTCGCCATCGCTGGAGCTGTTACCTTTGGATACTCTAACATATACATCTCGAGTCCCAGTCCGGAAAACTTGAACACTCTCTTTGAATTTGTCTTCAAGGGTAAGTTTACCAGATTAATCGTTATTTTATGGATATGAGGAATCATCAACACGTATGAAACGTAATTCGTATATTCGTAGGATTTGACGCGCTCGGATACCAGGAACATCTCGACTATGGTTTAGTGCAGTCCACGAATCCAGAGTTCAACAAGGCCACTGTACGCGTAAATGTGTTCCGAGATCATCGCCAAACAATTCAGGTGTGTAATGTTAAAAAAAACTATGAATTGTTTTATATACATAAGTATTTTCGGAAGTAAAATATATTTAATTTGCTTTAGTCTACAATAGAATGTCCGGACATCTTCGATAGTACTACAAATTAATAGCGCATTATTGTTCCGTTTCTTTTGCACAGTATATACATCCAACAGACACCCACAAGTTAAATCAAGCAGAGTTGCTTGTGATCGATGAAGCAGCAGCAATTCCATTGCCCTATGTCAAAGCGATGCTTGGACCTTACCTAATATTTCTCGCGTCAACTATAAATGGGTAAAGCATTCAAACTTTCCTGGAGTATCGATAAATCGTCTACTCTCATTCGTTAATATTTATAGATATGAAGGCACAGGTCGGTCTTTGTCGCTCAAATTGCTGCAGCAATTGAGGACGCAGACTGTTGGGTCAAATAGCCACGATGGGAAAAACGAAAAGGAGCAAAACGAGAAAACTCTTATCGGGAGGCAATTGCACGAACTCACTCTCGAAGAATCGATACGTTATAAGCCGGGCGATTCTGTGGAACAATGGCTGTGCGACTTACTGTGCCTGAATGTTACAACATACGCTTCCATCCTTTCTGGATGTCCTCCTCCTGATACGTGCCAGTTGTACTATATTAATAGGTATTTTTTTTTTTTTTAATAATGATGCAAGTAATTTTGCAAATGCTTATAACTTAAAAAATTAATATGTATTCCTAATTTTTCTCAGAGATACATTGTTCTCTTATCACAAGGCTTCTGAGTTATTTCTGCAGAGATTGGTCTCTCTATATGTTGCATCGCATTATAAAGTATGTACTGTATTTTTTCTTAACAATATTTTTTTATGAAATTATATAGTATTAACTTTTGATTATCTATTAATATATTTTAGAATACTCCTAATGATTTGCAAATGATGTCTGACGCACCTGCGCATCATCTGTTTTGTCTCTTGGGACCTGTAGATGCCAATAAAAAGACTTTACCCGAGATATTAGTAGTTCTTCAAGTAAGTATAATTCTGTGAATCTAAATTTAGCTGTAATTACAAACAGTATAAACATTCCTGACATTCAAATATTTTATTTTTTATTGAAAATTGTGAAATTAGATGTTAGAAAGTTAACATTATTTTTAGAACACATTTCCTGAATTATTTTTAATTATTTTATAATTGAATTATTTATTCTATTTGTAAGAAATATATTCTTTATACATACATTTATTTCCTAACATACAGATTTGCTTAGAAGGCCAAGTTAGCAAAACCAGCATAAATGATGGTCTGTCACGAGGTCGTAGGGCAGCGGGCGATCTAATACCATGGACGATCGCTCAACAATATCAAGATGAAGATTTTCCAGTATTATCTGGCGCGCGCATTGTTAGGATTGCCACGCATCCAGATTATCAAGGGGTATATATTTCTCTTTTAAAATTTGCTAATTTATTTTAAAAAACATGAATTTGCTGAACGAACAATAAATTACAGATGGGATATGGTAGCCGCGCGTTGCAGCTATTGAAGCAATACTACGAGATGAAAATACCCAATATCAATGAAAGCGTTACACAAGAGCCAATGACGGAAATAAAAAATGTTTCCGATGAAGCGGTCGGTTTATTAGAAGAAACTATCGGTAATATGCGTGTCTGTTTATCTTAAATATTTTTTATTTGTAGAAATTTTCTTCAAATAAAATTAGTTTTCTCAAACACGATTTACAATATTAATGTTTTATTTGTAATTGCTTGCAGAACCTCGCAGTTCGCTGCCACCGCTTTTATTGAAATTGAGTGAAAGACATCCAGAACATCTGGATTACATTGGAGTGTCTTTCGGAGTTACCGAGCATCTACTGAAATTCTGGAAGCGGACCAATTTCGTACCTGTATATTTAAGGTGTGTATACGAAGTGTAATAGAATAAAAGATCGACCGATCTCAAATACATGCGATTTTTTTTTTAGACAAACAGCAAACGACATAACAGGGGAACATTCTTGTATAATGCTTTGTAAAATTAATGCGGAACAAGATAACGATAAGTGGCTACAGGCTTATTGGAGCGATTTTCGCCGGCGATTCACAAATCTGCTCTCCTATTCGTTCAATACTTACGCAGCGTCATTTGCATTGAGCATATTAATTAACAAGACAATATCCTTAGAATCTATCAGTAAGTGTATTATATTATTAATTGTGTTATTAGTAATTTATAACATCATAGTAGTAGTAATAATGATAGTTGATATGGATTCCTGAAACCATTTATTCCTCTCAAGTTTCAATTTTCTATTCAACCTCTTATAAAACTTGCACTCCAATGTATATATTAAAAAATTAATTTCTCTGCTCATATGCCATGAAATTAATTTCAATCAAGACATGCCTTAGTTAACATAGAATGTTTAGAGATCTAAACTTTGAAATTTATACCTGTTTCAGCGTTGAGTAAAGAAACATTGGACGTTTATTTTACATCGTACGATCTGAAACGTTTACAAATGTACAGTAACAACATGGCAGATTATCATTTAATTATGGATTTGGTGCCATCATTAGCACGCCTACATTTCTTAAATATGATGGGAGACACTCATTTCTCGCCAGCGCAGTCGGTACGATACTCTGGACATTTCTTGATATATTATTATTTCATACTAAAAGTATTTGCTGTTTCTATATAACAATACGCAACAATTTTTAGGCAATTCTACTTGGTTTGGGCTTGCAACATAAAACTGTCGACAAATTGGCAGAAGAATTGAAGCTACCGTCTTCGCAGTTGCTCGGCTTATTCAATCGTATAATACGTAAATCCATCCAATATTTCAACAGAGTCGCGGAAAAATACGTCGAGAGCACTATGTTGACTAAAGACTCGGTTAACGGAGAAGTAAAATTAGATCCTCTGGGTGGACAAAGTTTACACGAGGAATTGGAAAGCGCAGCTAAGGTTCGCACTTTGTATAATTTATTTTCTAATTCTCACTTAACATATATGAAAGCAATATTTCTGTGTTGTAGGAATTAAAAATTAAACAAAAGGCAGAATTAGAAAAACTGAAGAAAGAAAATTTGGAGCAGTACGCTATCAAGGGATCGGAAGCGGAATGGACTAGTGCGCTATCCGCCAAGCAAAGTAAAAATCTTATCTCTATAAAGACCGGCGAAAAGAGAGCGTCAGGAGGAGACGATAGCATACAAGAATCTGAGAAAAAACACACGAAGAAGAAAAAAAAGAAACATACATAACTTATGTATAGTACGAAATAAATAAATGATCGACAGGTTTATAAATAGTTTTGAAAGTCTTCTGATTGAATAAATTTATATTTATTACAAAAATTATAATTAGAAAAACATGATATAAAAGTTTTTAACAGACATCACAGATTTCTTCTTTATTTATATCTTTTTGTGTATTTGTACTTAAAAAAGACTAGTCTATAAATATAAAATTGTTTCTAGATTCTTTTGCATAAACATTACTATTTCAGGGCACGTATTGTAGAACTTTCCGGAATTATTCCGTTTTCCCTAGAAAACACAGTAGAAAGAGGAAATAATAGGAAAAGTTCCATAATACATGGGCAGTTCTAGTCGAAGAAATTGTTTTCTATAATATATTTTACACATTGACAAATTAAATTTCTTTCATGCTGTATGGAACGTGAAAGCAATTTTTCTAATAATTTATTATGATATCTATGTAAAATTGTCTCATTTTTGTTACTGATTGGTATTCGATTTGTTTCGCGATTTTGCTTATCTTGACATTTAACGACAGTATTTTGAGATTCGTTATTTGATTTATCAACCCCATTGGTATAAGATTGCATATTAGAAGTCTCTTTATAAACTTGCGTGGAATTTTCTTCATGAATTGTATTTTCTGTTATCTTATCATCTTGGTATTTCATTTTTATCTTTTTCACCGGCACTTCTTCTGGACCTTCATCTGAAGACAAAATTAGTGCCTTTAATTGCTTTATAAAAGAATATATACCGATAAAAAATTAACTTTTAATAGTTAGATTTCGACAAATTTCAAGATATTCTTATACTAGAAAATATAGATAATAAAAGACTTATATGGGTGTTTCTACGTAAATAGCGTTTTTTACTGTCCAAGCTTGTTATATGTTCATGATTGAGAGGAGGGTAAGCAAGCGTTGTGAAAGTTCACTACTGCATCGTATTTGAAGTATCGCACAATAATCTGTTAATTGGGGAGTGGCTTATCCAATGGAAACATGCAGAAACTCCTAAAAATGTCAGTTACCTGGCCTGTCCATTGTCGAAAATTCTCTATTCCAGTTACACTTACTCCCTCCAATTGCAAACTCAATTGAAAATTCCCCATGTTCATTCAATCATAATATAGAACTAAGATTTTAACATCATTATTAAACATAAATCTCCCTTTGGAACCGAAAAAACCGGCTTCAAACTTGGTCCGGACATATGGAGTAAAATTGCACATTTTGAATTTTACCGCGGTTCCGCCATGTTGCATCGATTCAATGGGAGTCTGGTGTGGAGATTTCAAGAATTGGACATCAGGTGTGTTATTTACATTGTTGGTGGTTGGTTGTTTTGAGCGTGATACAATCGTAATCGTGTATTTCACTTGAGAAAAGGTATGTCATAAAATTACGCGTCATTTGCCTGGCACATCTTTTTTATTATATCGCAGTAAATTTTTCCTTCTAGTGGCAAAATTCTGATGATATTCGGTAGGCTAAACTTGATTTTTAATGGAAATTGGTTTACGTCAATTCAGGAGAAAGTGAGATTAATTCAACCATGAAATGTCAGTCTACTGGCATGTCATTCACCTGGCCATTCATGGGTTTGACGTTGAAATAAAATCAAACACGGTAAAAAACGTTGAAATAAAATCAAACACGGTAAAATACGGCGAAATAAAATCAAATACGGTAAAATACGGCGAAATAAAATCAAATACGGTACAAATACGAAAATGGTAAACCGGCATTTATCAAATTGAATTTTTTTGCTAATTGTGAATTTATCTCGGGAATAAGTAATTTTAGGAATTTTTTTGACATTTCCTCTCAAAATCACTCATTGTTGAGGTAATTCAATATTTTACTAGACATGCAAAGTCGACTCATTACCGCACTTTACCAGATCACTGATGAATAAGCCATTACTTTCAGGTTTTTGATGTTGTAGTACGCTGGCTTTCAGGGTATGTTTCTGCTTTTATATTCACTCAAAAACAGGAAAAAAAAATTTTTTTTAGGTATGTTTGAAATTGAGAGATTTGCAATCTGAAAAAACGCTATTTACGTAGAAACACCCATATATATATATATATATATATACATATATTCGATTATATATTAACAAGCATTAAGCGTTATTTACCATTGTCTTCACTTTCATAATCTGCTACTAAAGTAGGTAATACAGGCGAACTGATCACAGGTAAATTAGCGGACTCGGGTGCCGTAGATGCTTGCGGTATATCATCCTCGTCTGAGATATTGTCAATAATTTTTTCACGCAAATCTGTCTGATCAGCTGAACAAACTACGCTATCTTCTTCTTCCAAAACAGCTGTGGCAAAAAATCAATTTTACCTGATATTTCGTGTATGATGAGATAATAGAAAAGAATTTTAAATTATTATTAATATAAATTACAGATTGTAATTAACTTAATATAACTTGAACTTCATAAATATGATTTAATATAGAATCGAAATATCAATTAATTTAATACACTTGAAAGATCTCAAATCTTTTTCTAACGTTATAAAGCAAATTATATTCATAGCTAACAAATTTATTTCCATAATATAACTTACTTAGCCCAGGAAACGGGCATAAACCTCTGTATGTTCCATTCATGTGGACATAATTATTGTTAGTCTCGCGTGCACGTCGTTTGCGAGGTTTGCGTTTTTTCTCACGCGTGTTTATCGTTTTTTTAATTTTCGTGTGTGCATTAGAATTCTGCTTGATTATCTCTCCCCGCTGTAATTTTTCCAGCTCTTCCGCCTTGCGCAACTTTATGTTGATCTCGGTAGGATACCTCCTGTTTTGTCATTCGAAACAATTTTTGTTACTTCCGCTCGCTAATGCATCTAGATTTTAATATTGATGTTAAACTTACTTTTTCCGCTCCGTTATCCATGTGTCGATATCTTCCGGCGTCGACAGATCCTTCAGTCTGTGGTACAAACCAGTTCGATGCTGCATACTGATGTGTTTTTCAACAAGCGAGGGATGCGCCGAAAACTTGCAGCCGTCAATCCCACAAAGCTTGTGTGTGCTTCTATGCTCGGAGAGATCATCCGCGGATGGGAAATCTCTATCGCAGACCTCGCAATAATGAGGTGCGTCGTTGTCGTCACCAGAACTGACATAATTTTCATCTCTCTTATCGTACGGCTCTTCGTCTGGATACAGATGAGCCTAAAAATCACCACTTTCCTATTTACACGAAGATCTTGGTATAAATTTAATTGTTCGTAACATAACAACGTTGCACTGTCATTGTTAATCCTATGCTTTACGATTTATTGTAAAACTTTTACTATTTCATTTTTATATCTTCAGTTATAAGCAAATATAATACCATAATCTTGTACTGAACATCTACTATCATTACCTGTTAAGCGATAAACAATTATTATCTGAAGCTATGGGATATTCAGCCGGGGTATTCAGAAATTCTATATAAAAATATAAATATTCGTTTACATATGCGAAGCGTAGATCTTCCTTTCATTACTTACTTTTTTTTTAGATTATTCAAGCAATTATAAATTTGCGCATATCTTGTCGAAGCATTAATTAATCATTTTTCATAAGGCACATGGTAGTGATATACATAACTTGTGCTATTACTTGTGCATTAAAAGCTTAATCATTTGAGACATTTTATAAATTATATAATAGTATATAAATTATTAAAAAATCTTTATAATCGCAATTGTATTTCTTTTTATGTTAGAAGTGTGAATAATGTATACGCATTTCTATTTACGTTTCATACATTAGCATGAGATTTATGAATATATCATAAGTTTGTATTAATCATTACTTCAATCAATATGATGATAAATTATTGAATTGCAAAAATCACAAAAGATTATTTTCATATTTCAGAACGATTGTTTCAATACGCCCAATTTCGGTGATTTATAATGATAGAATGATGGGGAACACCAGAGAATTAGAACTTATAGAAATATGATTTATTCTTACAATATGCGTTTCAATTACAAATTCATTTTCTTTTATGTGTCATTCTATAATTTTTGAAAGTCACTTATGACATGATTAAGTATCTTAAATATGATACATATATATATGTATATATATAGGCATGATCATTTATAAAAGTTATTACTAATCTAACAGAGCCACAAGCTATGTCAGACTTTCTTGTACACATTAAAATATTCATTTTATATTAATAATGTATGAAGTCATCATCTATTTCAATGTCACGGTTTAAACATCGTAAATCTATTAGGTACTATTTCTTACACGTAGTATAGCTTGCGGCACTGTATACTGGCCATGTATACTAGATACGAAGGAAGGACTTTGAGAGAAAAATTTATTCACAAGTGGCCAGTTTTTACATGTCAAATGAAAAATTATTACATCTAGTTAACTGTCATATTACAAGTTCTTATGTAACGAACTATATTCAACATTATACGTCTGCATGAGTAAATACATATCAATACATATATAAAAAAAGAGATAAGATAAATCATTAATTCTTACGAAGATGGCCTAAAATTCTAACAAGAAACACCCCAAACCCAAATTTTTCGATTTGAATGACTTTTTGTGGATATATGTATAGTGACTTAATAATACATGAATAATGGTATGCTTCGTATAAATGCCTTCATATAATTATTCATTTATATGAAGCATACCATTATTCATGTATTTGTGAGTCACTCTATATATCCACAAAATCATCCAAAGCGAAGTGTTCGGGTTCAGGCTGTTCCCTTGTAAGACTATTGTTATTTCAATTAGCTGCTACTTTCTCAACGTTATCGGCACGTTTTTTTAATAGCGTACACTTATGATGTAAATAATATATAAAAAAATATATCACGTGACTGTTATGTTGCAAAAATAATGAAAGGAAATGAAGGTCAGTATCTATACACAAAATCATATAGAACTCAAGCAATGATGCGGATAAAAAAATTTGCTAGATCAAAACACAAGGGTCAAATCGTTCTGAAGTTTGAAAACAGATACTTGTGTTGTATCATTTGAATTATATAAATTCTTTAATAGGAGTAGCAGCCTGTTAAGCTTAAGACTGTGCCTGTTCGCTGGAAGGCTGCGTCTCCTCTGTTTGCTCCGTTTGTTCTGATTGTTCAGTTGAATTCTCAGTTTTCTGAACACCCTCGGATTCAATCGTATTGTTATCATCTGTTTTCTGATCCTGCAAAACCAAAGTAAGCCATCAACGTTTAACGGAACAGGCACCGGACTTTCGTCGCACGACTACTACACGTTTGCAGAATATATATTTAGAATAAAAACAAAAAGAGACGTACGTTTTATAATAATATATTTGCCATTAACTAATTCCCATTTCTTATCTAATCATTTATATCGCATAGTTTAACATACATAGTAATGTAATATCTTGCGATCCCTCAACAAACACATCTGAATCACAGATATTAATCTATGCTATACTTATAAACGAAGCATTAAATCTGACTTAGCTATTTTATCACTTTATGACATTTAATTTTAATATCGAAAGAGAAATAATTTTTCACAATCCGCCCTTTGTTATAATCCCTTTATTTGTTATAATCCGCCCTTGTATTTATTAGGAAAATCAGTCTGTTCATGTGCTCTTATGTGATTTCTAAAATAAGATTTAAAAAAAAATAATTACATAGCCTTCTCCCAATTTTGAAACATATTCAGTTATAAGTTTTATTTTTTATATAAAGTAGCATGCAAAAAGGATCACTGTGCAAATTATTCTTACCTACATAATAATTTGTGCATTATGCATATTCTGATTAACACATACATATATATACACACACATTCGATATTACATATACGTTTTAAAATAACAAATAAATTTACATTTAGTAATATGGACAAAGGATAAAAAGAAACGTGTCATTAAAATGTAACATAAAACAAGCGAATTTGTAGAGATAAAATAACATTATTGCAATGTAATATTAATTACTTCTCTATAAAGATACTTAAGAAAAACAATATTTCTTTAATAATAAAAATATAAAAGTAAAAAAAAATAAGAAAATATTAACTATCCGTAAAACAGAGTCAAAAAAGGATACCTGTTCGGGATGTTTCGCAAGGTATTCATTTTTTGCATCTCTTATCATCCTCGTTACTTTGTTTCGAAGGTCCTTAAATTCCTCCCATTCTACTGCATCTTTGTTCTTTTTCGCCTTGGCGTACAGTTTGTTTTTTCTTTGAATCTCAATACGAATTTCGTCTGTCATCCATGGTTTTTTTAATTCTAATTCCTGGATAATTACATTTCCCAATAAGTTTTAAGTGCCAGAACTTAACAACTAGTACAAACTTTTTCTTTAGAATTTAGAATTTAATCTTGTCATCAAATTACAGTTTTCGAATGTAACAAGAATACATATATTATTACAAATTCCAAAAATGCTCTTGAACTTTTATAAATCCATATAAGACTAGACATGATCGTCGAATCAAATATTCAAATGAATGGAGAGCTCTTTTAAGATTTCTGCCAAAACTAATATGATTCAAGGACGAAAGCAACTTGAACAATGCGGCGAGGATCAGAAAGGGGTACGTACTTCGACCTTGACCTTTTTCGCGTTACCCATCGTCTTGGCCTTGGTATTCCCATTGCCCGCGTTGTACCTGGGCCTCATGGGCGGTACCATCTGCAGCGGCAGCGGCGGCGGCGGCGGCAGCGGCATCCGTCGGGGCCACGGTCGCATGGGAGGGCCGCGCGGCGGGCCGGAGCCACGCGGTCCCATCGACGGCACGCCGATTGGCGCCATGCCGCGCGATCGGGGACCGGCCGGGAACCGCGGCATCATGCCGTTGGGCCGGGATACGCCGCCGGCGGGCCGCGGTGGCAGCGGCAGCCTCTGCCGCGGCCCGCCCGGCCCGAACATCGGATTCAACGGCGGCAGCGGCGGCATCCGCGGCGGCATACCGTGCGGCGTTACTCTACCCACGAACCTGGGCGGCGGAAGCTGCCGCGCGCCGGCCGGCGGCAATCTGGGCCCCATAAGGGGTCCCCTGTTCAGCGGGCTCATTTCCTCCGCGGCTTTCCTTGCGGCCTGTTCTTCGGAGCGGAGTCTCTTCCTCGGACGACGCCGGCGCGTACTCGGCTCCGATACGGACGTTCTCTCCACGGGATGATCGAGAAAAATGTTCCCCCGGACCCCCGACGAGAGGTTATGAGACCGCGCTGCGCGACACGCGCGCGAATCGCACCGACGCGAAGTTGGTCGCGCTCCGCGTGCGAGAGCTATCGGATCGCGTGTCGTTCCGGCGCGAGCGAATATGACATTACACGCGCGATGCCTCGAGAGTCGAGACGAAAAAAATTGCTGTGGGAAGCAACGTGAGATCTAAATACGATAGCGATTTATCCACTTACTCGCACCTGCTCGCACCCGCTCTTCGCCTTCGCCGTCGTTTTCGCATGAAGGTCGCAGACGCACGCAGATCGCTCGTGCGTTCACAAACGCATCCCTTTCTCGTAATTTCGCACGTGAAAAGAATGCGCAGTAGAAAGGGAGGAGTCGACCAATCATAGCAGAGAATTTCAAAATCTTTTGAAATTGTAATATTATTCTAAATACAACTTTTAAATCTGATTAAATGTATAATTCATATATATTTATATTACATATTTTATGAAAAAAATTTTAGCTACAATATATTATAAAACGTGAACTTCAACTGAAACTTATCGTAGTCTTACAAGTCTATAAACTTTAATCTCACTAATTCTAATAGTTATAACGTTCTTTCCGCGATTCTTGAATTTATTCGCAAGAGGAACATACGCGCAAATTCTGCTTACAAAAAAATTGCAAATTAATTGACTATCGTATGACTTTTAGCCAATCAACTTGTACATTTTTCGTAAAAACGAATTCTGCGCACACGTTTAGCTTGCGAATGAATTCAAAAATCAGGTTCCCTGGAAGCCCGAATGAGAACCGGCCGTAAATACCGCGCGGGATTCGTCCGTTCGGAGTCGCGGGCGCGCGACGGGACGCGTTTGCGAACGCGCCGGACCGGCGGGCGACGGCGCGATTGGCCGGCGCGTTTCCCACGCTCGCCATTGGCCGATTTCGCGCAACGCTCCCGATAACGTTCCGCCAGCTGTTGGTGTTACGTTTGTTTGAAATCAAACGGCAACCGTGGCCCGTTGGTTGCCGAGTGCGCCCGATCTCCCGCAATTCCCCCCTGGCCATGCACTGCCGGTTGTAGCCGTAGGAGCGACCGGGGGCATCAACGTTTCGTCGCGGCACGCGGAGAGACCGGGACGGACACGCACACGCGAGCGCGCGCCGTTGTTTGTCGGCGGACCAGGTTTTTTTTTCACTATCCTCACCCGGTGTTTCGTCCCGGCGGCGAAGAAGTCTTCCCCCCGCCTCCTCCCCCCCTAGTCCGAGGATTACGCACGTCGACGTTGTGTCTCATCTTCGATTGATTTTCCTCCGCGCGTAGAAGAGGGTACCCGTCGTCGCGAGAGCCACGGCGACAATGGCCACGATCAGGATACACCAGGAGGATCAGGAGAACCGCATCACCGCCGACCTGCGCGGCCGCGGCAAGGAGAACCTCGCCGCCGCCGCGGCGAGCGCACAGGCGCAAGTGCACCAGAAACGCGCCGTCCTCGGGGTCCTGCACAACAATTGCCCACGGAACGGGACGAAGTCTGTACGTAGAGCTCATTTCCTTCTTCCTCGTCGCTCTCGCTTTTGTCCGCCGCCGAAACGGCGATCGGCATCGCGAGTCACGTTGCCGCGCGGCGCACGTTGTCGAACCGTGCCGCGTTCGCGCCTTTGGGTTCCCGAAAGAATTCGTCCCTCGTTGCGAGAGAGCGTAGATAAATTAAGATCGATATCGAAGACCTACAGAGATTTATAATTCGTAATTTTGATAAGGACTTATTTTCCTCGGACGAGTTTCAAATTTCTTTGCTGTGGTTCTTCGCGGAGATTAACCCTTAAACACTTGAGCAGCTTTGTACTTGTGCAAAGCGATGACTTTCTATGCTCCGTGTGCGCTCTGCGCTCTGCCCTTATGAAGTTCGAACCTGAAAACGCGCGGCTTTGCACGTCCGTAAAGAACCTTCTCTGGCCTTTCTTTCCTTTCTGGATAGGAAGGCTCAGAAAGTTATTTATTAAAAAAATAGACAAATGCTTGTTAAATTAGCCTCTTACTACGGTTTAATTTAGTATGCAGTTGATTATTATTTTGATTTGCAAAGTTGAGTGTTAAAACTCATGTGTATTATGGAGTTTTCACAGTCTTTCTCTTTTAACAGGAGATTTACAAAGATGAGAAGTATAACAAGGCAAAAGCATTTATACCCACGCAACCCGAGCCCTTTAAAATTTATGAGGAGAACTTGTACAAGAAGGAGGAACCAGCCTTCGAGATTTATGAGGATAAATTGGATAAAGAGACGTCTGTCGCGCTTAGGCACTCGAAGGAGAAGAAAGAGGTGAAGGCTGTGCAAGAGACAACCGCAAAGTTCGACAGAGAACAGCCGAGATTAGAAATACGCACTGCAGACAGCACCTCTACTTACGTATTTTGTAGTAAGATCGAAGAAGTCTGTCCGAATAAGCAGGATGATGTCTTATCGAAGGACAGCCCCATGTCTGTGGGCATGTCATTGGAGAAGTCCCTCACATATAGCAGTTCCTCCAATGATGAGTATAGAACCAGAAGGGAATGCAATAAAGAATTAAGAACTAGTTTCTTTGATGTAGACGAATACAGGGCCGATATATACAATTATTTACGAGTATCAGAGGTATACACTTATTTCCATTCTACATTAATTTGCATAAATTAATATGAAGTGAATAAAATGTTTTTGCGCAACGTTTACCATGCCTGGTTCTCAATTAGCCCGTTACTATTCGTGGATTTCCAACAGAGCTTTATACATCCATTTTTAAAATTAAATTATATTAAGTAAATTAAATTAATTCAATTAACGAGATTTAATTGTGCAATATTAATATTGCTTGAAATTTTGCATTATGAAAAAAGTAATGTTAATCCTATGCGAGAAAAAAATCGAAAGTTTCTGTTGTTTATTTCAATATTAAAAAAAAATTATTTTTTTTTAGTCAATGCATAGACCAAAGCCTGGTTACATGAAGAAACAGCCTGATATTACGTATTCAATGAGGTCTATATTGATAGATTGGTTGGTGGAGGTAGCTGAAGAATATCGATTACAAGATGAGACGCTTTACTTGGCTATTTCGTATATCGATCGCTTTTTGTCGTATATGAGCGTTGTAAGATCCAAGTTACAACTCGTTGGAACTGCCGCTATGTTTATCGCGGCGTGAGTTTACTTTTTGAGAAATCTCTGACACAAATTTTATTAATAATAAACTGCCCGATATTTCAATTTTTGTATATGTTTTTAACAGGAAATACGAGGAGATTTATCCGCCCGATGTAGGAGAATTTGTATATATCACAGATGATACGTATTCCAAGAACCAAGTGATAAAAATGGAGAACTTGATATTGAGGGTTTTGTCGTTCGATCTAACTGTACCGACGCATTACACATTCCTTTTGGAGTACTGTATCAGCTACAACTTGTCGGATAAGATTAAATTTTTGGCGATGGTAAGTTTTAATAGATATAGATCTATTATCCACATCTGGATCCTCGAAAGTCTAATTTTCGATTTTTCTTTTCTTTCTCTTCTCTGTTTTTTAACTATTAATATGTTTCACGTATTGTTTCAGTACTTGTGCGAGTTGTCGATGCTCGAAGGAGATCCATACTTACAGTATTTGCCCAGTCATTTAGCTGCGTCCGCGGTAGCACTAGCACGACATACGTTACATGAAGAAATCTGGCCACACGAACTGGAACTGTCAACGGGATACGACTTGAAAACTCTTAAGGAATGTATTGCATATCTGAGCAGAACCTTCTCCAATGCTCCAAACACCCAGCAAACAGCAATACAGGAGAAGTACAGAAGCAGCAAGTAAGTAGAAATATTAAAAATTATACATGTAGTATAAATAAAAAACGATATATATATAATAAACGATATATAAATTATATGACACGTAATTGTGTGACATGATCTAATAACATAATATTATAATTATATGCCTGAACATGTATATTTTTATAAAACGTATATTTTTTCTTTTCTTATCGCGTAATCTTGCAGAGAAATTACATTTTTCTTGTAGATTTTAATGAAACAATTTTTCCGTAGATACGGTCATGTATCCTTGCTGTTGCCTCGTAGTACCGAGGCAGTATCGTGCGAGGATGAAGATGAAGAGGAAAGCGCTTAGTAAAGATATTGTCAGACAGACACAGGATTAAAATAACTTTTTTTCTGTGTTTAAATTGGTAATTGAATAACGAACCTCCCATAACAGCCTGTACACTGAAAATGAAGGAGGGGATCAGGACAAGACTGACCTGCCATTCCTACAAAATGGAAGGAAAGCGTACGATTTATTTCTTTCTGTTAACTCATTGCACTCTGGTCAGTACATTTTGTACAAGAGCAAAATGGTACCTGACTCTCCTACCTTCATCGCACATTATCTTGTATCATCGTCTTCATACTCCTTAAGTCATGGCTTAACGAAAATTTTAATAGTTATTTTAGAGTTTCGTCATATCAAATACATGAAACTCTAGCAAGAGAAAGGAAGAGAGCGAGATAATACATTATCTAGAAATTGTATTTTTATAAGTACTTTTTAGAGGATTGTTAAAACAACAAACGCTTTTGTCGCGATACATGCAAACGGCTAAAAATTCGATTGCAAGTAAACCGCCCCAATAATAAGATTCGATAAGCAAAGCGATTTTGTATTTATTATTATCGTTTTACCGTTAGGTGCACCACCGATTAACGATAAAAACGACGATATTCTATTTGGGATGATATTTCCGCGAAATTAATTTGCAATTATTTCGATCAATTTTTCAGTCCTTGTACAGTTATTTATTTACAACATTCTAGGTACCATAATATCAAATGCGTAGTTTGTTTTATTAGAAATAAGGTATCTTTTATATATATATATATCCCTGTATTACATTATATACAAGAATATTAGATTATACGCTGTGCAAGATTACATTGTCAATTCTCACTTGGCACAAATCGTTTTTGAATTTCTCTACAAGAACCATACGTGCTATTTTTTTTCCAATCATTCATAATGCATGAATGTAATCGCACACTTGCAGTAATTGATATAGTTTCGGTGATACGTACGTTTTCGACCGTATTGACATGCAATATTGCACAGCACAATTACCGCATTTTAACACGACGCAAAATACCTAGGTGTTCATCAAATTTAACATGCATGAAAGTATGTTCATATGAAATTTTAAATACAGATATAAAAAAATGTTATGGAATCGTATACCATTACATATTCAGTTCTATGTCAATTGTAAATTATATCGTCTGCTCCTCAGTTTACTATAGCTGGCGTGTGGATTAGAATTTACCGGAGATTACTGTTGATGAACTGAAAAGATGTAAGTGGCTTCTGAGATAGGTCAAGATACAGAATAAAATTTGTTGCAGCTTCCTCACGTATATACGTACACAGACATCGAAAATTACGAATAACGTAAAAAAAATGTTATTGAAGTTCGAAAGATATATCGTTTCGTAAGAATAAAACTAAATTTCGAAAAGTAGTCCCATTTGGAAAGTTCTAGTTTTAAACCAAGATTTCTCTCCAATGGAATTCGAAAGTTTAAAACGTGATATATGTTTTTTATACTATATTTTCATATATGTATGTGACAACAGTGCGTTCTATACCACGTTAAAATATAAAATATTCAGAGCCGTATTAATATAAACATTCGGATTTGACGTAACGCAAAATCGTTGTATTAAACGTTTCCGTAGTGAGTTTATAGACGAAAGCATGACTAATATAACAATTGTAAATAATAACAAAAATTCATTCTTTTTGCGGAAGTCTTGGAAGGAATAAAGAGGAAGAATGAAACACTGGCACAACAATAATTTTTTTTCTCCACTTTTATACTAAAAATGCTTCAACAGAACCCAAAAATGTATCCATAGAGCAACGTTGTTTCTCGGAATACTATGTCTTCCGCCACTTCTAAGAATCTCAATAGCTATATACATCGTGTATTATATAGTTATATTTTTCTTGTGTCATATACTTTTCCTTTTCTTTATTTATTAGTATTAATTTTTACTCATTCCAATCCGTTTTTTAGTCGATATTCTATTAGTTAATTTCTTACAAGTCATATTCTCGTTTTTTTCCTGTTTCAAATATTGGAAAATGATCAGATCCATACAATGATCGTATCCTCTTTTTGACGATACTTTATCAATCCATTTAATATTTCTGATACAAAGATTAGATCCAAATTTGACGATCTGTATTCTCCTTCCTTCATTTTTAATTTAGTGTCTACCATGTATAGATCATTTTATCTTCCAGTTCCTCCAATAGAATTTTCCCCATTTACATATGTATTTGTACAATTCCAAATTGTGTTATGAGAGTTAAAATCACAGTAATTATTAGCGAGTATCCATCTCTTTCTATTTGATATAACTTATTCCAAATTCTTCAATGCGTGCATGCAAATTCAATACATTTTTCCTTATCTAATTTAACCTGAATTGTAACGTCCCCCTTACGCGAAGTGTAGTTAACAAATAAAATATTCGGAGCCGTTTCGACATAATACAAAATTGTTGTATCAAACGTTTCCATGAGTTTATAGACGGAAGCATGATCAATATAACAATTGTAAATAACACCAAAAATTCATTTTTTTTACGAAAGTCTTGGGAGGAATACTTTATGTGAAGGAATATAAAGAAGAATGAAACAGCAATAACTTTTTTTTTCTCCACTTTTGTATTAAAAATGCTTCAACAGTACCCAAAAATTTATTCATAGAGCAACGTGCGTTTCTCGGAAAAGAATTCAACCAACCTCTCTGTCGGCACATATAAACGTAACAAGTAGTATAAAATGAAGCAATGAAAAATTGATAATAATTAGTGTTCGAGAGCGAGAGCAATTATCAATATACTTATGATTAGACCTTATAGCACAGGTATAATGAGGCGCCACATTCTACTCATCGTCAACGGCGAGTATAGGAAAGGTTTGGTACGCATAATTTCTTTTTTATATTTTTTTTTTGTATCACTGGTATGTTGAAGAGTTTCTATGCTTGATCTGGAATAGGAGATATGATATGATTAGATGATTGACACGAAGAACAGGGATTACATTTGGAGCCACAAGGTGCAGGATTATCTAGGCAGTTATCGGTCAGAAATGTCGTTAGTGTGTTGTTGCATACTGTAAACGCACGAACGATTGATTTTTTTTCCATTACGTCGCAATTAATGTAATTCTACTGTTGTTTACACTCATTGGGATCATCGCCTTGTTTGCCACCTGCAGGCGCGTTAGGGGGAGAGGAAGCCTCTTCTTCCTCGTCCTCATCATCATCATCGTCATCATCTCCTTCCTCGTCATCTTCATAATCCTCGTCTTCGTCTTCTAAGCCTTCACCTGAAATTAAATCTGTCTTATGAGGAAAACTATTCGAAAATACACCCCAAATGTTCTGATTATAAGTAGATACATTTTGAAATTAATATGTGATTCTTTATCGATCTTACGTGCCGCGCGTTTGTAGGTTTTTTTAACGTTGAATAAACATGTTGCGTCACATTCGTCATTACACGATAGGAAATTAGAATAATATTCATGGTCGTTACCTGTGTAGTAGAGTACGGCTCTAGGAACTATGCGTTCTCTAATGTAATGGCCTAATTCGAAATCGCTGGTTAGTAGAGCTTGAGTCTCATCATCCATATCGGCTTCCGAGTCTTCTGGCACTAAAGATGTTTACACCAAAATTAAATTACGAATCAAGTATGTCGACTTGTAATTTTACTATATTATACACGGAGAATTAAAAAGTACGTGAAATATTAATTACCAATTGGTGGACTGAAGAAATTAAAGAAGGAATCATTTTGAACCGTTTTCGTCACGGTACGCATGGATCCTCGTGATTTATGCTTCTGATTCTTCTTAATAGTTTTTATCGTAACGTTCTTGCCCTTCTTCCAATCGATCACGCAGCCCTACGAAAAAAATTCTCTTTTTAGTATCATAATTACTTATATACTTAATTAATAAAAACTTAATTAGATCAAGTAAAAGCTTTACTTTGCATTTGTATATCTCTGGCCCTTCAAAACTGAACGGATCGTTCTTTTCTGGAGTACATTTCATGATATATTCTTTAGTGAGCACTGAATTAGAGAAATATTCGTTGGGCGTGAAATAGAACTCGAGAACAAATCCCTGAAAAAAAAAAAGGAATATTAACTTGAATCAAGCTTCTTCTCTAATTATTAATTATATTACTTCGTTCTGTAGCTCACCATTGGATTCGATGGCAGAAATTTTACTTTAATATCATGTAGATGCTTCAAGATCGGCTCGTCATGTTCCTGAACCATTTCGGATAGTGTACTTACATTCTTAAATATTGTTAGCCAAAAATCTGGGATGCCTTTAATATCATCCTCATTCTCCGTCGCTCTAAAATCATATTACACAAATTAATTTGCAGTAATTAATTGCACGTCTAAAATAAATCTAATTTTTCTTAATTTCTTATATAAGCAGGTACATAATAATTAAAAAAAAAAAAAAAAACATACTCATCCTTTATCTCTACAGTATCCTCGATCTTTGCCTTCTCCTTCATGTAATTGTTTAGCGTTTCTTCTTCATCATCGCTTTCCCAAGCGCATTGTTCATCGGTTGGCTCATAAGTGCCCGATATTATGTCACTCCGCTTCTGGTACAGGGGAGCGCACATTTTGTAGTATTCACATTCCAAGGCATGGACCTCCTCGTAAAATTTAGCCTCGATATTAGTAGTGACAAGCTGCAGTTGTTTCAGTGCCTTGACCCTGCGTTTGACGGGAGCAGGAAGAGACTGCATTTGCTAAAAACGCAATTTATACACTTGTGAAACTTCACAGTCAAACGCGACAAGTTAATAATTTATATTTTATCCAGCTTCTTTGAAGTTTCTTTTTCATATTTTTTTTAACTTTAATAATTAGTTATTGATTGAGAGTTACAGATTGCAAGTTATTGGTTTACATGAATCGGCGATAAGAAAAACATTTATATGAAATTTGACTCAAATCAGCAAACTATGGATGACATTCACAACTCGAGATGCGTAACAAACATGATGTATCATTCGGTCAAAAATGGTCGGTTAAATGGGATGTGAAAGCAAACAAGCGTTAAGGAAAGCATGCAATTCAGAAAAAAAAACTTGCAATACCACTGTAAAATAACGCGCGCGCGCGAGCGCGTTTGATAAGATCCAATTTATATAAATTCGAAGATATGTGTGTACGTAAAGTTCGCCGAATGAAGACGGGAAATAATATTGCAATACCTCTAATCCTGGTACAGTAATACCACCACCTCGAAGAGCAGCTAACACATCATTGCTACGTAAAATTTTGCGATGGTTATCGTCTTCGTCTTCGACGGATTCTGTACCGCTCGTATTGGCGGCGCGTTCCGGATCGGTTGTCATATTTACTACAATTCAAATGCGTCGCTATCAATTCTCTACCTTTAGCCGAGGCTATCTGTATTAATCTAAGAGCTCGCTAATCGTCCCTCTTCAATCGGCTCGAATTTTAACTCCGCTTTAGCTCGATCACTGAAGCAGTGCTACATTTATGCAAAATGTATATTGCTAGGTATATATATGAATAAAAAGAACAGACAAGAGAGACTAATTTTAGGACCAGGTCTCTAATACTTAATTTTTCGCAACGTAATTCAAGAATGAATAGATAAAGAAGCGTATAAGTAGTTTGATTATTAAATACATATATAATGAAAGCAGAAAAAAATCTATCTCTAAGTAACATAAATTCTTGACAGTCACAAGGGGGAATTTAACGAAAGAAAAAAAAATGTTTTACATTCTCAGTAGGAACAAGTCATCTCATGTAATTTAATTAAGGGACAGAATCCTTGGTGAAAAAGACTGTTTTTTAACAACTCAACTACAAGGTAGATACTAGGGGTCTGTTTTCTATTGCTGAACTGACCTAGGCGCTAGTTCTGCAGCAATAGAAAACAGACCCCCCTGTTTCGGGGGTGATAAACTTTAAGATCGGTTAAATCTCTCAGACACGGAGGGTGCAACGTGATGCTTGCAGAGCGTGTTAGAATTGTGTGCACCGGACTTACACCGGAGAGACGAGATTGCGTGAGAAATTACGGAGCTTCGGTGCAGTAGTAACGCAAAACGACGCGCCAATCACGCGGGACACGAGACGCACGTCGAGGGAGAGTTCGCGAGTCGCGTACGGTGCCGCGGGTTAGGAATTGCGCTTCAAATTCCGCGATTCCCTCGACCGTGCGAGTCGGTCCTGACGTCGGTCCTCTTCGAGGGGAAGGTTATTTCCCCTTTTTGGAGAATCGCGGTCGCGAGGAGCGAGAGCGTCGGCGAGGAGCGAGACGGGCGACGGCGCGCGCGGAATGACATTGAGAGGACGAGGGTTAAAGGCGCCGGGATTCGCGCCCTCGCGACGCTCCGCTTCGCTCGCGGCGGGGAACTCGGACGGGAGGAAGGAATATACGGGAGGGTACGGGGCACGTGGCGCGGAGATGACGGAACCGTGTGGAACGCCGGATGCGAAGCGACGAGAGACGTGAAAGAGAGGATGGGACGTGGGGGGGAACAAAGCGCGCGCGCGAGAATCACGTCACGGCGACGTGGTGCGGCGAGTCGTATCCTGGCGCCGCGCGCCCTGGGGCCCCACGGCGCCAGGCGCGGATTCCGGATTCTCTGTCGGGTCGTACCTTGATGGAATCACACGGAGTCGGGATCAGCACGCGAGAAGAGAGCGAGAGTGTGAGAGAGAGGTGAAAACCAAACCTGACGAAAACCAGGGAACGAACAACAGAGCACGACGAACCGGTCGCTGCCTCTTGACGGTTGGGCCGCGGGTAAATGCGCGACACACGAAGAGGGATGAGAGAGAACGGCGGTTGCGAATCGCGACCAATCGCGATCTCTCGACCGGCTCTCGACAGTCTCGACCCGGTCGAAGCGCGGGAATCGCCGCGATAGTCGATACGCGTTCGACGTTCTCGCGGCTGCGAAGTGCTGCGCTTTCTGGCACTCGAAATTGAAACGGTACAATTTTGTATGTTCATTAATTTTTGTGCAGATTAACTTTAATCTCGGTTCTTTATCTTTTTAACTTACTTTTTATCTTTTTCTAATTTTAAAAATTATTCATTCGTTAAAAACAGATGTTGAAGAAAAAGGAATAAGGAAAGAGTACAAAAGTACAATATTATAAAGATTAATTAAATCTTTCATTAAGAATATTGGAAAAGAGAAAAATAATTGAAGCATATATTACAAGAATTAGAAATTAAAAATATTAAAAAGCATTAAGCAAAACGTTTGAAACAAGAGAAACACCGCACTCAATCGGAAAATACAAAAAAACATCGAGAAATATCGAGTAAAATATATTTTTTCTTCGAAACTTTTGTAATTTTCAAGAAGACATATTTTTAAATAAATAAAAGATCGAGATCGGCCGATCGCTCGATCGATCTGGACAAAAGATGCGAAACCGTTTCTCTCGCACGGTTACGTCGCGACGTCGCCATTGGCCCGGAAAAATCACGTCTTCCAATAAAAGCGATCGAAGCCTAGAGACTTCGGAATTCGAATTCGCCGTCCGGTGCGCGACGTCCATGTCCATGATCGATCCTCGCGCCGCGCGCGCCGTGACATTAGCACTCGAATAACGCAGTTTTCGCGCATCCGCGTTCGACGTGGTTATGTCTCGCGACGAGGTCCTAGACCTCGGTGGCCGTGATCATATTTTTTTCCCTCCCAATCCGCAGCGAGAGTCATCGACGTCGCTCCTGTTTCTGCTTGTCGCGAGTTAAGTCCACTCCCTCCCTTCCGCCGTCTCTCTCTCTCTCCCTCTCCCCCCGCTGAGCTATTTTCGTGTCGCGCGTGTCTTCGGGGCGCCGAGCACCCGGGAACGGTGAAATATGTGTGCACGTATACGCGCTACTCGATAACACTCGGCCGCGAAATATGTCAGCGGGCACCACGGATCCGAGCGAGACTGTCACGAGCGCGGAACACCCTCACGATGGCTACCTCGTCGACGAGGTCGATCGCATCGACCTTTCGGACCTGCAGCTCGACGACGACGAGGATTGGTGGGTGTCGCACGCCCGTCGGTGGCCCTTTAATCGCACCTTCATAGGAACACGCTCACCGTGTTTACCTTCATTTTCGTTCCCACTCGATTTTTACTTCTCGGGGAAACGAATAAAAATATAACGAACATATGTATACTAAGTAACAGTACAATTGAAATTGACAGGAGAGCATGTATTGTTCGTAGAAGAAAATGACCGTACATCGACTTGATAGATTTCTTTCATTTTTCTTTATGTGGTTTGGCATTTTGCTGCTCTTGAGTCAATTTTAATTATATTTAAGAATTGTCTATATATTGACCAGTTTTTTCCATAGCGTGTAAGTTTGAGATAAATTGGAGATATAGAGGACAGAGAAAACATTTTTATATTCTGTACTAATGTTATGTTAAATGTTCTTTTATTGCTTCAAAGTTAATAAGTTGACGTTGATTAAATTTTTATTCTTTTTTAGGTTATACATGCCCCTACAACGCCGAGCCGAACCTGCAATCCAGGATCTATATGCCTGGCTGAAGACAGAACCGGAATTGGATGTTCAAAGTACAAAGCATGATATCACGCTAAATTGTTCGCTAACTATTCTCGGCTTGATTTACTATCTTATAATCCGAGTATTGCTTACCATTGCGATTAAATTTAATATGTATCTAGATAACAGAAAATGCATCGACACTAGAACATTCACGAGACCTAAGAAACGATCGGCTCGAATGAGCTTTGAATCGATTTTCGAAGGACTACCGCCTTCTACGAGGGATAAAGAGAAGCTACAGGATGTTACGCACATAGAAAATGTAGGTTGTCCCTCTCTCTAGATTTAATACTAGAAATTAATTGATCAGGATTGATTGAAATGGATTTCTTAGTTATTAATTAAGATCTGTAGTACATTACTTGAGTGTGTAAAATGTTGTGTCATTATCTTCTAGGTGGGAAAATGTTTACCTGCAACGATTGGAGATAAAGAATATGTGCCACCGATTTTGAAGCCATCCACCAAAGCGATGAATGTTTTATCCGACGAAAACTCCGCGATGTCAGGGCAGGAAAGCATGGAAGCCTTCCTAAACTTGTCGCAGTCCAAAGGAATAGATTCATTTATAAATTTAGACGAACCCGAGTTCAGCGATCTATTGATGAACGTGTCGCAGCCTTCTATTTTGAGTGCGTCTGTTATCGCGTCTATAAACGAGTCCATATTCGTTAAAAACGACATATCAGTGATAAATAAGAACATGGCTCAAAGCATTAGCGATATGGAAGAAAGCTCAAACTCCGATAATGTCAACAAAACGTTCGTGATGCAGGACGACGACAATACCCTGGATGAGATAAATCATACAAATACTCTAAGCAACACCTGCAAAGAATCTCTTCAATTGGATAAAGGCTTGAACGAGACGTACAACACTGGAATTCCTAGTGGATCCTCACCATCAAGATCGAGTCTCGGCAAAGGAGAAATAGTTACTTTGTCTTCCACTTTTGTAACCGAGCCTAACGCTAATGCTACCTTCGTGCAATCGCAAAATAAAGCAACTAATGACGTCAAGTCGTTAGATACTACATATCTGTCCTTAGCGAAAGGCGCCGAGAGACCAAATTCGCCCATGTCGATTAACGACACGTACATACCTAGCATGCGCGTAAATAAAGCAGATCTGAATGTAACGTGTAATGTTCTGTCGGATGAAATCGAATCCGTGGTCCTTCTCACGCGCGAGACACTCGCGAAGGAGAGCGCTTTAGATATGTCTTTCAAGGTGCCTATCTATAATCAATCCACGCCGATGAATCCAAACATGTTGGACGCAGCACCGAAATTCGCTACGAAGCATCTGGACCAACCGCAGCCAACTGTGCGTCCCACCTTGAAAGCTCCCACGTCGTTGAGGCGAGAGTTGCTGGCAGAGATTCAACGAAGCGGCGAGCGCAAACTGGACTCCACGTACAATCATATCCCTGGTGATCATCCCGGCTCGAGGGACACCAAGGAGAATGTTCACGTAGCCTGTAACGAGAATGAGACTAACAGATTCCACACGTACAAGAAAACAGCGTTTACGGCGATGGCCAATCAGGGTACAAGTCAGAACGAAACGGCTGTAATCGCTCAAAAGGAATTGCCAATGGACCAACGTAAATTTTATACCTTCACGAAGAAGAGCAACCCTATCGAGAGAACTGACAACACTGCCAGTGAGAACATCGATACGCGCCCAAGCATGGATAGCACGTTTTGCAAACCCATGCTTACGAAGGCGCAGCAGAAGCGAAACGTACAGAGAGCGTTATCGAAGTTACCGCAGTTCCTGCAGAAGTCCAATCCCAATCTTGTGTCGAGCTCGCTGAAGAGCGCCGGCGGCATGCCCGTTGGTCGTACAGGCATGTCTAGTATAGGATACATCAAGGGCTCGCAACCCAATATCGTGCAGAACGTCGCGGAGAAGTTGCAACTGACGAGCAGGTTGCATCTGTACGGGAAGATGAAGAGCGGCTCCGAGCAACGGTTGCTCGAGGCCAATGTGAATGCGAATAATCAGTTTCCGATGAAGGGCGTGATCGCCGGTTCGACAGAGAGCATAGAGAGCACCCACAGCGTTCACAGCGCTCCCGACCTGGATGACAGACTCAGTACGTGCTCTGACAGCAGTAGTCATAATTCATGCACCAGACAAACAATGAATGCCGAGCAATTACATAAAATAGTGCGAATGCAGGAAGAGAGTAAGTGCTAAGTTATTATTTAGAAAATATAGAATTAATTATGAAACTGATTTTAAATTTAAATGAATTAAAAGTATCGCTAAGAAATCGCTAATTCTACATTTGTATCCTTAGGTTTGAAACAGGACTCAGCGCCCAAACTGTGCAGACAAGTTCTAGAGAACACGTGGGTCGAAGCGAAAACGGACTTGCCTTCCCCAATTCTGAAAAATGGTGTGGAACATTGCGAAATTGACAGACATTTACAAAATACTGACTTGAGTATGAAATGTAGCTCTCCGATAATCAGCCCCAGTGGGTCTAGTCATGCATTAAACAACGAAGGTAATTAAATAATTTGTTTTAGAATTAAAATATAATAATGAATAACTTTAACTTAAAGTAACGTAAAGTTAATAAATAAAATAATAATACATGTATCTTTTAAGGAAATGCCGAAGGTAACATAACGAAGACCAAGGAAGAAAGTGTAGTGGGTGAAAAGACAGAGGTATGTATTACTTTATGTAAACTTGCTGTGACATTATGAAATCGAAATTTCAATGTTTCACAATAATAGCTAATCAAAACTTATTCATTACGATATACAAGTTTACTGCTTACATGTTTTTTTACTGGTTAGAAGAATTAGAAGTAAGTTATTACATATATATATATATATATGTGTAACAATTACATAAACAAATTGACTTGCAGGGTCCGAATCAAGTAGTGCCTAAAATTGAGAATAAGACTCGGTTGAGACAGCCAACCAATTGGAGTACCGGAAGTAAGCCAGCTGCTGTGATAAGCGGAATTCCTAGACCCGCGTCGCGTATACCGGCTCTCAGATTTGTACGACCGAACGCGAAAACCACTCAAGCCGATTTGAGAAAAGGATGCACATGAAATCCCGAACGGTAAAAACAGAATAAAGAAAAGTAGAGACTCACAAAGTTTAACCACTAATATGGCGATTAGAATAACGGGGATATTTTCGGTTCTATTATATAGTAACGATAAGTTTCTCGAAGCTGATAGAAATTCAGTATTATTGAGCTTCCAAGTTGGATTATTATTATTATTATTATTAATATCTGCGTGCTGTTTGTTTGTATTCAGTTTGTAAAATTAGTGATGTGAAGTATCGTCTCGCGTTATTATTCATATTTAATATATATGCATTTTTTTACGATTTGAAGCATAATTGTCTTGCTAAATAAGGCTTGAAAATTATTTATACTATTATATACAAACTTGAAAAATATTTCAGGAGTTTGTCTATTGATTGCTAAATAATATTTTAAAAAACGCAATCTATTTCGCGAGTAAGATCATTCAAGTCGTAAATTTTATCGTTGCCAAAACTAAGATTTCAAGATGTAGATCGTATTGATATTGTTTGTAATTTCTATATGATGTAGAAATTGACATTTTCGTTCGGTGTTTTATACGAAAAGCCGAAAACAAAGGCTATTTTTTTACATAATAGTCAATACAAACAATTGCAATAAATCTTAAATCTTTGTACATAAGAATATATATAGTGTTATGAAAAATCGTTCAAATATTTTTTTCTATTAAATAATAAATGACAGATCGGCCGATTAAATTATAAAAGATGTATGTACCTACACGGAAACAAGACTGCGAGTGTAATTAACATTTTTGCAGACAAAATTCAACTTGTATCTCATCTCCGTCCTGTTCGTTTTCCTTTTCATAAAATTGCTTGTCATACTTTGTCAAATCACCTCAGACATATCATCACGCTTACACGATACAAAGAAATTATAAAAGGTTGATACAGTGATATATATGTATAAGAAAAATTGTTCGATCTGTACGTTCATATCAGGTGTTCAGTACCTGTTCAACCATTGAAATACTAATATATTGAACACAAGTTCGACGCGTGTTTGGAAAAAAAGTAAATAAAAACCATAAAAATATTCTGTGATTCACATATTGTTGTATCGCATACATATAGATACATATACATTTTGTATAGAAAGCTTTTTTATACATTGATAATTACTAAATTATTTATTTAGTGGCGCAGAGAGATGTGCGCTGTTCCAATGATCCAAATTCAAATTCGGCCAAAAATCGTTAAGTTTTATTCGATCGTCACCTCGCAGAAGGGAGAGGCAACCCTACCGAAAGTATCTTGCCATGAGCACCCTCTTCTCTATAAAAAGCCGCTTGGAATCGGCGTTAAATTGTAAGTTCCATATATGACGCACAGATATATGTAGAAAGGTCACGATGCTCGGAATCGAACAAAACAATTAAGAAAAAAAAATCACTAAGGTTGAGAATACGAAGTTACACTTCTTATAGATTTAGTTTGTAAAATTAGTAATGTGAAGTATCATCTCACGTTATTACTTTTTAATATATATGCATTTTTTTACGAAGCATAATTGTCTTGCTAAATAAGGATTGAAATTACTTATACTGCACAATGAAGAAACAACAGTGTTCGTACGCTTTGCTTCGTTATTTACGAAAAGAGAGCACGCAAACTTCTAATTTAACTTGAATACTCTAAAGAATTGTCAATTACGATTACGGTACACCATGACGAAATATATTTAAAAAAATGTTATTTATATAAATAACATTTTATATAAATAACATTAATTAAATAACTTTTTTTGTAGAATAGGGGGGTATCATAAGATTCTATCGTAAGATTATATCGAGTGATTTATATTCTATATTAATTAGATTGCGGGAAAAAATATTAAATTCTACATTATTAATATTTATTCTCTATAGGGAGATAACGCAAGTTAATTTTAATCGCGAACAAGAATTGAAATAATGTGAATGCCTATTATAAGTACAAATAATAAATAAAATGGTGTTAGTCTCTGTGGAACATAGAGCCTGTAGGAGGTTTCAATAATCGAATTTATTTTGGGCTGAAGGGTGATTAGCCCATCGCGCCCTAATCTGATATCGGAGTTGCCACCTTTATCTTTCAGAAGCCTCAGGATAAAGGGCTCATGACAAAGTACTCTCGGTGGGTTACTATTACCTTTCAAACTGTGGCGAACGAAAAACTGTGACGATTTTAAATCGGATTTGAACTCAAATCTTCGGTTCATTACAGCAGCGCACATCTCTCTGCGCCACGATCGCCACCCATTGTAAATAATAAACTGAATAAGTGATCATCATATCGTAATCTTTATTCATGTCGATAAGTGCTAGACCTTAAGTGCCTTTATTGTATTAATCGAGATACAAACAGCGGTTTTTTATACATGGAAAATACAAAAACTAAGAAAATGCGCTCACTAATCTATCAAGTTTTACTGCCCAAATAATGCTGGAAATGTTACTTCTTTTATAAATCTTGTAATAATAAATAATATACACGTTACTACGTACCTTCACCCGTTTCTATTCTATTAGAATCAAACACGATGCATTCGTTTTTATAAAATTGTTTTGTATGTCTCGCATCGAAAAACATTTTTCAGCATTTAATAAACAATATAAATATATGATTAAAATTATTATTACATCTTTTTTTTTTAATTTCGTATAAAAACTAATGCATCACTTTAGTAAAAGTACGTACTTTAGTATGATTTTCTCTCATTTTTCACACGTTTTTATAAAAGAAGAACGAATAACTTATTACGTTACACATAATGTACCAAAACTATTACCGGTACAATAAAAGACTAGACATATACTCTTCGATTACACCGATAAATAAACATATAATTGTTGTATCGAATGTGCAAAATGCCTTTTGCTGTCCGATAAATAATTCCGATTAATTTAATCACATAGTAGAGATATAAATAAGAACATTTCTGTAATATAGTGATACAAATATACAAAATACGGACAATACGCATCTAATAGGGATAATAAATGTGCATCTCGTCGCACATGAATTAGTAGAATATAGGACGAAAACTGCATATACATTATACATATATACTTAAAATAATTGAGAAGTGGAATGTGAAAGTATTCCAATGATGTAAACAAAAGGACAGGATAATTACGGATATAAATACGATAACTATAGCGATCGCTATATAATACAGGTACCTATTTTTAAAGTATTGCAATAAATATGTTTCTATTAATCGTCAAACATTACTACGTTAAAAGCTACCATAGTAACAGATGCACTCAGATGATTAGACAATAGCTGTGTATCAAATATTACCTAATCATCTGATGCTTCAAATGTTTAAGTAAAACGTTTAAATAATTCACTTATTTTGCAAAAAATCGTGAAAATTTCAGTAAAATACTTTGGTCGTTTTCTTATATATATATCTCTATATATCTATAACTTAAATAATACACACAATATATAAATAATATGTGAACACATATTTTTTTAACTAATCTCGCATCTTGAATTATATTTTTTAAGATGTTACATTTGTAATTTAGTCTAAAAGTAACTCCCGATTATTTGTTGTGCATAATGCAAAGTGATGCAAAATAATTAGAATAATATTTAAATAATAATCATAAATAATTAATATAATATTCGATAATTTCAATATTTTCTTATATTAATACGACATATCTTGTTATATCCCGAATGAATTTATCAGAGGAAATTTGATTGAAGATGTGCGCGATATATTTATGATTAATGGTGTACGCGCTACGTGCTTCTATATATCTAATATTCAAAATTTTTTAGTGACAGTGAAAATTGCACATCTCCATATGGTGATAAAATAAAGAGTTGTATGATTTGTAGCCACTTATACACAAGATCCCGATTAATCATAATCTTATTACGATCGGGATCTGTTTTTTTTAAATACAGATTATTATTAAATATTATATAAATAAATAAATAATTTTTCATGAAATATATGTGAAATACGTGTAAAAAAACGAGTCTTTTTGATGTTCGTTTTTGATAATTAATGCGCACATGAATTATTAACGAAATATTTAAACGTACATTTTATTTTTTTGTTAGTGATCTCTTTAATAACGAGATCAGTTTCTTTTCAATGAAAACGAAACAGATACAAATGTAAATATCATTTTTCAAAAACACAGCGAATATTATGCCAAGGCACTGTAAAATCAGATACTTATGTCTTATTATTTATAAACGCTTTGCGTATATATGAGTTATTCATAAAAATATGTTTCCAATATTTAACATACAAATGTATACTGCATTAGTTTTCTGAATCATTGGCCGAGGAATCATCATTTTAGTGAACAGCAGTAATTATTTCACAATTAATGTGAAATAATGAAAATAGCCTTAAAACATAACGTGCTGTGTTTCAAGTGTAACGCTATCGAGATTTTTATGTAAGTTCAACACCTTTATATCGATTTATCATGAATAATATTGAAGTCATCATTCCGCATTACACACATTTAGTATAGAAATAGACTCATTACGAAGTATGAAAAGTGAACACACATTTAGAGCGATTCTCGTTTCACGTTTTATCTTATAAAACGGTTCAATACGCCGGGTACCATATTTAGACTGGTACCTGGTAATCTACTGATTGTCCATTAGTAAGTTAACGATTTAGAATGATACAGTAACTCGTGGGTAAGTATGTACTTAACTGACGTTTCGATCGATGCCATTCGGTCGCGTTGTTATTCGCACGCTAATTTACTGTCGAAACTGCTCAGAGCGATGGCAAATGCCTGAACTGTACAAAGGGGAAATCTGTAATCCATCGTAAAAACGTCCTCCGCGACACGTCCAAACTGCATCACGACGTAGTCCACTAAAATTAATTGAAATCCAACAATAAATCTTTTAAAATAAATTACAGAAAAATATCACATCATGTATGCTGTAAAATACAAAAAAAATTCAGTCTCGCCTTACCGTCGCTATCGTGGACGACTTGGAAATTTTTTACAGATGCCTGAGTCACTCGCCCATGAAAGTTAAGAACGTAGGACTGCGTGTCATCGTTCCATACGGGAGTTTTGTTATGTAACTCTATCAGATTGTCCATCTGTTTTAATTTCCATCGTTCTGAAAGTATAAAAAGACACAATTTTTGTTACAAATATATTACTTGGATAGTTCTAATGTAAGTACTAATTTAGTTTTCTGTTGGTGCTACAATTTCAATTGCAATACCGCGTTACAATACTGTATTATTATGTAATTATATAACTTTCGTTAGTAACTTTAATTATACAATTAACTATATAATTTTAAACTCTGATACGCATGTATATATTATTTCATTTCACAGGACATTTTTGGCACGCAGTACTAGAATATTATTCTTTTTTTTTTGCCTTATCTCGTCTTATATATTATATTAATATTAAAATTATAAATTACCAAGCAAGGTTTCTGATTCAAGTCGCGGACATATCTCCACTCGCTTTTGATCGGGCGTCATACCCGGTATAATAACGGTCATTTTACGCGGGCCTTTAAAACCTAAAACATTCGTATCATACACCACCGCGGCTAATTCCTGCCGTGGATTGAAACGTTCGTCGCGTTTATCATCTTTCATCAACGAGTATCCGTTGTCGTAAATTGTGAACTGTGTCCCCAGAAGATTCGATCGGAGTTTACCGACGTAAGATTCCCCTCCCCTCGAGAGATCTGTTGGATCGGTCGAAATCAAGTAATTGCTCGTTGCGCTTTTTTTCCTTTTTCGGCCAGCCAGTAGGAAAATCTGCAAGTACAATCGGTATATAGAAGACGAACCGTTAAAATAAGCGAATGTAAATGTACCTTTTTCCCGTAATCACGTTCTAGATGCAAGAAATAAGTCGGATAAAGACCACGGTCCATTCCCTTTCGGTCGCGCGTTATTCGACATTTGTAATGCATTTTTTTATTTGCCGGTTGTAACACAAACTGTTCGATATTGCCTTCTACGTTTCCCTCCAATTCTGGGCTCTGCAAAACGCACAATAAGGTATTCAAGAATTATTTCTTAGCATTTGTATATTATAAATAAAACACTTATACACAGAGCATATTTATACATTATAGTATGTATAATACATACGGAAGAGTTATTTTCCCTAATAAGAGTATTAGGTCCTTCCGACGGTGCCACTCGAAGTGGTGAGGAACATGGGAGAGATTCCGAGGGTGAATGCAAATCTATGGGTGACGATTCCTCATCGGCGCAATCAGTACTCTGGGAACCTTCATATAAGCCTCTTTCGTTGACCATTGCTACAATTTTGAATAAACAAAATTATACATAATTAAAACAAGAAAATGACTCATTTTTGTATTAGTGATTAGTGATGAATGCTTGATGCTGACAAGGGATGAAAAACATCATTATTTTTTTAGCGCCCTAATAATATACACATACATGAGGCGATTTTTGGCGTGACTCTGGTATAAGCAACCAAAGGTTACCAAACTGCACCAAAACCAATAGCAACCACGGATAGCAACTTTGGTATATGTACCAAACCATACCAAACAATCACCAAAAATCGCCTATGGATGTGTATTTTACTTTTAAATAGTCTAACAATAAGTTTACCATTAATTGTCCCCTCACTATTTTTTCTTTCTGCATAAGGTCCCACGTCTGTATTTGTTTGAAACATAGCATACTGTAATGGGCCATCATACGCTGCAAATATATTAAAACATTTATTCTCGATTTTATTACACATTTTTATGATATTAAGTAAATATTAAAAATTATATATTATATATCTGCCTTATATATCATAAATCTATGATAACTGTGCTCGATCATAAGCATCTAGCAATTATAGAATCATTTTATTTGCACACTACCGTGAAGTTCCTTATTAGGGTTCATCCATTTGTTTGAGTGACTCGTCAGCTGCGCACTAGATACATTAGATGCTTGTACCATCCCACTAGCACCAGTCTGCCTCTTCTGCTTCATCTTCTGCGCGATCAATTGCCTCTATATCGATTAACACAGAACATGAATAAGTTACTTTATGACATAAAGTATCATTTTCTAATTTAAAACTATAAAGAACTAATATCGCAATTTGAAAAACAACTATCTAAAGACATAAATTAACTCGGTAACTCACAATTATATTCAAAAACTTCATTCAAATCATCCTTTACAATACAATAATATAGGCTGAATTTAAATCAAGTTCATAAAATATTTCTCATTTATTTCGTACATAAATAAATTTTTAAATAAAATAGCTACAGCGTAATGTCTATTAATACACGGCCTTAGGCCTTATACCACAAACAGAGAAGAATTCGAATGATTAAAGCTGCCTATTATTAGCTGTTACGTATTAGTGTTCATCAATTATTCATCTAATGGTATTGAAAGGTATAGCTCGGGTTTCAATGTTTTGCTCGCGTGTTTAACGAAATACCATCGGAGGCCAGTCCTCCTCCCATAAATTTCCCATAAATTGATATTCTTTCAGGATTGCAAGTGACACTCGTGACACTCGTCAAGTTAAATGAGTCGCCACACCGTACGAGAGGAGGTGCGAGGTTACGCGCCCCGAAGAGAGTTTACGTGTGACAAGTAAAAAGTCTCGGCTTATCCGCTACGCGCAAGTCGCACCTGTTGTTCCAACTTCTGCTGGCGCAAGTCGAGCGATGTCATTTTGCGCGAAATCGGTTTGTCAGGGCGACGATCGACAGGGATGCGCGGCCCCCCAGGCCGCTGGCTTGTCAGCTTTGTTTACTCCAAACACACTCGTTCGCTCGCGGTACCTAGGCAACCGTTCGCCCCGAGCTCCGTGTAGCCTTCACCGGAGCTCTCTCATGGCGGACTCGCAAAAGTCGCAAAAGTCTGGAATGGCCCGAGTCGTCGATTGGCCAGTTCAATAAAGGCTCCTCTGATTGGTCGGTCTCCGAAAAAAATTCCGAGCACCGGCCGCCGTGAGTGGCCGTGATCAATTGCGACGCGATGAAATAAATGCCCATTTCTATCGAGACAAATTTAATATAACTTTAATCTCGGTTTAATTTTACTTCTCATCTTTTTCTAGTTCCAAGAATAGAAAAAGATAAAAAGTAAATTAAACCGAATTTAAAGTTGATAGAAATTGATGGGAAAAAAGTAAAAGTTAAACTGAATTTAAAGTTAATCTATTTTGGTAGAAATGGACATTAAAAAAAGATAAAAAGTAAGTTAAACCAAGGAAGTTAATTTACATTAGTAGGAATGGATATAATTCTTTAGAATTAAAAAAAAAGAAAAAATAAAAGTTAAAGTTTTCTTTTTGTTCAAGTTTTTCAATGCCGACTTCCGGTCTTTCGTTCCCTCGCTTTAGTTCGCCGCTTCCGGGCGGCGCTGGAATAATGGTCACGTGATCGATTACTATTTTGTGTATGTATTGGTTTGTATTCGGTAAATCGGTATTCGGTTTGGTGCGGACTGCGGCGTCCCTCGTGGTAGGTTTGATTCGTACTATTTTGAAAATTGAATAATTAACTTCTCGAGCTTCGTTGATTAGTAAAAAAAAATTGGTTTTCTAGATTTACAAAGAATGGCGGACGACGAGGATGAGACGTATAAATTGTGGCGCATCAGGAAAACCGTGATGCAATTATGCCACGACAGAGGTTACCTCGTCACCCAGGACGAGCTGGATCAGACGCTGGAGCTGTTTAAGGAACAGTTCGGGGATAAGCCCAGCGAGAAAAGACCGGCCAGGAGCGATCTTATCGTTCTCGTGGCGCACAACGACGATCCTACGGATCAGCTGTTTGTTTTCTTCCCCGACGAACCGAAAATTGGCATCAAAACCATCAAGACGTATTGCCAGCGTATGCAGGAGGAGAAGATTCACAGGTTGCTTTTTCCGTATTACAATACTTTGATTGAAATACGGGTCCCAAAATAAGTTGCAATTCATTCACACTTCTTATCTTTCTAATTGACCTTGTATAAAACTGAGGTATGAGATGAGAGTCAAGATTGAACCCAAGATTCACCAACTACGAGTTGGCTGCTCTTGTACAGTGCCATGTATCATTCATCATGATATTTTATATTTTTATATTATATTTTATTTTTATAATTCATATTTGAACAATATTTGTTTAAAGAAAGGCATATTATGATCCAATATAAGTACATTGCTGTTAATATTACATAATTTTTATATCTCCGACATTATAAAAATGCCAAATAATTTATTTACATAGTTTTACTTGTCCTTAATATTTGTAAGAGATTATAAGGCGCCATTATCTAACGTTACAGAGCAATCATCGTAGTCCAGCAAGGCATGACACCGTCGGCTAAGCAGTCGCTGACAGACATGGCGCCGAAGTACATACTGGAACAGTTTCTGGAATCCGAATTGCTGATAAACATTACTGAACATGAATTGGTACCCGAGCACATTGTCCTAACTCCGGATGAGAAGGAGGAACTATTGACGAGATATAAACTGAAGGAGAACCAACTGATGCGGATACAAGCTGGCGATCCAGTGGCGCGATATTTCGGTTTGAAGCGTGGACAAGTCGTTAAGATAATCAGACCGTCGGAGACCGCGGGAAGATACATATCCTACAGGCTAGTTTGTTGAGGAGGGAAAGGGAAAGGGTCGAAAATAAGTCGTGAAGGTCTCTCCGCAGATTAAAAGAGAAATGTTATTTATTGAATTTACTCATTAGAATAATGTAAAAAAGAACACTGCAGCTCGAAATTCGTCATTTATTATAGCAGCATTTTATAATGGTGCATCGTCTCTCGTACCTGCGTTATATATCGTCGTTTTAATAATAACAGCAGGTTGTACATTATTACGCTATGTAAGAAACCATCTTTCGCACCGAGTGTTGAACATCCGTACATCGTACAAGTCAGCAGCAATGAATAATTACAGTTTTCACATGCAAACACGTGTCCCGAATGCGTTCTTCCCTTTCCAATAGTTTTTATATTTTAATGCACTTGTATGGCAATTACATGCGTAAAATGTATATTTTGTTTGCGTGGTTTGTCAGCTCACATTTATGATCGATATTAGGATATAGCTTAAGTTTATTACAGAAACAACGATCGTACAAAAAAGATCGCGGCTCGCGGGGGGTCGCTCGCGATCATCTCGCTTGGATATTCGAGTTATTATTAATATTATACATTGCTTGGTCCAAAAGTATCGTGCTATACGGTATATTTTGACGTAAAAGTATATCGGTAGCAGGATTTTCTCCTCGAAACGATTTTAATTTAGTTAATTCATCAATTAATAAATGACAGTCGAGTGATACATTCTATTAATAGTACGTTTTTTTCGAGTCTAATTGCATTTATTCGTAGACGTTTTCGAATGACTTATCGTGATATACCGTCTCTCTTATCTGGTTTTTCTTGCTTATTAATAAGATTCAATTTGCGCGAATTGAATCAGAAGCGTAGATTCTCTTTAGCAGTCTATCAATGCAATTAAATAATTGTACATTTTTGTAATCGAAGAGATATGATGTTGCGCTCTGAGACGTGCTTAAACTCGGATAACTTAAAGAATAACTCTTGAAAAAGTCTTCCCGAATTCAAATTCTACTACGTAATCTCTATTTTTCACCTTATTCAACTCTAAACGTTTAATCTTAGCGTTTTGATCCTACTTGTAAAGGGGAGCGAACGACGAGCGTCGTTATTAAAGCCGACGGAACGACATCGATCTTGAAACGCGAGTTTCCGCTTTCAGAGTTTATCGCGGTCGACTGATAAAGCTAAAAGCGCACGAGCAGGAAGTTTCCCAGATGGCATATTCGCTATAGCGTTTAATGAACAAGCAGACCGACCAATCACTCGTTCTACATTTGTTACAATAAGTAAATAACGTGCTATATAAGCGGCAGCACTCGGCTAGCACTTGTTGCTAGTAATATAGCACGTTACTTCACGATCCAAAGGAATAATCGTTATCGTTGGGCACAAGTAAACAAAGCACACGCGGCCATAATTAATATAATATATTGTTATCAATAAAATGTAACATAACATTAATAGTCAATAATAATAACCATAAAAGATAATAATAATAATTACACAATAATGCTACGAAGTTCTGTGCTTTACGCAATAAAGAAAAGGTAGAGTCCTCAAAAAGGTTTACAAAAAAAGGAGGGGAAAACAAAAATATACATATGAATGGTCATCCTCGAACGCGATCCCACCGTGGGTGCAGATTGCGCGAGAAACCCTTAGATCCTTGGGGATATCCATAGATACTTAGATAACTCTTAGATAAAGGATCATTGTGTAAATTGTTAGAATTCTATAAATGCTTGAATCCTTAGATCCTTAGGCATCTTTTAGGCATCTTTACATCCCTAGACATTCGTAAAAGCATTCTTGGATCCCCGGACAGCATTAGAGATCTTCGGATCTTCGGATATCGTCGAACATCTTTAAATAGTCAAATCGTCCTTAAATTCTAGATGTCATTGTATCTTCGTGCTTGGATGTTTCGATGTCGATATCGATGACGATTCTTTCTCTTTTCCTTCGTTTAGAATAAAAACGCGACGTTTTATTCTTCTTCGGTACTCAAGGATTTTGGTGTTGGGATGTATGTTTGATTCATTTTTAGCCGTGTTTACTTAGAAGACTTTTCGGCGAGACCACCAGTATACCTTGGTGGCCCATTCGATAGGTGAGGTTTGTAAAATATTGTTTATCAAATCCGCGGCAACTCGGATCCTGTAGGTGATAGAGGTGGGATAAGGCGGCCACTGTTCCCAATAACGGCCTCTGTGCGCTCGGCCATATGAGGCCTGAAAAATTATACATCAATAAGTCTAAATGAGAGTGATATACATGAATACAAAGATATATTAATAATAGGAAAAGGCAAGTATAGAAAATTAAAATTTTATTTCTTACTGCATAACAACGATGTGTTCTCTTTTGAAATCGCACTTAATATTCTCGAGTAATTTTTTTTCCTTTATATCTCATTTGGCATGCATAATTTTTTACATAATTGTAAGGAATTTATTAGCCAATAAGATGAAATTTATATTAAAATTTACAAATAGGTAGAAATAGATAGAAATAATTGCACAATGAGCACAGATTTCTCACCTAGGAGTGGTATGGCGTGACATAGGTAGACGGAAACAGACCCCGTCTATTACCGATTTCTCCGTGCCACCAATGCTGATCAGTACGGTCTGTGACAGTAATTACATCCCCTCGTCGGAACTCCAACTCGCCAGGCTCTTGCGGAGCGAAATCATAGAGCGCTTGCACCAAACACTGAAAATGACAAATTTGTTTTACGTTATGATATATATTAAGATAATCAAAATTGGTATATAGATAAATATAGGTAAAAAAGAAAAATCAAGAGACACGGTAGTGTCTCGCGCCAAGTACACGCGGAGCGAGTTATATATACTCTTAAGATAATCAAAATTGGTATATAGATAAATATAGGTAAAAAAGAAAAATTATATATACTCTTCAATCAAAGGACGATGGAGAGTGGAGCCGTAACAAGGTGTTGGTGTTCATATATTCTATACTTACATAAAGAAATAACGAATTGTAATGTACGAATTGTAATCGTGTAGATTTAATTCCGGAGTAGAGAAGGGTATTAATTTTTCCAAGATAGCTGTGTTTCAAGTCCGACAAATTTGCGGCGCGCAGTTTATTAAATTGGAATATATGTATATGTACAGTATGTACATTACAATTCGTTATTTCTTTACGTAAGTATAGAATATATGAACACCACAACACCTTGTTACGGCTCCACGCTCCATCGTCCTTTGATTGATTTCTAATCTTGTGAGCCTCTTTACTATTATATATATACTTTTATTAATACGTTCAAATATTTCCTACGACTGAGACATTCTACTTTAGAAGACAATTTGTTTCCAGTCTTTACCTCTTCGGGAACCATGTCGCGCAGCTTAACATCTTGCGAGCGAGAAACGGATGCTGTACGATGGTACTCCACTAGTTCGTTGAGACTGTTGAATTTGACAACCCACAGAAAGAACTTTCCCTGTGCGTCTCTTAATACTTTGAAGTGTTGCACACCGTCAGAGCACCTGTACATATAAATTGATCATTTTATTTCATATTTCTTTAATAATTAATAACAGTATTAAACAATGATCACTTCTAGTTTGCAAAGTCCCTTAACGCAGGACAGGATTTCCTATTCAATTGATATTTCTACTAAAGCCTGCTACCGAATGTTTTATCTGTTGAAAAATTTCAATGGCTACAGTCACATGTTATTTATCTAATATAAATACTCACTTTACAGATAAGGAGAAATCACCAGGAGAGCTTTCACTGATTCTAATCAGAAAGGCACCTTCATGTTTGTTCATCAATAATCTTTCGGCGTCTGCTCTAGTTATCCTGCCATAATACCAGCTGTAACAAACACAGAAAATAATTTTCGTACAGGATTGTGTACCATTCTATTTAAAAAAAAGAAGGACAAAGCAATTTTACGTGAGATTTATATACTCTATTAAACAAAAACTGTTAAATTTTGTTCTCTAATATCTAAATACATTATAATATAACGTTATATTTATAATACATACTCGTGGCTCTTCATCTCAATATAATTACTTGGTATAAGCCCTTCTCTAGAATCCAATTCAGCCCTATACCAATTCATGTCATCTTCCATGTTTAGAATCTGCAAAAGGATGTTACGTGTAAGAAATAATATTGAATTTAGATTTTTATAATACGCATACTGCTACATTAATATTTTTACATTGACATTTTAGGATAGACGTAGAAAGTAGAAACTGTTTACAACGCTAATGAAAAGGAAAGAGTTAACCATATCTCTTTTATAAGTATATTGAAGAATTAATCTTATGAGATTGTTATATTATAATTTTTTATTATAAAAATGATTGATGACTGCCTATAAATTATTGATGATACCTATAAATTATTAATGACCGTCTTCCTCTTAAAAAAATTAAGATCTCTAATGATTTCAACTTTCAATGACCTAAATATCTAAATATTCAAAGACGTTACAATTTTTAATTGGATCTATTGTAACGTTGTTACCGAATACCAAAAAATAATATTTGCCGTGCATGATAAATTAAAATATACATCACTTGCAATTTAAGAATGGATTTTGCAGGGAAAAGATTTAGAGATTCTTCTTCATTGTTTTTCTGTCTGTTTAAAATTTAACAATTGTTAAAATTCTTAAACTTTATAAGAATAGTATTAAATCCAAAAAATTAATATAAAATAATTTTCCCTAAATCAAGAATTTGACGTTTACATTTATAAAAAGCAAAATTAAAAGTAGCCTTCAACAAATGTAAAAAAAAATATCAAATTCACGATCAATCTATTTGCTACAACTTCTTTTTTTCATTTATCTTCAAAACTCAAAGAAATATGTGTGTATATACGCATACACACATTCAAACATGAATTCTTTAAAGGAGAGAACAGCGTGCCGGAAAACGCAGCTGAGAGGGACAAGCCCGGCAACGGCGTTTCTTCAATCCTTACGGCAATCACCGTCGTTATTGCTCCAGACAATAACAATCGTTACTGCCTCGAGCAACAGACATTCATAGGATGTTTGTGTATAGGCACGGCGGCTTTCCGGGCGCAGCGAGTGCCGATTCATCCCGCGCGTATGCGTGTACGATAACAACCCCTCGCTCGGTCTCTGGGTCCTGGGACCGTCGGCCGACGGACGGAGCCGTGACGATAGAAGTTTCGGGATCGGCCGGAGGTCTCGTGACCGCCGCGACGCGACACAACGCGACGCGACGGGACGAGATGGGACGGGACGGGACGCGGCGCGACGCGCCTCGCCAGGCCATCGGCTGACGAACCAGGTGACGGGGACGGGTCGGAGCTCGGGGCTCGGGGCTCGGGGCTCGCCGTCCCCGCGTACCACTCACCTTGAGGACCTGGCTCCTGCGGAAGCTGAGCTCGTCCTCGGCGGTCGCCGTGAAGTCGTGCTTCGCTATCGCCTCCATATTCTGTCCCCCCGAGACGACGGAGTCGACGGGAAACGACGTGCCGACTGCTGCTGGAAGGAGCGAGAGGGCGCTCGCTAATACACGATGATGCCCCGCACCGTCACCGTGGAGAGACGAGAGACGCAGAACGGAGTGCTACCTACCGCGCTACCTCCCGACTCCCGACAGTCCCGACGCGAGCGAGGGAGTGCACTCGAGAAGGAAGAGGAGGGGAGCGGGGGGGGGGGAAGGGATGTAGTGGCAGGCGGGAAAGGTGGGCGAGAGGAAGAAAACAAGAGAAAGAGGAAAGGCGCTCGTTGTGCGCGGACACGCGCGCGAGGCGACGCGTATTTATTTTACGAGCGCTCCGAGAAAAGATGCGAAACTCGCTGGGCCGGCTGAGGGATACCGAGTTTTCTTCAGTGGGAGCGAGACGGGACGATATATCTCGAGAGCCGCTGGAAGGAGCGAGGACCGTGCGCAAAGCACAGGAACAGCTATATACGGTGTACACGCGGAGTATACGCGAGACGGAGCGTAAAAGGGACAGAAGGGACACGGTGGGAGGTCGGTATCGACGAATGTGCCCGTCCTTTGTCCCAAGCACTGGCCGGGCGGTGGTCCCGTGTCCGTCCAAGGGTAAGGATCCCGTACTCGCCGCACGTCTGTGTGCGTGCGCGTTGCGTGCGCGAAACTGATGGCAACGTGAGCACTGGTGAGCACCGACGCACGCACACCACCGTCTCGCGAGCGCGCAGCCCTTCTTGGCCCTTCTCTCGATTAGATTCCTCGTCCGAAGCCCTTGGAGTTAGAGCCTCCCAGAGGGCATCGTATTTGTCTCCGTATCACCGCGAATCACACGTCCGCGACGCGTCGTACATACACCGTATGTACACGGCGAGCTGTCAGTGGCGATCGCGCGTACTATCGCGACTCGCGACAGTCTTATCAGACGTTACACTTGTCCCGTTCGGCCGGGCTCGGCTCGACTCGGCCGAGTTCGGCGGCGCCGCTCGACCACCGCACAGACGCGTTGTGACGTCATGCGTCATGTGACGTTGGTTTGTTCGTCACCCCCTACGGGACGGGAATGACGGGATGCGCAGGGCAGCGCAGGGTGCTGCGCGCGATACGCGCGTCTCTAAATGGTGGCGAATTTTCAGCAGTTTTTTGACGCTTACGTCAGTCGTATCGCGTCGTGACGTCAGAAGCGACAGCCGAACGTCAGAGGGAGAAGGGGGGAGAAAATTATGAGGAAATGCAAGCGGTTCTTGGAACTTGCGTCAAGACGGATACACGAGTCCCGGATCGAGAAAATCGTTCGCGATAGAGAAACTCCGCGCTGTGTCGAGTGAATACGAGATGGAATGAATAAACGAATGGAATTCTTTCTAGGATATAGATTTCTCTTTAGGTTTGGAGCTGACGCAGCAGCCGTCGTCGCGTTTAAACGTTTACACGAATGATGACAAAATCGCACGTAACGCGAAAACTAGAGATATAAATTTCCAAGATTTACACGAATTCGTTTCTGATATTTTTCAAGGATTCTTCACCTTTTTTATGAAACTTACTCTGGTTACGCGTTAACATTTTAATCACGTTGCATGTACGAAAGCGTGAATTCAGCGCCTAGTGTTTAAAACAAACCTCGAGGGCTAGATTATGCGCATACACTTGGTATTCCTTATTCCACGCCGGTTTTTTAACCTTTATCCAAAGTCAAATGTACAATCTGATGCCGCCGAGGGCAGCCGAAGCCGCACGAGGCGACTACGATATTATCCGAGCTCAAAGTCTCCTTGAAAGAGAGAGGAATTTAGAGCACAAGGATCTAATGATCCGTCATGACGCATCCTGTATTTCCAATAGGAAAAACTGCACCTGACTGACTTAAAAATTAACTTCGCACAAATCGCATTTAACAGCAAAAGTTTTCTTGAAATATACAACTACTGTTCGAACGAAGAAAAGCACATGCAGAGACTTCAAGTTTATTTCAATTAAATATTTTTCTCTTTATTCAAATTCTTTACACAAAATTTGGTACAATAGGGTATAATAAAAAAATTAAGCATTATAATGAACATAAACGGTAATTATACAATATATCAACATTTTCTTTCATTGAAAATATCGAACGAGCGACCGTCGAGTCGGGAGGTGGCGCCATCTAGTCCGTCGCGCTCGCCGCGACGGTCGGTAAGGCCGAGCGGGACAGTCCGCGTGACGTGACAATGAACGATTCTAATGTAGTACGAAACGGGCGACGTAGTACGAAAATAAACAGAACACCTCGTGTTTACGGAAGTCCGTAACAGGTGTTTTTCACCCCTCCCCCTCCTCCTCGCCCGGCTCCGGCCGCTCCCGCAGCCTCCTCCGCCCTCCGTCGGAGAGATAGGGAAGGGAGACAGAAATGCAGGCGGGCGTAAGCCCGTCGTCCACACATATCGCTTACGTAGGCACTCGTCTCGCGCGTTCCTCGTGCAAACCCGCCGGCCGTGTTTTCGGTCGCGGATGTCCGAGTCCTTGGACGGCCGAGCACGTATCGCGAGAGCGTTCCTCTGCGTTCCTGAAAATCCCTTACTTCGCCGAGTTTACCTTTCGAGAACGATCCTCGTCGCAGAATATCGCGAATTCGGAGACAATTTATTTTACGCGTTCTAATCTATGATTTTTTTTTTACGATAAAGAATCCTCGCTTCGATTCGTAAAGCATTCTAAACAGATCGGTAGGAGCTCTCAGCGGCCTCTCAGGTCGAGGATTCAAGCGGAACGTAATTTACGAAGCTCCCGTTGTTCTGTTATTTAAATTCCTCGCGGAGCTTATTATCCTCGATGATACTTACATGTAGATTGTCGCTCGGTTTTTTTATCGCGAGATATTCCTAAACTTCCCTAAGATTCGCGCGAAAGAATCCTGAAGCGAATTAAATTATCGTTTCCCGAGCACGGTAATGAAAATCGCGAAGCCGAGAGTCGCTTTCTTTCTGTATAAAAAAAATCGCGATGAAAAAAATCACCTCGCGAGAATGTTCAAGTTTCTTCGCGTAATATACATCGCTTGATGTACAACACGTCTTTAAGAACGTCCAGATCCATAATTCCCCGTGAAATGAATAAACTGAGACGAGCGAGGAGTGGACGGGGCGAAACGAGCCGGCGAGACAAATCTGTTTTCGCTCGTATACGTGGCCGAGTAGGAAAACAGAGCTTTTGTAAATAGGACGCACTTGCCAGGTGCGAATGTTCTTTGTGAGTTTATTCCGTAAAATAAAAGGTCCACACGCGCGGGAGAAACGCCGTCGCGAGGCTTTCCTAAGCACCTGCGCAGGTAGAGGCCAGGTGCAGCTGCAATATAATCTCGCGTCACGTTGCAAAAACTTAACGAACACCCGGGAACGTGCTGCGCGAGACGTGCAAATTTTCACGACTTAAAACGCGCGACTCTAAAACAAAGCCGCGAGTTTTAATCTGTTTCTAAACGGCTAATTTAGGGAGAAATTAAGGGCAACGGCCCTCGACAGCTCCAGTAATGACTCTCTATAAATTACGTATTTATCCGCTCAACGGAAATCGAGCGTATCGAACGGCGCTCGCTCGTGCAAAGAGGACGAACTCTCGGACATTTGGAAAAAAAAGATCCCCCTCAGGTCAGTCCGTTTGCTTTATTTATAATTCTAGAACGTCCACTCGCGGACGCCTATATCCGGCCATCCCGGATCTCGAAAATCCGCGCGGGGCGGTTAACGCGATCGTAAAATTCGAGGAGTCGGAGTTATACGCGGAGACGCGTGTGCGCGCGTTCCGTGGAAACGCGCCGAACGAGCCCGGTGAATAATTCAGCGCGGCAACGGCGACGACGGCGATTCCGGGCGCAAACATTCGCCCGGAGTCAAAGGACAAAGATTGCGGCCGCCGCGCCGCGCCGCGCGGCTCTCGCGCGATCGGCCCGGGGGACGGCCGTGCGGCTCGCGCTAATGAACCAGCGAGTCTTTTGCGCTGCTTTTATTCTCTTACGTCATCAAACCCGTCGGCAGCAGCGACGGCGACGGCGACGGCGCGACCTGGCCGCGTTCTCGGAATGCAGCGCGCGCGCGCGCGTGTGTGTGTGTGTGTGTGTGCGTGTGTGTGTGTGTGTGTGCGTGTGTGTGCGTGTGCGTGTGTGTGTGTGGTGTGTGTTTATGTGTGTGTGTGTGTGGAGACGGCGGCCCGTGAGGCGCCGACCTCTCGCGGATCGTTCTGGAAACACGCCAGCTAATGTGTTTTTCCTCTGATGCCAGGCGTTCCAGGCTGACGCAAGGCTGTAACATGAACATGGGACGTGCGTCCTCGCGTCGCGAACAACGCGAATCTCGACGACCGGGACAAGCGAATCTCCGTGGTTTTTTTTTCTTCGCTTTTTCCTTCGTCGATCCGACGTGTTCGTGCCGTTCGGTCGTTTGCGGCTCATTGAGGTGCAGCGCAGGCACTCGTCGAATAAAAAATTCCATATTTATAACATGCATGAATATAACACGCGTAAACACGCGTATAATAAAGGGTAAAAAGTAAAAAGACCCTTATCCGCAATAAAAAAAAAAGATCGTGAACGCCGCCCTATCTTGCGTTACTCACAAATGTTTAGAATTGATTATCGCTATCTTTGTGGTAGAACGCAGCTGGAGATATATGGTGCTCCCGAAAAACCCAATTTACTTTTCTGAAACCGACACCAATTAAAACTGACACATTATAAACAGGCATTATTATATTATTACAGTTTTTTTTTTAAATAAATATCACAGGGTATAACTTTTATAAACAATTTTATTTTAAACAGCGAAGAGAAATGTTTTAAAAAACGCTGATAAAAATCATTAAGGATGCATTACATTAATGATGCAGGTCTAGCTCTTGCGCATTTTCTCGTTATCGTAGATTTGATTTCGATTTAAAGCACGTTTTCTGCAATTCTTAACTTCCAGTAGAAATGAGCGAACGGTCGATCAATTTAAAACTAAACGATCTAAAATCGATCTTGAGATTTTTTAATCCTCGAATTTCCCTCATTTATTGTACGATTGGATCGTCGGGCAGGGGAGGCGTGTATTGCTGTAAGAACCCATAAAACTTCGCGGTTGTAACGTAGGAGCCGAGTTGCGTGACTTGCGACACACATCGTGACGATGCGAACTCTCGCACGTATATAATACGCACGCACGTCGCGTGAGAGCGTGTCGCGTTCGCATCATTTTTAAACCGCCGCCACCGGGCACGGCGGTTCTTCTTCGCCTCCTCTCCCGAATGACGACCGAACGTCAAAATAAACGCCCGTCCTCTCAGTCTCGACTCTACGCGTATAACGTTCCTTTCTATCAATGTAGATTAACTTTAATCTCGCTTCAACTTATCTTTTATCTCTTTTTTCATTCTTAGAACTAGAAAAAGAGAAAAAACAAGTTAAACCGAGACTAAGATTAATCTACGTTGAACGTTGATAGAAATGAGCATAGGAGGAACGCGTTTTCTACAGAAAGAAGCTTCTCGATAGTAACAATTTTCTACAGAATGTGCTTCGGATAGTATAAAAATAGCAACTCTCTAAGTATCCACTGACTAAAGACTCCGGTCTGTGGCGACATCAGAAACGAAGAATTCAAAGATCCTCAAGTCTGCGAATTTAAATATCCTATAAATGGATTGATATCCAATGAATACGATAGTTGATCTTGAAACTCTCATTGTGGCAATCTAATAATTATCCAATAATAAACGGCTTTTATACATTTTTTAAAATAACTTTCTGCGAGAGCTGTTAAATGTATATAGACATGAGCTCTATATTAAATATACATTACCTTTTAAATTAATTAATTGATTTTAAAAGTACTTCGTCCGAATTATTATTTAGAATCCCTTTACTTAGCTTCTAACAGCACACAAATGAAATTGATCCTCAATTCCGATTTTGCGAGCCGTAAAACCTACGGTGTCTTTGACTGAAACGAACTCGGCTCGTTTCCAGGAGCGATTAGTGACGTCATGGTTCTATCCTCGAGTTAATGGGGGAATTAATCGAAACACAAAGCGTATGAAGACACGTTCGACCTATATTTGTTTTGGGAATTCAGCTCGTAGGTACACACGTGGGATAATAGTTACACGAAGATCAACCTATTTGTAAGTCTATTAAGAATTAAGTACCAGAAATATATGTTTACAATCGACTAATCGAGCGAGAATCAATGAAAATTGAATTTAATCGCCGTAAGAATGCGGGCCTTGGTATCCAGATATCGGGATCGCGTGTCAATCCAACGGACTTGATCTTCCGATCTAGCTCGATCCGACGACCGCAGCCTGAAGATCTCAGTCTCGTCAACTTCGCCCGCTTTGCCGCGCCTCGCACACTTTCAATCGTCGCGAGTCGCAACTCTGCCCGTCTGGCGTCTGCCGCGATCTCTCGGTATCGTCTCGGGTCTCGGGACCAAGGGGAGCGAGTGGGCGAGCGCGCAGTACTGACCCAGTTGATAGAACCCGCGACCGATAGATCCGCGTGTCGTCGACGAGAGAGACGACGAAAGGGTGGGCAGGACGAGAGGGGGGAAGGGAAGAGGGCGAGGGGGCAAACGCCGCGCGCGTAACAGCGATGAGTCACTCTCCGCGTGCGACCGCGTCGGCATCGTCGATCTTCGCACCCCTCGACCCCCCTCGACCCCCCACGGCCGCCCCGCCCGAGCCCGACCCCTTACCACCTCATCCGCCTTTCCCGGCATTTCCCGGCGGTGCGGTGTGTGCGCGACGCGCCGCGCGTGCACACGTGACATTTCGAGTATATCTCGAATTAAACCGTAAACATCGTAGTACAACCTTCGCGGCCCCCCCCCTTCCCCGCGCGGGCGCCAACGCCGCCGGTGTCAATGATCCCTGCCTGCCACTTATTGAATAGCGCGCTCGCGCGTCGTCCGTGTCACTGCACCGCGCGTATGTATGTACGTGTGCGCGCGTATGTTTCGCCGGGGATGTGTTTCTTCCGCCGCTGTACGGGGTGACCGAAAAGTCACGCGCCGCACGTCACGTCGCGTCGCGTCGCGTCGTCGCGGCGATTTTCATCGCGGGGGGCTGAGATCGGGGCAGGGGTCGTAGCCACGTGTGGCCATTTCGCGGGCGGATGGTCTCGTTTTGTGCTTCTCACGCAGAAAAACGTAAGCGGTATAGGACCTAAGCGGTGAACGAATCGCGAATCGCAACCCGAGAGATTTAAAACTGTAACATTGTGTTTTTTCGACAATTCTTGACTGTGATCGATTCGGTTACTGCCTAATGTCCATTTCTACCAATGTAGATTAATTTTAAAAAATCTCGGTTTGACTTTCTTTTTATCCTTTTCCAATTCTTAGAAGTAGAAAAAGTTAGACCGAGATTAAAGTTAATCTGCATTGATAGAAATGGACATGAGTCTTACCGCTTACGTTTTTATCAAAATTTAAATCGATTATTAATTTAAATATGTGGATTTACTGTCCCAATTAGGAGCTGTGTTCTAAAGACAGAAAATCGGCGCATTTACTAAGTTTGGAAAAAGTATAAAATTCAGTATTATTATTAAGCTACCAAGATCCAGTCCTGACCATAAGTAGCGTACTTCTCTCTAATTGATTGTACATCATAAAGAGTCCTGTTTCACTTATTATCTCTGTATCTCATTTGCTTCAGTATATTTATCTTCGTTATAAATAGAAGAAAAAAGAAAGAAGGTAGGCTTTTAAAAAGAATTAAGCATAATTATTTTCTATACCAAAATCGCGGTAGGTTTAGATTGAAGAACTCTTACCTATCAATGTTAATGCAATGACGCCAAGTTTTCTCGCAGACAGAAGGCAGAAAAGTACTGAATACACGATTCCTTATTACTGCACTTTGTACTGTTGCAGGTTTTTCTTTTCTACATTATTCATATATTATCCATCTCAGAGGCAGCCTATACTTTTACGCCAGTCGTTAAAATTGTACTCCAAAGACATGTAAGGAAGCCACGTTTCGTGTAAAAAGTGCATAACATTGTATTGTACAGAAGTCCATCCCCAAAGCCGCAAGGCAAGGATGAAATATATAAGCATAAAAGGCGCTTAAGCGCCTTGCAATTAGCGAAATGAACTTCGTACGAGGTCGTCGTTTTTTTTTTATTTTCAAATTATTGATAACGTGAGACAGGACAGTCCGAAGACCCTCTAGATCGCATGATCAATCGAGATAAATTAAGAAATAATTAAGATTAATTGTATTCCAGTTTAAATTAACGGAGGAACGGCGTTTCGCCGCGCGTCTAACTGCAAGTCCTAAGGACCTGATTGAGGCTCTTTCAGGGACCATCTTCTAACTGTCGACTATGTCAATCATCAGGCTGTCTTGTTAAGCGCTCTAACAATCATTTCGCGATCTACCCTCGGGCACCCTCGGGTGTCCGTAATCGAAGAAGCGGTGATCCTGGGTGAACGAACCGTGGGTAAACGCTACTCGTTCGTCGCGGCAACGCGCCACCTTGAGCGTACCTTTTCTAGGACACTGTGTATATCATCGTACCGCGCCGCATTACGTAATGTCTATCTGTTTAAACATTACAACCGCGGACATATTTGCACACACATACACATACACGCACGATGTATGCATATATTAGCGCTTTCGGCTCCCACGCGCGTCACTCGCACCGCCGCCGCCGCCACCGTCGCCGTCGCCGTCGTCGTCATACGTCACTCGTCGATCATTTCATGTATCGCCGCCGCCGCCCGTGAACTCCCCCCCGTCGTTCGGTTTCGTTTACCAACGAAACCGAACGTGTCCGAGTGCGCACGTGCGTACGTCTGGCTGCGTGTCTCGCGTGTCCACGTTCGACGGAACGAAAGACGAGGCGGCGACGGAAGGGGCGCGCGGCAACGGCGGCGGCCGGGCCAGGCGAGGGGGGAAAAAGGGGGCGACGAGAGTCACGTGTGCGGAAGATCTACTACGATTTACTCGCGGATCCCGGCAGAAGCGTCTGCCACCCTTGTCCCCCTTGCCCTCCCCCCCCCGGCCGCCCCCCTGCGACCGCTCCGTTCTCCCCTCGCTCCCTCGCTCCCCCTCCGCGTTCTCCTCTCTTATTCTCCTTCTATTCTTGTTGTACTACGACGGGTTACTCCACTTTCATTCAGACGCCGGTCTAAAAATAAAGTCCCTGATTCACGATGCATGAATGACAATCTTATCGCGGGAGGCCTTAAATCGCGGAAAGGATGCACGCGGACGTACCGGCCGGCCATTCGTCGCGCGTCTCACGTCGTACGATGTACGCGGCTTTTTTTTTATCTACGCGATAAGATAATCTGCGTTATACGGGAATTAACTTTTATGATAGTAATAATAACATCAAGGAAAAAAATTAATGAAGTACTCTCATTTCCATGGATGTAGACTCATGTAGATTCCCTCTCAAAGTTACGCGTTGCAACGTTTCAAAGAAAAATTAGATTGTCAGATCATGGAAAGTTCGTTGACTCGGAAGAAATGATATAATTTATAATAAATAAAATCGTATTTTATAATTGGTAATCATGGTGCAAAAGTATGATTTACTTTCAGCACGACGTTGCGTCGAGATTAGAAAATAACTTGTTGACGACCTGTGAAGTGATCTTCATGTAAGAAATAAGAAATTTCGTCTTGCACGCGTTAAATTTAATACATTAAAGAACAAAGCATTATCTATTAATAGTCGAAACTCAATGTACGTTAATCAATAAGTCTCGACTCTCAATCCATTAATAAACCCGTCAATTTTTCCCGGCTATTGAAAATGAAAATCAATCGCGCCCTCCTTTCAATTTATCTTCTATATTTGGAAGAGAGCGTTGAATAGTTTCCATACCCGTTCGCCGGGATTTGCCTCTCGAAATGTACAATTATAATAATAAACGATACGTAAACATGGAAGCAAGCGCGATATTAACAATATTAATAATATCGCGATAGGGTAAATAACATTAATGACTGATATGGTAATAACATTATATTATTACCGCGCGTTTATTATTGATGCAATTTATATAATATCGCAATAATATAATCGCGGCATTGCGCCGATAGACGTGGCGGTAATGTCATATTGTATTCGGGAGATATTTAACGCGCGGCGTTTCCGAGCCTTCCGAGGCGTAGAAGTCGAGAGCCACTCCATTCTCCATTCCGTCGCTCGCTCGCTCGCTCGCGTCGAGCCGTGTTTCGCGGCTCGACCAAGGCGAACTGCTTCGCTCTCCGACTCCGTCATCGCCGGCGCGCCGCGCCGCCGCTGCCGCCGTCGCTTAGCCCGCGATACCGTGCAATCTATAACTCGCCGGCGCGTTTTCCTCCGTCCGAGAATTACTGCAGATAAGAACCGCGCACATCGCGACAGTACTGGCCGCGATACGTCGAAATTGCACGCGCATGATCATAAGGAATATATTTCTCACGTATCTCGAACAATCCCGCGTGTAGGATTTTAATTAAACAACACTTATTAAACGTTCTTCTTGCGGAAATCGACGCCATTTATGATGCAATGCACAATTATTTTTGATTGAGTATATCAAAATTATTTTGTAAGACAGTTTTTCAATATATAAGTTTTTTCACGCGTGAACTGGCGATTTTTTTCTAAAAAAGGTATAATTTTTTAATGATATAGTCTCTCACCGAGAAATTGATAATTTTGTTTTAAAGATAGGTCATACACGGAGAGAATTTTCTCTTAAAATTTACCCTGAAATCATGGTAGTTGTGGGACAACATGTATACCACCAAGAATTTTATGCAAGCTATTCTGATTAATATCTACCATGATAAAAAATATTAATATCTTTTATCATGGTAATATTACATTAAAATATAAAATATGTTTGATTAATTTTACTAAAATATATGTAGGAAATTTCAATAATTTTTCAATACCAATCTGCTTGGTAATTCTTATCACGTTGTTTGTAAAATGTCTTTTGTATATTTTAAAAATTCCTTGGTTGCCAAGTTGTCCCAAGTTTGTAGTGAATTTAAGGGAAAAATATAACAAAAAATTCTCTCCGTGTACTGTGTACTGTAAGACAAGTGAAAATAAAAATCGCTATAGAATACTGTCGAATATACGGATGATTGTCGCGCGCAAATTTTGTACGATCGAGCTCTTTGCGATACGATTATTATCGTTGCGAGTATCGGAACCTCGTGCGAATTCCAGGAGAGTTTTCGAACGTTGCGGCAAGAGATTCACGTCGAACGAAAAATTATTCAATTTCTGCCAACGGTGAAAGTGGGAAAGGTGCTCGGTGTACGTGTGCGGACGCATCCGTAGAGCGCGGGAATATACCCACAGATCGACTTTAATCCGCGGCGAGTTTCCGCGGTAAATAAATAAATATCGATCGCCGGCTCGAAGTCGCGGAGGAGGCTCGGCGAGCGAGCGAGGGAACAGCTAGGTTGGAAGCTCGAACACACGGACTCGACCTGCCTGCCTGCCTGCCTGCCTGCTTGCGCGCGCGCGCGCGCGCTCGCTCGCTCACACAGCTATATTTAGCTATATTCTCTCTGAAGCGGCTCAAGGTCACAGCGCTCGGATTGGTTCGCGCGATAAAGCGCCTCGTCCCTCGCACGCTCGCACGCTCGCTGTGCCTTCCTTCGACCGTGTCCGCACGTCAGAGCGGCGCGACATTGTCACGAGGTGATGCCGAGCGGGGAAAGAGAGATGGAGACGGATGATGAGAGAGAGAAAGAGAGAGAGAGAGAGAAAGAGAGAGATGAGAATGAGAGCCCCACGTGTTCCGCGCGTAACATCACGTTCGGTTCGGGTCGTTCGGCGCGATGTTGGCACACGAATCGTGTAGCAGTTACGCGATACCCCTCGAGCCGTGTGGATGCCCCGTCAATTTCTCTCATTGGGCGGCAGCGAGCTGGTCGAGCCCGATGACGCGCTCTCGAATAATCGCGGCGGCAGAATTTTCCGTTTTCGGAATCAGTCACCGCGACATCAAGTATATTCTCCCCCCCCCCCCCCGCCCCTCTCCTCTCCCCGCAGAGAGACTTATGAGCCCCCTCGATTTTCAGCCAAGATATCGGACAGCACATGTCCTAAATCGGGCCGTATGACGTCTTAAAGACGTCATATGTCCCCAATTTGGGGACACTGTGCTCACCGGGGATTTTTTCGCGCGAAATGAGTGAACGATAAGGAATCCGGACGGAAATTCAGCCTGTGAGACGTAATGACCTTTGAGGCTGAATCTAGGAAGACCCCGCCTCTCTTCGTCACTAACGATGTCCCGTCCGCTTTACGTTGCGAGCAACGTGTAAGAGTCGATTCAGACACAGCCGTGCCGTACCCGTACCGTATCCGTATCGTTAACATTAGACAAGGCTGGAGACACATTAGACAAGGATGGAGACAATAGGAATCCTTGTCTAATGTTTCTGTCCGTGATACGGTACGGGTACGGCACGGCTGTGTCTGAATCGACCTTAAAGCGGAAGAGAATTCGTTAACATATCTTAATTTTGATTAAGAAATTAATGCCTCTTTAATTCGCCATTGTTCTGCCGCAAGAATTGAAATAGGCGGACGGGAATAGGGAGGCACGAGTATAGAGAGAGATTGTATTGGTTTAAAAATAGTCTCCAACGTGTCACAGAAAGTTCATAACGTATATATATACTTCTACGAGAATTTCTTTTTTGATCCGGTTATAATTGTAACCGATCAATTTTATTGAAAGAAATATATGTAGTTGCTAAAAACTCCCCCTGCCCCTTCCCATTTCACCCCTCCAGCTCGTACGCCTAGAAAATATCACTATAAATATATTCCGCGTGTACATAATGCATATAACAATCGATATCCGCAGTGTCTATATTAATTTCATCGTGTAATTGCCGTGAAATGCCGATGTATACGTCTCCGAGAAATCACGCTTCCAACTTCCAACATTGTCAATGTTTTCGGCTTTTTGTGTCTCACAAATATATGACGCTTCGCGCGCGACGCGCTCGACTCGCTTGCAATATTAAGTATTTATTTGCTTGTTTCTTTTTCTGCTTGTACTTCGATCCCCGGTATTCGCGTCTACGTTCGCGAAACGTAGGGTTTTCAGTGTCGCCGGAATTGCGAGAGATCGGCTCAGTTTTATGCAATTCCCTCTCTGCTGACGACACACTCGTTAATTTTTCATTCGCGGAGAGAAAAAAGGAAGCGTTCCCGGAAGTTTTTCATCCGTCCTCGTCCAGTACGCGCGGAAGCTTTCGCATCTGCGTTATCTTCGCGGTAGTCTATGTATTTATGTGCATGAAAAACTTTAAAGGGAAGAGTAATTTTCGCTTTAGCGAGCGGACGCAACGTGCGCTCGTCGATAGACAAGCGAGAACTGACATTGGCATTCGGCTTTGTACTCCGGGCGTTTTTAAGATTCGAATGGGAGCGAATTCTGGTGTCGTGGCTGTGGTCGGAAAACACTAGCGTCGATAACAATCGCCCGTGATCGGAGTACACGTGTAGATCCAATCGGATATACGTTCTATACGGATTAAGAAACGATCTCTCGACGTATTCGTCGAGGACGTCGAGCAGATTCCGTGCGAGCAGTTTAAAAAACCATCGCGGTAGAACGAAAACTTGTGTGTGTATATATATATCCTATCGACTCGACGGCTTTTTTCGTCGATGTGGCAAAATAATAACCGTCCGTGCGCGCGACACGCGTCGTTGTGACACGCAGAGGCGAGGGAAATCGAACGCGAATGATCGAGATATATAGCGTTCATCGAGAGTTCAATCCATTATTAATTTTTCTTTTCTTTTTTTTCCCCCTCATATTTTACGCCGTATTTTTATTTTATCCGGTATTGCGTTACATTAATGTTACATCGGTTACACATCGGGGGCTATTTTACATTTTCCTCTTGACTTTGCGTCACGCCGCTATTTTCCCCGCGAAGTCGCCGCTACGCGGTGATATCGCCTCGACGAAAATCTTCCTTGCGCCGCGCGCGCGGTGTAAATCGAACGTTCGATAACGGACGGTAGCGAGAGAAGGAGAGAGCGAGCGCGAGCGAGCGAACCGAGGGACGATCTGGCAACCGCGCCAGTGCGGCAGTGCCGGAATTGAATTTCAAGCGCCCGAGGGACAGAGGGGGCGGACCGACCGGCGCGGCCCTTTCTCTTTTGTATAGGGGGCACCGAGGCGCATAACGGTGAGTCGACGGCCATGTTGCTGGGGCTTATACCCGGCATGTCGGTTTACCTGCCTGCCTGCCTGCCTGCCTGCTTGCCTATCTGTCTGGCCTGCGTGCCTGTGCCTATATTCCACACAATCGCTCCTCTTCGCTTCGCTCCGTTCCACTCCGCTTGACGGGGCTCCGTCTGGCGGGCAGAAAGGAAAAGGCATTATCGGCAGTTTTAAGGACGATCGAATCTCCGGCAGTCCGACTTGCTTAAATTTAGGAACGCTCGAACACCGGAGTTATTTTAGAAGGAGCAGAGAGACGGTGGGAAAACGTAGGGGCGTCGAAACGTAGGAGGACGCTCCTGGGAAAGCCCGACGTTCCCTTCACCTTTATCGCCCTTTTCGTGTCGTAACTTTATCTATATTACTCTGAAAGTGGGTCCCTCTGTGGGACCTACCGAACGCACAGGAAGTCGAGATCCGGACATATATTCTGGAAAAAACATACTCGGGCGATCTACTTTGTCGTTTAAAAATTTTGAGAAATTGTTCGAATTGAATTAAAAATATTTTTTATTTAATTATTAATTTTTAATCAATTTAAATCCTTCTTAAACTTGAGCGAATGTTTCCGCAAATTATTATTCCAACGCACGAAAATAATTTAAGCAAGTCGAACGTTATACGTGACGTGATCTTTTTCTTTTATAATTTTTCAAGATTATTTTAAATTGTAAGAATTTTCTAGTTTGACGTTTGAAATTATTTTCCATTTAAATTCCGCCATCTCTATTAAAAATTGCATTTGCTGTATCTTTGACCTTTTGAGATTACGCGCTGTATCTTTGACCTTTCGCGACTCTTCCACGGGAGGAACGAAAATTATTTTCAAAGTTGCCGGCGCGCTTCTGCTTCTTCTCCTCTCATATCGCGCTGCCACCTGATTTTGGAGTTTAAGCAACACTCGGTGCGCTTTGGTTTTGATAAATTGCCGTCCGACGCGCGTTCTACCGGATGTTCCAAAAGAACACGACCCGTCAGCCGCGCGCTACACACCTTATCGTAACATTCGTAACACGCGGATAAAATTTGGCAAATGCGCGCACGCCGGCATATCACCCTCCGAGAAATCGGTCTGAAGCGACTGCCAGAAACAGTCGAGCGTTTTTCGTCGCGGGACATCCGTTCACGAGACGTATACATGCGTCCCTGAGAGGCAGCTGTATAACGTAACTTCAGCTCGAATATCTATTGCTGTAACAATTCTATCGAATTTTTTCGAACCTTTGATTGTTTGGTTCACCAGTTTTCTAGCTGTGTGTGCGTGAGAAAAGGATAAAAAGAGAAAAGGAGAATAATAGTATAACAAAGAGAAATCCTACAGCGCGAATTTATTCCCACGCATTTGTACCCGAAAACTTTAACGCGTACGACGTGTATGTAAACTTTTAAAAATAAACTCGAGCGTCTTCCCTCCCAATTAACTGCCCCAAGCAATTGCTCGTTTACGACCTTACACAACAATGCGAGTAACTCTGGAGCTTATCGCGGGCATGCGATAACGCGGCTAATTACGTCATTATGTCGCGTTAATTTTATAAATTCTATATTATCGGTAATAGGGGGAATATCTCGTCGTGGAAATTTTAGCCTGCTTTTAGATCCCCGGACAACAACGAGTAACACGAAGTTATTTTATCCATCCCTGAACACCGCGTCTTTCCGCTGATCCTCCAGCACGGGCGCCGTGGAGGGGGGCGCAATGCGCAGCTGACGGTGGATGCGGTGTCCGGACGCACGAACGCGACGAGGGGAGGAACGCTCGCTCGTTCGTTCGTTCGTTCTCTCGCTCGCTCGCTCGCTCGCTTGTCAGGAGCGGTCATCAGGGACGGAGAGGGTCTGGCGGGGTGCCAATCAGCGGCGGCGGCGAGCGACGGAGCTGCCCTCAGCCGGCCGGTCGGCGTACTACGATCACACACACGCTCGCGCAAGCGGAGCGAACGATTGGCCGGCTGGCTGGCTACGTGCTCTTCCTCCGCGTTCCCGTTTCCCCGAGACACGGAGCAGTGCGGAGCAGGGGCGCGCTCCGTTCTGCTGACGTGCGTGCGCTCGCGTGCACAAACGCACGCACGCACGTATCCATGACTTTCTGAGATCGTCGATGGGGCGAGCTTGATCTAGCTTGATCGTGGATGAAGCTGACGATCTCGTCGCGATATTCCCGAATAAGAAAAAGGGATATCGACGTCGAGCGGCGGCGAACGAGCGAGCGAGCGAGCCGAGAGCGACGGAGAGGGAAAGAGAGAGCGAGGAAGGGAGAGAGAAAGAGAGAGAGAGAGGGGGGGGGAGAAGATAGTCCGAGAGAGACCGCGCTCGACCAATCGCCGCTTTCGTTGGCTCCGTCGTCGATGAGGCGGTCGTCGCGCAACGTAACCTCAGTCGCTTACGTGGAAACACGCTTGTCGGGCGACGTTGGTAGAAAATCGAGCGAGCGAGCGAGGGCTTATAATATAACGGAGGCGGACGGGTATTTAATTGTACGACGCCGCGCGGAGAAACGCGCGATTGCCAACAACATCGCTGTTCTCTGCGTGCGTGCGCGAGTTACCATTACCAGTGGGCACGGAATCACGATTTGAATCCCGCGACGAGAGAGACACACGCACGCGAGGAAACGATTCGGAGAGTCACGTTGATCGCGCTTATTGTCGAGGCAGGAAGGAGCGAGTGCGTTTCCTGCGAGGAGCGAAAAGGAGAAAGAGAGGCCAGGCGCGCCGCGCCGTTCGCGGAGAAAGGAGCCTCACCGCGGGATCTCCTCGCGCTCCCCCACCGACACACACACTGCTGACTGCACAAGGTGTCGAAGGCACGTCGCCGCGTGTGTTCGACCGAATTTCGCGGCCCCGTGCGCGCGAGCGAGACGGACGGCGGCGTGAAAGGGTCGAGGGAGCGAGAGAGGAGGAGGAGAGAAAAAAACAAGAGAGGCAGACGTATAAGAGATATATAGGCGCAATCGGAGGCGATAGACAAGGACACCGCGGTAGCGAGGAAAGGGTAACACGGGCGGACGTGGAAGGGAGACGGAAGAAGCGAGCGATATCGAGTGGGAGAGATACTTGCTCTTCGTGGGAGCGAGACGGAGCGAGGGAGCGACGTGGGAGCCGTCGGGCGGAGCGAGAGAAACGGATAGCGACTCGGCGGAGAGAGCGCGACAGACGTATTCCCTTGCGGTGAGTGCAAAGCGAGAGGGGTAGGCGAGAGGGGACACGGGACTCGATTAGGGCGCTCGAGACAGACGGAGACAGCGATCCACTGGTGGGGGGTGAGGCGCAGTCGAGCGAGGGAGGGGATAGAGGCGCAACCCGAGCGGTGCTGCCGCCTATTGGCAACGTCGCGTCGGCTCCCCACCCGGGCCAGTGTCGACTGTCGAGCGAGGTCCGACGGCGAGTTCTTACGGCAGTGTGATTTTCTCTCGGAGGAGTCGCGCGCCAGTGCTGGGAAAGGCTCGTTTCACACGTCCGAGCACCCTTGTCGGGCGTTTTAAATTACTCTCCCCGGACGCGCGTGGGACGGAGAGATAGAGCGAGAGAGAAAAAAAGGGAGCAGTCGTGACACCGTGGAAAAAATATACCGTACAGTGTTCGCTTTCTGTTTGTTCCTATTTTTCGTTGAATTTCGCGTTTTACAAGTTTCCTTTTAAACGAATCTTTCCGCTCGCTGGAGAGTCGAGAGAGAGAGAGAGAGAGAGAGAGCCCCGTAACGTCACTCACAGTACGCGCTCTCCCACCACCGTCATCGATTTCCCACGCGACGCGCTTACTCGCGCCGCACTGGTGAGGGAATTCGCGAGGGTGAAGGATTCCTCGGCAGAGAGCGGCGGAGACGCGGCAACGCCGCCCGTGGCGGCGGCGGTGGTAGCGACAGCGGCAGCGGCAACGGCAGCGACGGCGACGGCGACGGCAACAGCAACGGGAACGGCGGCGGACGCGGTTTACGGAGCAGCGGCAGTAGGCGGCGCTGGTGCTGCGCCCCGACGGCCGTCGATCGAAGCCCGCGTTATCGCAATGGCTTCCGTGAAAGACACAGCGACTTTCTTCGCGGAGGGCACCGCGACGCAGTTCGACCACGTTCTCAAACTCTATCCGCAGGCGCTGCGCCTCAAGGCCGATCACAAGTCGAAAAAGCCCGAGGAGCTGATCAAGCTGGACAACTGGTAAGTACATTTAAAAACGTACTCGGCCGCGACGGCGACGCACAGCGACGCTGTCATCTCCCCCGATGTGTGTGCGCTTCTGTGTGCGTGTGCGAGAAAGAAAAAGAGCGGAGCGAACGAACGAGCGAGATAGGGAGGAGTGGTAGCGCGTTGGGGATGGTTGGAGAAAGAGAGAGCGAGAGAGAGAGAGAGAGAGAGAGAGAGAGAGAGAGAGAGAGAGAGAGAGAGAGAGAGAGAGAGAGAGAGAGAGAGAGAGAGAGAGAGAGAGAGAGAGAGAACGCGCGGCTGCCGCCGCTGGATGGGGCCGACATCAGCGGCGGCCCGAGGGAGGAAACGGCGCTCTACCACGGGGCGCACGCGGGACAATGAACCCGCTTCGCGCTGTTCTCCGCGAGCGAGCGAGCACGAGCGAAGCGAGAGAGCGGCAACGCCGCGCGTGTGCGCGCCCGTATGTCACCCTCTCGCGGCACTGTCCGACTGTCGCGGCTCTCGCGGGGGGATTTACCCCGCGGACTTCTCGTGGACAGCTTCTCGCCGTCACGTGGTCAGCCGTCCCGCGATAGAATGGTACTTTAAACGAGTGGACGTAAAAAAAAAGAAAAAAAGGAAAAAAAAATGCGAATCCTAGAATTTTTCTCTCTTTGTTGCGACACGTTTATCATACGCGGATCGTTTCGAGGCCGACGCGGAATGTGATTGATTGACGGAGAATATCTTATCCCTTTTTTGTGCTTCCTGATCTGATTAGCTAAAGATTTTTTTTTTAGCAAGGAGGATAATGAGCCGCGCGCGTGCGCGCGTATATATGTATACCTGTAGAAGTATACAACACTTGCACATTTATGTATCTGTTGTGTATATCGATTAAAGAAATATTTTACATTTACATCCGCAATTAATTATTTGTATGAACTACAAGTTGCATTGTACGCGTCAATTATTGACTTAAATGACACGTGAAATATCGTGATCGAGTCGAAATGTGTAATAGATAGTATCTTCTTCTGATATGATTATTGATTTCTCGGCGAAATATTTGATCTACACGTGATAGTAATTTCATTCGTGACACTTACGGAAAATTGAAAAGGGCGAGTCTGTCGAAAGAACCGCAGAGGATATTTATATAATAACTCGTCACCTATTAATCTATTTTTAAAGAAATCTGTTGTCTAATGGAATAATTTAAACAACTGAAAAATATTAAATCTGAACATTAAGGTTAATTATATGCAATAATAATAATAGCCTGTATTATTTAAGTAAGATGATATTATATTAACTTACTTCAAAAATAGAATTCCGATGATCTAAAATTTGCAGATCTCTTTGAATTTTATGAATTTTATCTTTAACTTTTATGAAGCTGTAACCAAATTCATAGATCGCAAAACTCGTAAAAAAAAGAAAATAGATATAAAAAGTTTTTACTATTTCTGAAAAATATATAATATTCTTAGATCCATACAGGACATTTATGAGACTGTGGACCTCTGGATCTAAGAATTCCAGAGATTCGGCCGAAACATTTAGAAAGTTATACTAGACGCTCTTATTTAAACATTAGAATAAAATTCAGAAACTTAAGACTGTGTAGATCGTGAATTTTGATAAGATTATATTTAAAATGTTATGTTTTTATTTAGAAATCTGAAAATTTAAGAATCTAAGGATCATAAAAAATGAAAACTTCAAAATGCTAAACAACTTCCAATAATTAACTTCTAATAACTTCTCGCAATTCTTGCATTCTTAATTTATAAAACTTATTTAAAAAAAAAATCGATAAGCCCCATCGAGTGTTTCTATTAATATTGGACAAAGAATATTATTTTATTATCATAAATAAATGGAATAAATTATCCACGCGCGAGGTGAATAAACAATATTTCTACGAAACCAAAAATTTAATCATGAAGGCAATCTCTCAGGAATAACAAAGATAAACATGTTGATCACAGAATTAATCATCATTTTAAAGGATAATTTTCTAGGATAATTTCTTTATAAAAGTTCTACACACATTAATACACTTTACTAAAAACAATGAATCTACGTAAAGGGAACGCGTAAAGAAACAAAGTGTCTTCTAAAAGAAAGCAAGCTATGCATACATCAATTTTCTTCTTTTTAATCTCGCGTGATGATAAGGTATTGTTTGTTTCCGCAGGCGCGCGCGCGATGGAATCGAACGAGATCGTTTTATCGATCGCGACGTATTGCGATGAGACTGTGAAGGAAAAGAAGTACACAGGGACAGTGACAGAACGAACGAGTAAGAGGATGGGGCGACGGGGGTGGGGGGGGGCTAGGGGGGAAAAAGGGAGGACAGACTTTACGCGCCAGTTTCTTCCGTGTTGCAGAAGCGACGGCGAGGGCGATGGAGGGGTCGGGAGAAGTGGAGTACCGTTGTTTTCATTCCCATTGAGGCCAGTTTGTGTCAAGGCTGCTTTTCCACGGTGCCAAGCCGTGTGCGGATATGCGGTATTACGAGGTGCAGCGCGCGTTTCGACTTTGTGAAACACGCCGCTGTTTGGCTCGGAAAATATTGAAAATAAAGAAAAACCGCGGGCGTGGAAATTTATCTGAAAGCAAAGAAAACGGGAAGTCGCGAGAACGTCGAAAAAAACAAAAAAATAAAAACGACAATTCTAACAATGCACGTCAGAAGCGCGACGCGTGGGACAATATTCGCCCTCGAAACTGGATTCTTCCCTCTGAAAAGAGTAAATTTCCAAATTTCGGAGATACAGATTTAACTTCGAATTTACTATTCGTTTAATGCGATTAAGCGTTTAATATAGTATTTTACATAGTCAAATGATTTTATTAATTAATGCCTAGACCATTGCGTTGTGCATAACCACTAATTATTTATTCTGTACGTATTTCTACAACAAGAATTATCAAAAATCCCAACAATTTATAAATCATAATTAACTCCAAACGCGGACTTTGCGATATAAAACAATCCGAATTACGGGTTTAATAATTTCTCCGCACAAATTCGAATTTCCCTGAAAATACATCGAGTTACAACAAATCCCGCTTATTTGCAGTTACGTGGAAATCCGATTTATTATTTTTTGCGGAATTTGCCGCTAAAATGATTCGAATTATCCTAATAATTTGTACAAGGAAAAGATCATCAAGACGAGCGTCATCTTCGTATTAATTCTTACGGTTTATTGGAATCCTCAAGTTTTTTTAATCCGTCCGATTCTAACAGCTTTAGACTTTCGGTTTAATTTCTCTTTATAATTTTATAACGTAACTTCAATTCTACAACGCCAGCTTCCGTTGTTTCTCCAATAGTTCCCGGGAGTGTAATGGGCATCGAAAGGAAGACGTAACATATCACGGCGCGGATCCACGTGTGATCCACGTGCGCGATAAAGATGGGTATCCTCCAATCGTTGACGAGGGGCGTGTCGAGCTTCTTGCGGCAGCGTTTGTATTTTTAATCGAGCCTTTAACGAATTCCTGTATTCCGCAGCGGCGGCGGCGGCGGCGGCGACGGTGGTGGCGCGATTACGTCACGCCTGTTCGTTCGCTCATGCGTACGCACGTAGATGTGTGACTCCGCGTGTATGTGTGTAGATGCGCATGTATGTGTACGCGCACGCTCTCCTCCGACTTGAACGATGGATCAATCTTGATCGCGCGGTTTTTGTTGTTTTTGATTCGCAGGTATCAGAATGAGCTTCCGAAGAAGATCAAATCACGCGGCAAGGACGCGCATCTCAATCACGAGGAGCTGGTGCAGACGATGAAATGGAAGCAGATAGTAAGCAGATATTTTTCCTTGTTTGGACACTGCCCGCCCAAAAGTATCGTACTCCGCCGAGTCCGTCCGTCGTTTTATCCCGAGTATTAATTAATTAACGAATTTTATTAACTGTTTTAATAGTGTACGGGAGTGGTGCGAGAAGTCGCGTCAACAATGATGCGAACGTACGATCGCTATCTCCTTTACAATCGGTACATGCGATTAGGAAGAAAAAGATGTTGTAGCTTATTAATTTATGAACCGCACAAAGCTGATTCTCACGGATAAAAGATTACACTAATAGAGATCTCAATTAACCGTGAAGAAAAAAACGATATTATATCCACATAAATAATTCTCGGGGAGATTTGCATCTGTATGTAATTTATATCGTTGCACTTCAAGTCGTCGGTCGCGCAACGTAAAACTCGCGGATCTTGGATTTGGCGGAGTCCGAATCTAGTCGTGTGACAGCACCTCGATCAAATTCGACGTGTTGATATAAACGGAAAGGATCTTTGGCGAGACTTGATCCAGGATCCAAGTTCTCACCACGGGACTGACCGCCATTTTGTTTGCAGCGCGGCAAGTTCTACCCGCAGCTGTCCTACCTGGTGAAGGTGAACACACCGCGCGCCGTGATGGCAGAAACGAAGAAGGCGTTCAAGAAGCTCCCGAATCTCGAACAGGCGATCACGGCGCTGTCGAATCTGAAGGGCGTCGGTACCACGATGGCGTCGGCCCTGCTCGCCGCGGCGTCGCCGGAGAACGCGCCCTTCATGGCGGACGAGTGCCTGATGGCGATACCGGAGATCGAGGGTATCGATTACACCACTAAGGAATACTTAAACTTCGTCCAGCACATTCAGAACACCGTCGAGAGGCTGAACAAACAGAGTAAGCGACTATGAGTCATTAACGACCGCGCGCGTGCAGTCCCGGAGTCGCGGCGTTTTACGCGTATCGAGTCCTTGGAAATGAGATTCTCATATTATTTCTTCGTGCTCGAGGTTTCCCCTTGTCGGGATCCTTGGTCTCTAGTATATCTATGATCTTATATTTCTACGCTTTCAAGTAAAATATTACATATTATTGTATCTCCTTGAATTTAAGGACATCTTTGTATTATTGGGTTGCTTTATTGTTGAATTGGGTTTTAATACTTGGGATTTTATATTTCCGCGTCATCAGAATTTCTTACGAGAGATGAATGACATTTGGGACACTTCCGAAATGCCATAAAAATGTTTTCTTTGTTCCAGCGTCAAACGGCAAGACATGGAGCCCACATAGAGTCGAGCTAGCGCTGTGGACGCACTACGTGGCGTCCGAGCTGAAGCCGGAGCTGCTCGACGGGATCCCGGGCTCGACGGAGAACGGCAACTCGCACGCCGCGAGCAACGGCGAGGCGACGGAGCCGTCGGACGATAGCAATCAAGAGACGGTGGCGAATGGCAAGGACACGCCGGCAGCGCTCGATCCGGCGGCGATCGACGAGAACAGCACGACGACGTCCTTCACCGAGGACTCGATGGACAAGCCGGCGACGCCAATCACCGCCGGCGATCATCCCGTCGTGGGCGCCAGCGATGACACAAACGATTCCCTCATTACCAACGACAGCAGCAACAACGCGACGCCACGACCTACCGATAGCGAGGACACCGAGGAGGATTCGCAGGACGCGCAGGACGCGCAGGAGCCGCCCACCAAGAAGAGCAAGAAGTGACCCGATCGGCTCGGTGACGCGACGAGCAACAACGTCAGCACTTTCGTGCCCGCCAGAAGTCTGTCGATCATCGCGGCACCGCGTCGTCGATTCTGAATCATCGAACGGATGATGGACCGACGGACGTACGGACGACGGACGGACGGATAGGTAGTATAGAGATGGATGCACGGACGGACGGACGGACGCGGATGGATGGATGAATTACTCTATTGCGGGATTGCTTGGACGGAGCACAGCCGCTCGCTTCATCCTCGACTCTTGCGGATGGGGAGAGGAGAAGAGCGAGGAAACGAAGAGAGAGATTCGCGCGGGCTCCCAGAGATTCGGACGAATTCGATGGGATCTTCGAATCCTCTCGCACTCTGTTTCTCTCCCCCTCCGTATCCTTCCCGCATCTCGCCCACGGTCTCGTTATATCTCGTTTCTTTACGCTCCTCCCGTTCTGGTAACGATTTTTACTGAGTGACCGACGAGTCCGGCATCCTCATCAATGTCAGATGATACAGCTAGATCCTCACCGTTGTTGTTGTTGTTCGGACAATCTCGCGCGTTTACGCAATGTCGACAAGAGTTTTGCACCACCTTTTGATTATGGATCTCCTGTATAAAGTATGTTGGAGCGGACGAGGAAACGTGAAAGTATATACTCAGTGTTGTTAGAAATAAAGGACCTTTCACGAACATAGTGATAAGCCTTTGTATCCCTGGCACTCTTGATGGATTTCTAGTTGCCTTTTTCTTTTTTTTCTATTAATTTCTTCAATCAACACGTCATTCCCATCTTAGACTTGCAATATTTAGAATTTTGTTTCTTCGAATCACGTTAAGAACTTTGAATTTTTAGAATTTGAGATTACAAGACTCCTATGAGGCTTTCACTTTTGAAGTCTTACATTTTTTAATTGGCAATTTATATGCGTTCACAGAATCTCGAAGTGAATTTGCCGATGATTATATATATATTTTTTTTGTTGAACTATTTATGTTGTTGGATCCCCGAATTGCCGAATTCTCGGAATACTCGAACGCCTCTTCTTCCACGGCTCCTCGTTTTGTCGCTCTTCAACGCAAACACAACTGAAACTGCCGTTCTACAAACAAGAAGATGATGCAAAACTTTCTTGATACACATCTCTCGGTGTCCACTTTTTAATCCACCCTTCGCGACGTCACATGTCGTAAATAACGAGACTCCCTCGTGACGTTTTATCATCGACCGCCGCAACTTTTCGTTAAAAGTTTTCACAATCGTCACTAGACATTCGCCGCGCGTATTTTTTTTTTATACATCCTCACCCCCGAAGTCAATAATCCGACAGTTCAGTTTCGACGAATAATCTCGCAAGCGATGTTGCATGTTTACGCGTAAAACGGCCGTGAATTTAACGGGTAGAACGCGTAAAATCGTGACTTCGTGTGCGAACGCATATGCAATAAGAATTAGATTTTTTTTATTTACCGATCTACTCCGAAACCGCATACAATGCGAGACAACGAGAGAACTTTATTCGCGCGTAAATATTCGGCATCGGCACGAGACTTCGTGAGTTTCCTTGAAAGACTTCAGTTCCTCCTAGATATTTAGAGAAGGCGGCAGCTTTCAGTTTTCTCGAGCGCGTCAGGACGCTTGATTGTTAAATTTCCGTATCCTTGGATCCTTGAAAGGGACCTGCAAATCGCAGGATCATGGATTATTTTTCAGGACGCGTGCGTTACTTTTCAGTTAGTCGATCACGTATCACCAGTTCCGCGCGACGTGAATCAATATTATATACGGCGGAGTTCTCGAATCATTCCTTCGGAAGCGACGATTATTATTGTTGAAAAGAGAAAGAAAGGGAGAGGAAGAAAGAGAGATTGGGTGAAATGTATGCGAATGAGGAGAGGGGGAGGAAGAGAGCAAAGCACTCCGTGAGTAGCAAAAAAAGGCAGAGGAAATACTGGACACAATGATAATATTAATATTAATAATAATGATAAATAATAATTATTATAATTATAATTATTATATAATACCGAATCATTACCATAATTTATATACCTAATGAGAAAACTGCATGTCAGAGTGATGCATGGAGCAAACCAAATACCTTGTAAGTAAAAAAAAAATTTAGAAAGAAATAAAAGTAATGCTTTCAGTCCAACAAGCTCAGTAAAATAGCGTCCGGCTTGCGACAAACACACACACACACATACGCACTTCTACGCGCGCATAGTTTTAAGAACACACTCTAATTATTTAAGTACCTTACTTAGTACGTATCTACCCGAGAGTTCATTTAAAGAACATTTATTACTATTATTGAAACTTTCTCTGATCTTGAAACTCTAAATTTTATTGTTACAAATACTTTAATGAACGTTTGAAGCCCCTAAATTTTTAGCTTTTTAATTCTCGAAGTCTTTAACTTTTACGTCAATCAACATCCTTTTTCTTACCTTTCCCACGTTCCACTTTTCAAGTCACTTATTTTGCGAATTTAGCCTGTTTATTGATTCTTTTTATGGATGATTATGGAAATTAATTCTTTCCAAGAGAGCGAGCTTAGCGATAGCAAGTGTTTGTGCTAGGGAAAGTGGAATTATAACTATTCGTATTCTAAACATATACAATTTTATAATCACGTTACTGAGATTCTGAAGATTTTATCAATCTCGATTCATCTTTGTCAATTGGATTTTTCTATAGCTTCAAATTTACAGAATTTTTACGCGCGTGACTCGTCGCGTTTCAATGGAATAAAATAATATCTCTCAATGTTTTCGTGAAGATTAGAAAAAAATACGGTCGTGCGTGCGAAAAGTGACAAACGCACGTGGGTAATCGCTGGGTGAGGAGACCCTGCGATTATCGCGTATTTTCAAAACGGTGATCCGCGTCATTCTGCAGCTTCGAACGAGCGTGACACAGCGGCTACGTTGCGGATACGTGCGAGAAATGAAAGTAAAACACGTTTCGCCTCTCGCATCTTCCCGACTTTCTCTCGACGTCGCTCCTCTGACTTCTCGTCGTTGACGTCGGCGTTCATCTTGGCTGGGAGCGAAGTGAAACCGCAGTTGCGACCGCAAAACCACGTCCGTTTTCGGCCGACAGAAGCACACGTCTCTGCACGTCTCTTTACGTCCCTATCTTGCCTCAGATTTTTAATCTTTTCTATAAAAGAGAGAGAGAGGAGAGAAAAATATCGATCATTAATTATTAATAAATATTTTCAACTTTGATTGCATGCACGAAAAACCTGTGGAGAAAATCCATTATTTTTACTTTCATGTGCTGCAAAAGTTATTGAAAAGGAACAATTTTATAGGAACAAAAGAAGATATATGAAGAGATTGTTAAAATTTAAAAAACAATTTTTCACGATACGCTTTCTAAAATTAAACCATTATGTACTCTAACATCGCTGGAAAAGTAGAATTTATACTTGTAACAATTGGCAAAATTTTTAACAATGAACAACCTTTTGCTCGTAGCTTTTCAAATAGCACGTTCTTGAGTCTATAGAGGAAAACTTTTATATATATTGTATAGAAGTGCCTGAAAAATTTAAAGTTTCTCGTACAGTCCTGTACTCTGTTTAAAGGGGCTTAAATGTCTTTCGAATACGGAAGAGTCATTAAGTTTCCCGACCCTATTCAACTATTGTTATTTTTAAGAAACTTCGGCTTTTCAGATATACTTTTAAATCTGCTTTGTTTCCCGCAGATATATTATGTACCTAAGGAAAATAGTCGAAAAATTGACCAGGTATAAAATACGAAAATATGTTACAAGGCAATGGGAGGGACAATAGGAATGAGTTAAGGTGAATGGCACACAATCCGGATGGAACAGGTCAAATGAGCATTGTAAAGCTATTGAGCGTTGACCTTCGTGGAATAGAATGCGGGAGGGAGGAAGGTTGATGACACCTTGCAGTTTGCTGATTTATGTTGACACGATAATTCAAGTTAATTATGCGTGTTCACGTATATACCTTGCCTTTACGAATTCATGAGAAGAATATGTATTTCCTTCGTATAATTGAAGTAATTATTGTTTGTCCGCGCAGTGAATTTGCGAGAAAGAATGTTTAAGGATGTTTAATTTATAATAGTAGATTTGTTGTATCAATCCGTGAGACATTTATCTATCGAATTTAGTGTGGAAGCGGAAATTTATGAATTTCTTTGTAGATCCTCGCGTATATTCATATCAAGACTTAAATAATTTCTGTGAGATGCATCTTAATCATTAATTCGTGAAGTTGTTTTATTTATTTACAAAATAATTTAGATTTAATGGAAAAAGAGTGTTATCTCTGTAATTTATATCTGTAAAATTCAATTTATTCAAAGAGATAATAAACATATTTAGTTAAATGTTAGGCAGGATTAGGCACAATATTTTCTATTGATTGTCCTATATTTTTCTAGATTTTTATATTTTACGCGGTTGCTTCCATCGTCCATCGTCAATTTTGATTGTACTTTGAAGGTATGCGATTTACATGCGCGCGTTCCACCAAGGTCCGGTTTTTCGTCGGCTCCTGAAATCGTCGAAACCGGTTTGGTGAAGCGTAAACGAGCGAAGCGGGAACTCGAACTTGGGTTTCAACGCGCCAGGCTACGGTACTCCCGCTCGAGGAAAAAACTCGCTCCGATTTCGCAATATCATTCAAGTTTCTCGGCGATCTGCCAAATTTCCATTTTTTTTTTTGCGAATTTAATTTGCGACGACTGAAAATTTCAAGATGCAAAAGAGATCCGCGAGCACGCACTCGACTAAACCTGAAAGAGAAGAATTTTTTAAACATGGAGAGATTCAGAGACAATGGAATTCGAGAGAATAGCGAGCGATATAAGCACCCTCGCACAATTCGCGAGTTTAGTTTGAATCTTAAATTTACATGTATCCGACTGCATTATTAGTCGAGCAATTCATCGTCAAAGAGTGGATGAGACGTTCGGTGCTGAACTCTCAACTCACAAAATCTCTCGACAGAGATACATCCCAAGGATCGCAAGAGGACTTTCGACTAAATCACGACTAAATCGTAACGCAAACATTTCGCTCTATTATGCGCGAAAGATCGCGAGAAAGGGAGGGAATCCGAATTCCATATTCATTCCCTCCGCCCTCCAAAGGAAGGCAGAGAGCATTGAAGAAAGGGCACTGAGAGAACCAGGGCAGAGGAGGAAGATAGGGGGACGACGCGAAAGGGGGGTTGGAGGGAGGAGCGGGAGCGGGTGCAATGCATCGCGGTCACTCCAGTGACCTAGTAACGTCCGCCGCGACCTTAGCTGCGACGTGTTCACCCGTTTAAACCACCCTTCTGTCCCCCCTCGCCACCTCCTCCTCCTCCTCCTCCGCCTCCTCTTCGTGCTCCCTTTCTCCTGCTCATGCCACACGTGATGCCGGTGCGGCGCGGGAGAGCAAGGGGGGCGACGAGGTGAGGGATATTCTCGCGGGATGCGGAAAGGGAGGAACGACAAAGGGAAAGAGAGACAGAGAGAGAGAAGGATAGGCAGGGAGGGATGATATATACAAAACACAAGGTCACACAAGTGCGATTGTGTGGATGGGACGGCCGTGTCGGTGAAGACGCGGTGACGTAACGTTCAACGACGACGTTTGCACGTGACCCGCGCGACGCTGGTGTTTATCATGGCATTTACCATACGACATTGTGCCGGGTGTGCGCGTGCTTCCGCGGACTCACTCGCCCGTCGTGTCCCTGGAAAAGGCGATAGGATTTTATATTACCGATTGGATAGAGAATCAAGTGAGGATCGATCGGTAGATCGTATAGACCGATACATGTCTACCGGTGCGCATTTAAATTACTTACTCGAGGAAAAGAAATGCACACTTCGGTTCTATAGAGCCGCCTCCGTTGGAGAGTGAAGAATCATTCATATTGTAGCGTTAAACCAGGGCTACTTTTCCCACGCGCCACTCTGTAAGACGTAGGATCCGAGTATCCGAGAAACAAAAGGGAACAGGTCAAGACAACCGTATTCCCGTCGCCGTAATCGAGAAAACGGATTCCGTCAGCTTGCGGAATGATACCCAATTGCAGTGCCGTTATTCGAACATATCCAGATGCGATTACCTAAGAACATAATGCAATAACGCGGGGTAAGCTCCATTTATAGTAAAATGAGATACTTTTATATAAATAGTATTCTTTGCAATACCAGAGATACCAGAGGTTTCTGTCACTGAGCGAGGCAAAAATCTTGCCGCTCCGGTGTCGAGAGGAAGCTCTCTTATCTGGCAGCTCGGAAAACCTCCAGAGGTGGAAACGAAGTGAAGATATAGAGAGAGAGAGAGAGAGCCGGGGACTGGGGACGGAGAAGGGATGAAGCACGGGAACATAATCTCCCGACTCCCAGCAGTATTCCCGGACCCTCTGTCGGGGTAGCGGGAGCTCATTAGAAGTCGCCCTTTGAAAATCGTCCTGCTACGAGCAGCTGCCCTGCGGCGCAGTAACGGACGCTTTCTGGTGTGCGTCGGGATTTCCAACTCGGCAATTTTATGCAGGAACCTGAGGTTTTTCGATCTTCGAAGAACTTCTTCGCTTACGGAGACCGATATCTTTGAAGTCGTACCCTGGCAGGAAGGCCAAAAGAGATTGATAGCTCTTTCCACGCATTCAATGGGTGCACAAAAAAGAACCTGAAAAAATGTCACAAAAAGAAGGAAACCTTTTGAAGGTCTCGAAACTGCTTGCGCGAATATTGAGAGTTTAAAAGTTTAGGAGAAATATATCGTTCTTTATGATGAAATAGATGAAACTTTTAAATAAAAAGAAATGTAATTTTTATTTTCCGTAGATAAAGAAATTTATTTTTTTCTGAACAATTTCTTTTCTTGGCATTTACAATACTTGAACCTTTTTAATTTATATTTTTATAAAAATTCTAGAAATTCTACTTCAACACAAAAAAATAAATCTCACTCCGTATTCATTATATTTTCTACAAAAATAATATGTTTTTACATCGATTTGTGTATATGTATTCAATTTTGCATATTCTCTTTTAATCATAGTCTCGTACCAATTCTTCCTGTATACTGCTAGTTTCCTAAGTCCAAACGTAATTGGATGCGATTTCGCTTTAGTGTTCTTTGAAAGATCGTAGGGACACGTTGTATATTTCCCCATCCAATACGTCGCCCCTGCGTTTCGCTTTAGTGCTTCGTACATCCTGCAGGGACGTCAAAGGGTCGACAAAGAGCCGGTCGGCCGTGAGCCTTGAAGGGCGGCAGCCCTACGAAGGGAAACCGGGTTTCATGCTGCCGCTGCGTTCTCTCAATGGGGCTCCAATGGAGTACTCTGAAAAATTCAAGCCTGAGCTTCTGGTTCTGCTGCAGCATATACCGAACGAACCGTGCAAAGATTTCTCTCAATTAAAATTACATTAATCAAAGAATATCTTCGTATACGGAAAAATGTAGATCTATGTAATAAGTAACATCAATAATACAGCAACTGCTCGTAGTAGTTTCTCATTAAAAGAAAAAAATTTTACATATATAAAATAAAAATCAATATTTTAAGGAATATATTAATAATACTGTATTGTCAAAGATTTATGGACGAAGATAAACTTTCAAGAAATATATTAAATCGTAATTAATAATTTTACGTTTGAGCAAATAAAATTCAATACCGAAGCGGTACATAGAGGAGACGAAACCTTGATCAATGTTTCGAGAGAGACATGTTTTATCAGCAGTAAACAAAACGTGAAAATAAATAATATTATATGCATATATGTACACATGAGGAACATTAATTAATATTAAATTTGGATGTATTCCTTCAAATATTCGCTTTCCAAATCAATTAATTCTTCGCTCAAAGAGCTTACCACCCGTCCAATAATCTCATTTAATTAACATTGGATTAACGATTCGTCCCTCTTTCCCTCAAAATTATAGTACCATTATATATATAGACGCAGTAAAATCGAGTTAATCAAAATGAAACTTAACGCGTTTATCGCGTGAGAATAAACACTCTCATAAGACTAATAAAATTAAAAGAGGGAAACAGAAAGCAAAAAGAGAGTTATGTGTGCAGAGAGCTATCTTTGCTAGAAATATGAAGTCTCGCATTTTGAGCTTAACGTGCTCGAAAGCACTGATTGATTAATTCATCTTTACATAACGACGTTCAATTGATGTTGATGCACGGCTCGTCGAGGTTTTTTTTTTTACGCTAAAATTCCTGCTCGTAATTATTTATCGGCGCGGAAGGACGCCGCTACGCTCGGCGCCGCGCCGTGCCCGCTTCGTTCCCTCGTTTCGTTTCGTTCAGTGACCCTCGGAGGCCGCGATCGATATGTACCAGCTATATACGCGAGAGTTTCAATTATATAAACGCCGCCGCGCTCTCGGTATCGGTATGGCGGCGATGCAGACTATATACGGCCGCGCTATCAGCAACAATTAATACGTTTATTTAAGCGCTCGGTATTATTGCCGGTATATACATAACATAGTATCTAATATTTACGACGTAGAATATTGAGAGCGCTATAAATAATTACACGCAGCGCGCGTATTATCGCACTTCATTGATATTGATCATCATATGTGTATCATATAATAACTCCCTGTATAACACGCTCATTTCATATTATAATATAATGCCACTCGTCGATTCATATAGCCGTTCGGCGAACAGCTGCAGCTGTAATTCCTGGGTTCGTCGCGATTTTGACGCTGTCGATCCTTTTACAGAAAAAGAACAGAAAAATTGCATTTAATATCAATATCATCATCGACCAGTAATAATTTCGCTAATTTGACGATTACCGGCTACATTTGCTAAATACACAAATATAGGAGTCTACGTGTCTTCGATAAAAGCTTATCAGAAATTCTTTTGTACAGATATGATAACGCGATCATTAAACATCATTACTTCCTATTATTGTGACGGCTTATGTCATGTTTATTAACTCTGCCGTATTTCTTCATCATCAGGCAGTTGATAAGAACAGCAATAATGTTGATAATTACTTTTCGACAGATTTAAAGAGAAAGAAGCTTATCGAGTCGAATTTTTTGCAAAAATATTCAAGATACGCTTTTGATGATAAATTTTGCGGGAATCGTCGGAATTCATCTGAAGCTATCATAATCTTGGGACTTGTGTTAAGAGTTAGATCTTAAAATCTGAGAAGCAAAAGCTGCAATATGGTACAAGCTACATTATTACAGAAATCAACACATTATATAGAATAGATATTATGTACAATTCATATACTATACAAAATTATCGATAAAAAGTAGGTATTTAAAAAGATACAGAATAAGTTATGTACTATACAAAATTAAAGGCGAAAGGAAGAGATTTAACAATTCTCTCTCTCTCCTTCTCTTCTCTCTTCTGAAGTAACGTTTGTGAAAGATCTAAGAAAGCCGTAACGGCGAATGCTTCGCAGAAAGTTTGAGCATAAAAAATTCGTATTTTAAGGAACCGAGCACTCTCTCGGACACCTCTACGTCTGCATTCTACCACGTGTTGCTTCATCTCCGCAGTCCGCACGCACGCATGCACGTGGCGCGTACGTCCGAAAAAAAATGAGCAGCGCGACAGACATGTGCACGCTGCAAACCCATACTTACGTACACGTACGTATGTATGCGCGCGTTTACATGCATAAGTATACCATTGACCGGGATATCCTCTATCGCCTGTCTCGGGATGAATGAACCGTTACGTCATGCACTTGTACTCACTGGTCCCCTTCCGCAACCCTCCTCTTTCTCGTCCTCTTCCTCCTCCTCCTCCTCCTCGTCCTTCTCTCGTAACCTCCCTCTCGCCCCCTCGCCGTGGTCCCGTCTATCTCTCTTTTAGCGGCTTGCATTATACAAGGTGCGGCATAAGTAATGGCTTCGCTCGAAATGGATCGATTTGATCGTCACATAATTTTCCTCTAACTGCACCTTCTTACCTTCTCTTTTTGGACGAAGCGAACGACGGATAAATAGGATAAATCGAGATGGATCTAGTAAGGAGTCCGGGACGTTCTCGAGGAATCGTTGGGACTTGGACGTGCGGGTGGGCCTTTGGATTCTTAAACTCGCGGCACCTAAGATTAAAAAAATTTGTAATTCTTGATATTCTTAGATGTCTAATATAAATAGACTTATCATCCAAGTCTTTTAATTCTCAATCCTTTAAGGGATCTTGATATCTTAATACTGCTAATATTAGAATTTTGGTATCTTAATACTACAGAAATTCTTTGCCTCTAAATTACGATTATACTATTTGAGAACTTCCAAAACCCCGGGTATACACTACGCGGGCTTCCTTCCGTTTGTACGTCTTCCTCTGTCTTTGTCTAGCTCTCTCAAATTGAGAGAGAGAGAGAGAGAGATCGTGTGGCGCGTCACACCGAGGTACACGCAACACACACGACCGAGCGGCTCCTCTCCTTGCTCCTCTCGGCCCGGCATCCTTCCACGTTTATCGATTAGCATGGCCGAGCGCATGCCGAACTGAACTATAGATTCGACAGAGGTCGATGTATCGCTTAGACGGCTCAGACACTCGGCAGACGTGTCGGCTAATAAAACAGCAGGAGGGGTGCAGAGCGGTCGGCGGCGGAGGAAGAGGAGGGAGCTGGAAATGATGTTGTACCACTGATACACTTTCGTCCCACGCAGGTGGTCTTCGCACAACATTAAGTTGACCGATGATGCTCATGCCAATGATCGTATCCTTAAATCCTATTTTCGTCCTTGACCTGAAACTAAATTCTCACATTTCAGTCTCCCCAGCTCATTGTACGTAAGTTTGTATCGCAGACACGAGCGTATGCCTTTTGCCTTTCTTTTCCAATCTCTAACAGATCCTATTTTCTTCTCAATTCTCGTTATATCTTCAATTTTTAATACATCGGTTTTGTACCAAAATTAATTTTTGTTTCTAAATTTTTAATTTGTGATGGAAATTTCCTATAAATCTGTGAATTTTAATAAATCTTTCGCTCACTTTATTTCAGTGATAAATTATCAAATCCATAAATTTTTGCCAAAGATTCATTGATATTTATAAATGTCAATTCTGTAAATGTCAAACACATGATTCTGTAGAATTATAAATTATTTAAAACCTATTATAATTATCATATATATAAGACGTTTAAAAACTATAAAATAATTCTCTTCCTTTTCTTCTAAATAATTTAAAATTACAATTTTATAAATTATATATTATTTCAGGATTGTCGACATAATAAATTAACACAGAAATATACACTTGCTTTTAATGTAAGGAATGTTTAATTATCGTCATAATTTTTCGCGTAGCTTTAACTTGTCAAACACTATATAGTCACGAATAATGTCGTTGAATAAATTTATTAATATATCTAATGTGATTAATATGGCGTCCCCATGCGGTGCACCCCCGTCTCTTTTATCCATTAGCCTTCTAGGATGGTCTCTCTGGGTTCTCTTCCAACGTCCTTCAAATTGGGATACAGCTTCGCTTTAAGACCGTCGCTATTGATTCTACCATGGAAATCTGGTTTTCTGTCCTTTGTGGCGCTGCGCTGCGACCAGATGTCCAGGAGGCTCTTCGACGCGGCAATGTTGCTTTTGTGTACCTGTTTGGTCAGAGGTATCGACACACTTGCCGGTGGTGACATCGGCGAGTCCGTCGTTGCTCGAATCACGCTGACCCTGGCGGTACCGTCTTCCTTACCAAAGCTATAAAATAATACTATAAAAGATCAAGGTTTAGATCGTCAATTTTTTAGACTCCCGAATCTCCGAATTTTTAAATTTCTTGAGAATATCTCGATATATTTGTGTTTCGAAACTCTCTATAGACACTTATAACTTTGGTTATATTTTAGATTAGATCTCTAATGTTCTCAATTTTTCAATCTATTATCCTTAAATAGAATTATTAAATACAAACAAATTCTCATTGGTTTAAATCTTACTCACTTACAAATTAATTTATAACAAGAACTTATATAAAGTGTTGCTTAAATAAATAAAACTGCAATAATAAAATGTAAGTTAATATTATGATTTTCATAATATAATTCGTTAAAATAACGTTCATTATAATACGTTCTGTACATGAATATCTGACTATTCTTTTTTATTTCTACCTTCTAAAATGTATTATAAAGTGCAGGTAAAATTAATATTTATATTGCGATAGACTCCAGATAAGAATAAAGACATAGCAAGAAATTAAAAATACGAAAGAACATAAAAGCCATTGTAGCAATTCAAAAATTTTAATTTAGTTTAAAATAAATAAACTGTGATTTAATTTTTTAATTACCTATCCAACTCCCGCAGAGCCTGATCGAGTTCCACTTTGTCCTTTTCGTCTTTATTCCTGATCTCCAGTAAACAATTAAGGACTTCAGTATGTGCGGCCGAATTGTTCGCGTGATTCTTAAGAAACGTTTCTATCTCATCCCACAGCAAACGATAATGTTCTTCTCTGCGTACTCCGCCTTTCCCGCCGCGACCTCCGCCAATGCTTGGCAGAGGCAAAGTCTCGTGTTTAGCCTCTAGCCCGAGCACATTAAAAATTATTTGCTTGCACTGGAGCACCTCTTCTGTGGTGAGCTCCTCCTTTACCATTAATTCCGGAAGTGGATCTATCACCTATATGAAGAATTTAAGAATGCTCAGTGTCAATATTTTTCTCTAGAATTCAAAAATTTAATACTTAGTAATAACGAGGTCTTTGGAATTCTACGTTGTGATGTTCTAAATTTTTATAGATTATAAAATAATTTTAAATCTCTATATTATTAAGAGAAATTGATATTTAGTCAGAACGTTCCAAAATTTAAGTAAAATAAATTAAAGTTTATTATATTTATAAGCTACAATTCTAATAATTAATTATTATATATGCAATAAAAATAAAAATAAGTTTTTCAAAACCCTTTTTTAAAAACATGATACAACATTTCTTCAATATACAAACCTGTTTTAAATTAAACATGAGAGTGCTGGAGATAGTCATGGGCCAATATTTAGTGTGACGTTCAAGTCTTGATCTCATCTTTTCTACTAGACCATCAGCACCTGAATTGGAAGTACGTTTTAGCGGTCCCAGTATGTTATTTCGCATGAGGATGCCGAAATCCTGCGACAAAAATATTAACGAATCAAGATAAATGTATCGCAAATCAAATTTCATTTATAACAAAAAAATATGAACATCTACCAAAAATAAAATCAACATTGAATATAGAATTTTCAACACAAGATTAAGATAATAAAATAACAGAAAATGACAGAATTAATATTAATGTGGACTAATTAATTAAATATGTAATCTGCAATTACTAAATATTAGTTACAAGCATCCTACCGTTATTCTATAATCCGTAACACGTCCACCGCATCCTTCACTAATGGAAGGTGGATCCTCGAGCACACTGCGGGCAGTAGATAGCGTATGAATGAAAATCTCGCCACCGTGCGCTGCTAATAGATGGGAAATGGTCTTCCCACCAGCTTTCCTGGCCATTTCCAGCATTACTGATCTACCATTCAATAGAAAGTTGATCAGACAAGAAGACGGTCTGCTATTGACGTCCACTGGGGTGATTCGATGCATCGCCGTGCAGTTCTGCATCTCTGACGCGCTACAGCCGCGCGGCGTGCACCACTTCAACGTGACCGTCTCGTATTCCGATCCTTCTTCGAAACGCCTAAATGTTTTTATCAATGCCGAGTCTTGCGGATTACCTGCAACCAGCCAACGAAACTTTATGGTATCTGAAGTATCTGAATTTAAAGACTGTTGGAAAAGAAATTTTGTTAACTGAAACCTTTCAAGATCGCAGTGTGCGCGGCAGAAGAATGAAATATCTCCACATCGTAATTGGCAGACGAGCTTGCGTTCTGTTCCTCTTTCATAGGTATACCCGTTACTGTAGTACTGGCCAAATCATAATGAAACAAGATCAAATGGGATAATTTGGAATGAAGTGCTGAAGCTTTGATCGAGTGGACTTCTACTGTCAGAAATGGTGATACCTGTGTAAGAAAATTAATTTAATATGTATAGCAAATTGAACAGCTTAGATTACTGTAACAAATATTACAAATTATTTAAAATTGGAATATAAAAGGTATCTTACAAAAGACTGAGAAATACGCCTAATTATTTAGCAATAAAATAGACAGAATTTAAAATAATTATTAATCATCAAAGGCTCACCTCTCGAGGACCTTGACTGGTGACTTGAGATTCAATATTGTTGGGATATATATTCAGTATGACCAAATGGCAATAATCAACGGGAATTAAACTGCAAATTAGAGCAAAAATGAATATAATGCATGACAATTTAATAAGAGATATCTACAGAGAAAAATACTGACTGATCAGAGGCTAGCGCATTCTTGTTTTCCTGCGCTAGTTCACTTAAAAATATGTTCTCCAAGCTCTTCATGTTGCTATTGTCACGTGCACTTGTGATGCATATTACCCTGCCCCGGTTTATCAGCTTGCTGGTATTCTCGTTCAGAGAAGTTCTTTTCTCGTGCTGGATCTCGGAGCACTCATTCAGTGTTTCGATCGCTACGCGCAGACCGTGTATCACTGAATAGTCCTCCCCAGGTTCCGGGGTCTTTGTCGGCACTCCTAAAATGGCAGTGCCGTTCATTATCTGCAAGTAAAACCATTTCCATTAATTCTCTCATTAAACGCATCCTCCTAGCACAGAGATGCACTTTATCAGTAACCGTAGACATTTGCATTTTATTAATTAGATATTCATTAGTCAACAAATAAAGAAAAATAGAAGTTTAGAGGGGGCACTTACATGATTCAAATTCTGCTGCAATGGGCTCCATGAGTTCAGCACATAAGCTGCACGATCGGTCACAACAAATCTAATCTAAAGAAAAAAAAAAAAGTAATAATGACGATAGAGATAACGCTAACGATTATTAACAACACCGTAGCATAGTCGGTCTGCGTACCAATTTTCCTGTGGGAAATAGGTCCCATACAATACGACAGTACTCCAGCGAGGCCTCGACGCTGGTGGTCCACAGGGACTTGCAGACCGGTGCCAGCGGTATCAGATTCTGCCCCCTACTCTTCAGGAAATCGAACTCGAGCGGGCACTCGGTGGAGATGCCGAAATACGGGGTGTGATCCAGCACGAATATGGTCTTGTGGTTCGCGGGATACATCGTACGCCTCTCGCCCGCGAGGCCGCACACAAAATAATAAACGATATCCTCGCCGAGCGTGTTTACCTTTTTTTTTTGTGAGTTTCCCTCGGGTGAGGGATAATAGGTGCCTTCAGCTCCTCCCTGGAGTTATATAGCACATCGGTACTTGTCCTGATTAGTAGCGTGTTTACCTCGCGCTTTCGAGGTTAGAGTACAGCCGCTCGCCAATCGCGATACCTACGGAATTTACGACCGCGTCGTGTCCGTCTCGCGCTTCGTCAGGTCGATCGCATTATCCTCGGAATTGTTCCTCCACGTCGACGATCAACAAAGTTGGGAAAGGAGTGATAAGCGGCGTATGCGGTGTACCGACATGTTTTCCTTTCTACTTGTAGATAGAACATAACCTCAATCGCGCGGTACCGCGTGGCACAGGCTGTTGTTCAGCGTTGCGATAATTAAGTTATTGGTTGTACTAATATCTTGATTATCTAAAGAAAGTTTCAACGAAGCGCGAAGTAATCCTTTTTTTTTCCAAGTATGCACTGGAAAATGGGCAAATCGATGGGTTTGTAACGCGTTACACATGTCACAAGATTTGTAACGTTTGTCTTTCATAACATTCAAGTGAATATAATTGATTCGCAGATAATTTATTATCCGACGATGATGACAGTGATGACAGTGACGTGAGTATGGACCAGGATACAAGCGACGATGATGAGAGTTCGACAAACGAGTCTGCGTCGGATAGCGACGATGGAGTTCCTGTCAAGAAGTCGAAAGCCTCGGCGTCCTCTTCGGCAGGTATTCTTCTTATTCTTTTCAATTCATGTGTAAATTTTTGTAAAATAAAGCTAAACTGATCTGATTAAAGTTTATCTATCCTAAGGAAACTGTTTTTCAAATTTTTCCAGGTGAGCCATCGTCTCAGCGACACGAAGACAACGATGAGGAAGACGTTAATTCGGATACGGATGAAGTTGTCAAAGCTATATTGGATGCGAAGAAGTTGCACAGGAATCATCCACCTTCTATTACGTTAGAAGATATGATAACAGATATATGTTTTCATCCTAAAGTGGATACCATAGCTGTAGCCAGTATCACAGGGGATGTTTTCATGTAAGCTTGATAATGTATATTTTAGAGCGATTTTAATCATTTACTTAACAAATGATAATATACAATCAATAGAATGGTTTCAAATTCTATATAATGTGATATTTTTGATTTAATCTTTAATCTTTCTTTCCATATATTAAAAATTAAACAATAAAACAAAAATTATTCATGTTAACAAAATGGTACAAATGTGGCTTAATCGGAGTTTGGTTTAAGTCATCCTTAGTTCCAATAAAACATATGCATTTTTTTTACATTAGGTATAAATATAACAATGAGGAGACAAATCTTGCATCTACCATGGAATTGCATCTTAAAGCTTGCCGTGACATTGAGTTCAGTGCGGATGGACGGTCATTATTTTCGACTGGGAAAGATCTGTGTATAGCGATAACCGATGTGGAAACAGAAAAATTAATTAGGTTGTACGAAGGAGCCCACGAGTATGTATAATATATTCATGTGTGATATCATTAATACGTTGACGATACTAATACGTGATTTTTGTGATTTAATTGTATCTCAGGCAACCTGTATACACAATGACGATAATCAACGAGCATGTGTTTGTAACAGGCGACGATGATGGTGTAGTAAAACGTAATGCCAATTAATATCTCTTTTATACCTAATGAACTAAATCAATTTTATACATAAAGAAAAATGTTTTTTAAGTCTGGGACCTCAGGCGAAAGGAAAGCGAGCCGGTATTTTCTATAAAGGAGGTAGAAGACTACATCAGTGCAATGATAACTAATAAAGATGCCAAGTACTTAGTTTGCGCCAGTGGCGCTGGTCTGACAACTATAAATATACCGGAAAGAAAGCTGCATGTACAGGTATTGTAAAACACTCGTGATCTAATATCATATGCAGTATACTAACTCGATCTTATACATGCATTGCATAGTCCGAGGAACACGATGACGAGCTGACCTGCCTTGGCTTATTTAAATATGAAAGCAAAGTATTATCGGCTAGTAATAAAGGGAAAATGTACGTGTACAATTGGGGAGAATTTGGACTACATTCGGACGAATTTCCAAGTGCCACAAAGAAGGCGATAAATTGTATGATTCCCGTTACGGAAAATGTAGTGATAACTGGTGAGGAGGATGGAATAGTTAGGTAAGCGATAAAAGAGAGAATTATGCGACATTTTATGATATACAAAGATTGTATCATTTGTACGATATTCATGTAATATCACGTCTATACAATGAACAGGGCAACTAGTCTGTTTCCTCATCGCCAACTCGGCATAGTTGGGCAACACAACTTTTCCATCGAGACACTCGATATCAGCAACGACGGGACTTTAATAGCATCCTCTTCGCACGATAATGATATCAAATTCTGGAATGTACAGTATTTCGAGACCTTGAACGTCGCCGAACCGAAAAAAGGTGGAAAGCGAAAATGGCTCGAGCACAATCTTCCTAGCAGTCAAGTTAATAATCGATCCGATTTCTTTTCAGAATTGTAATTTCAACGATAATAAAGTTACATAACTTTGTCAATTTGTACTGTTTAATCGAAAGATATACACTATAGATATAATAATCCTTACATATCGTTCTAAAATAATGGCATTTAGTTCTGAACTCATTTGACATCGTTTAGCATATCGGAATAAACGGATGAACGAGTAATATTACGAATCATGTGCATTTTATACATAGTTATCGATACATGCGCACTACACAAACTTATATGTGAATATAATATTCATGTATAATACTTTGTTTTGATTAAACTTGGAAAATATCTTACAAAATATAAGTCCATACATATTCTACTACATTGGTGGATTGCTATATTTATATCTAGGATATTATCATACGTTATCAGTTCTTTTATAAATTGTTAAAGCAATATTATATAGTCCATCTAGACATACGTATCATATATCATTAAATAGATTAATTAAAATCATGGCGTGCTTTAGAAGTAGATGAAACTCTCAAATTCGTCTTTTTTGTAATTCTATAAATCTTATCTCAGTCATAAAATGTGCTCTGGTAAACATTTATAGCAATTGAATTAAATAGATGGAATATAAATGATATTCTGAGATATAGGTAATATAAAATATGAAAATTTTAGCTAGAAATATTCCTCCGTGAACAATAAGGAATGATTTCGTTCTATTTTGAGTCTTATTCAAATTGCATTATAACGCAATTAGGACACAAAATACAACTGTTTTACCGTTACCGCTTATTGATGATTTATCTGGCGTAAATATTCAGGTGCGTGATAATGTTGTTGCACGTGCGCCAGTGAAGGGTGTAACGGAGGCTGAAAACAGCGCACGTGTTCCACGCTTGCCGCATCGCTGTCTCCGCTTTTCAAATATTTATTCAACACGGCAAATATCTGCGAGTTTAATACTTGAAATCGCCTTATCCGATCCACCATCCTCTTCAAATGCTTTAAAGACAAGTACATATTGTTAGCTAGAATGTAAAGTGAGCAGATCATCAGTCATGCATATAGATTGTATACTTACTATTCCTTTAACGTTCTCGTCTTTGCCATCCACACGTTGCACTCGAAGAATGTGGTAGCAGAAATCAAGTGCCTCAAACCTACGTTGTTGGCCCAAAAGGACGACCATGGCGCATCCCGCCCAGTGCAAACCTTCGCCGAACAATTCTCTACAAGAGAGAAGCAACCGCAATCATTGTTACAATGTTGATACACAAAGAAGCGTATATTACGTTACATTAATTGTTATACTAACTCAACAGTAAATTCAGTTTCACCAACGGGAATACAGTATACAAATTGAAGCGCGCTCCAAAGTCTATGGAATTCCGTGCATTCGTCCACATTCATTACACCATTTACCGGCGGTGGCCCGACCCAGATGGGGTCGTCTAAGAAACTTCGTAATCTGCTAAGCACAACTTCGAATATCGATAAGCCGCAGCACAGTCGTTCGCGCGTCAACAAATCTCCTTCCCTGGCAATCATGGCTTGCTGAAAAGACAAATCGCGCATAGATTAGATTAAAAAAGAAAAATACAGCGTATGCTTGGGAGATACGTTGCATGTTGCTTACCTTAGCGGTACCTAATTTATCTACGTTGGGAACAATTTGTAAAGCCGCATACTTTGCCTCTAATCGTTTCTGTTTGGTCTCAGGTTTTTCTCCCTCTGAAAATTGCATACGTAAATAATAGGCGTCTAATTTCCCATACAGCTGTTCTTTATTTCTACTCGAATTAGTTTATATATGCCAAGTAACTGCTTCTCACCTTTGCAGTAGGGTCTGGGCAAAATATTCTGAAACGGCGCTGCATGTAGCAAATCGCACACTTCCTCCTGTGACAGAGCTTGTTCCATTAAAAGACAAAATAGAATCGTATTGCCGAATTCGCGGAAATTATGAAACAATTCAGTCTTAGCGTCCGGATATTGCACAATGTCGTTCAACTGGGCATGATAATAGCCCAAAACTCCAGGGGATCCGTAATCGTATCGTGGAAGCTTGCAGACTTTAGGCATAGCTTCCATCAAAGTCTTCGTAAATTGATGCAGGCTTCCTTGGATCAAGGTCTTAACAATCTTCAAAAGTTCTTCCATAACCACAGCTATCCCCTGATACCCAAGAAGCTTACATATAGTACGAAAATGGTGCGGACCGACGAATCCCGTATACTGTCCATATTGAGTGCTATAAGCCAGATTCAACTGCTTACTACCCCAGAGATAATGATGCGACATCTGCGGCGGTTTATCTCTATGAACGGGTTGTACGAATTGTAGGCCGCGACACTTGACAAATCTGTAAAATAATACATGTCAATAACATCAAATCGATAGAACGGATACGCTAACAATAAGCGTATAAATTTAACACAAGTATACCTGTTTGTGGCGGCGTTGTAACAATAATTCGGTAAAAAGTCGTAATTCAATTCCCAGAATACATGAAGGGTGATTCTTCCGTATGGGGCTAGAACATTGTGATTCGCCTCTCTGAACATGGCATCGTACTCGTCTAACGCGAGCCACTTGCTTAAAAGCTTGTGAGTAAGGCGATTGACTTGCAACAAACCGTCTAGCTCCTGCAGGATATCAAGTATCGATTAATTGCAGGAAACACTTGCAGCGCAACGATTATAGACTAGTCGCACGCATGCGAGGCTTACCACGACTCCAGTTATATCGCCGGATTCGAATTTGCTAATGGCCAAATCCAATGATTTTTGCATATCCGCGTTAATACGTTGCGTTATAAGTTTGTTCAAGTCAATACTTCTTCCCAATAGCTGAACGTGCCTCTGTTTCAGCAACGTTTCGTATCTGTTAGCACGGGGATATGGAAGTAAATACGCCCCGAGAGCCACACATTCTACTCTGAATCGTTTGTCCAACAAGATACTAGCCGCCAGCTGCTTATAATGCGCGAAAATCTGTTCGCTAAGTTTGTAAACGAATTGATCGAAGCATAGATTTACTTCGGCTTCCACTTCGTCGTATAGAAATTGTTTACGGAATATCGTCAGTGCGTACAAGGCGCTATCATTATATAAATCCAGAGGATACAAAACGTACCTGCAAAATTAATAATAGCAATGATATATCGTCGGAATAACTACGTGCTACACAAATGTATGTGTTGCATTCTAATTCATAATTTAAGAGGCACTATTGTATTATTGACAACTCATATAGGAACTTACTCCATCATCGATGGTTCCTTGCTTCTCAATATGTGATCGGTCAATATCCATGGCATAGACATTTCAATGGGAAACTGAAACAGTTTACCGATTAAACGTTTGGATATAAAATATGACGAATCGTATTTCTATGTAGCATCTTTTGCAACGATAGGTGAAATAATGCCTGAGAAAGCTTTAAGGACGTTCTCCGGTCCTTATACTAGAGAAAATCGATTTTCTTAGGATTTTCTTGAAACTGTGAATATACGTTAATTTAGGTGTGCTTTATGCGTGGTATAAATTTCAGTACCTCTTCCGGTATAAAAAATAAAGATACTGAGCCTCAAAGTTTCAACTTTTACTAATGAAAAGGTTTTCCAGGCCAAACGGTAAGAGATACGAGGTTGGCCAAGAGGACCAAAGTTGCTCCTCTCGTCGAGTTCTATAAGGAAAAAATGCCAAAACTAAAACAAAATTAAAATTAAATTTTTTTTTGAAACTTTGAGGCTCAGTATCTTTATTTTTTATACCGGAAGAGGTACTGAAATTTATACCACGCATAAAGCACACCTAAATTAACGTATATTCACAGTTTCAAGAAAATCCTAAGAAAATCGATTTTCTCTAGTATAAGGACCGGAGAACGTCCTTAAGCTGTAATTTCCGGCATTGTTTCGGACGTGGCATCGGTTATCTATTGTACGCGCAGCGAACGAGAAATACCTGAATGCGTTTCTCCATGGTGATTAAGTCGCTGCACTCCTCGTTATGCTGGTGACGTACTTGGCATTTCTAGTCATGGAATAAATTACAGAAACGGCTATTTTCATAATAGTAGCTTCGGTATGCAAGCAAATGGAAAAGGTGTTAAAACAAGTCGCAAAATTTATGCTCATTAATCGGTGAATGCTAAATACGGTCTCTGCACATTCAAATCAGATGAATATGATCGTCCGTACGCAGCTATTGATTTCTTTTTCTAATCGGCAAATTATACGATGCGGAGATCTTAAAATTACGCTGAGAGTCAAGTTAAAAGAATAACGTTCTTTACCTGTATTTTCCTACCCATTGTCATTTCCAGATAAAATTCTCTGTACCATAGCTGCGACAAGTCGCAACAATTCTGTAGAGATTCTACAAAAGGAAAGAAAGAGAAAATTGTTAAGAGAAAGCAAAAAAATAATTGTGGAAATAACAGCCATTTACTTACCACTGAAATTCAGAAGATAACTCCAGTAAAAACTAGTTTTATGAAACTGATCAATTTGAACGAGATATTGGCCGTCGATGTCTTTCCTTAGAGTACGTTTCCCACCGCTTTTGTCGGCTATTAATGATTCTAACATGGTTCGCACCATATATAATTGCGTGGAAGACGGACCTATTTAGTTTCATTGTAATCAGTTTTCAAAGTCGATAGCAACACAAAAGTAAGAAATGAATATGGTATGCAGCGTATTAATGGAAGACTGACCAACGTTTCTTCGCGGGACTTTAATGCCGAATCCATTATCTGGATCTTTTTTGCCTTTCAAGGCGGGATCTCCGAGTGGTTCCACTCCGAAATGCCAATCCGCACAAGTTTCTCTAACGGAAACAATTATACTAAAACAAGAAAAGAAATAATGTAGAAGACCACTCTTTTCATTTTAAAGCTACTTTAACAATTTATAGTTAATATAGTTTATGTTCTAACCTTCGAATCAAATCCTTTTTATTTTTGATTGTTTTCCTTAATGGTTCACGCAATGCAAGTTGCACAAAGTCTTGCAGCTCAGCATATATATTCCTACGTATCGCGTCAATAAAAACTGTCTCCATACGTGCCATCAATACCTGCAATCCTTTAATCATCGCTATAACTTCTATAAGAGCAAACTTCTCCTCGTCAGTATAGTTATAGCGCGTAGCCTATGTAAGAAAAGTAGTATTAATGAAAATAAATATTTTTCTAAATTAATAAACGTAATAATAATGTAAAATGCTGAGGGATATTAATAGAGTATAATAATCATACTCTTTCGTATTCTTCAGCCTCTTGCGGACATTCTTTGTTCATGTGATGGTCAGTGGGATGCAATAGCTTCCAACTGTACAGCTCTGTCACAACACTGGTCCATTGCGAGAGTAATTGTAACCCGCGTAATGCCAGTTCCGCGGTGTCTCGATTTTCCGTGTCGCTTCGGCATTCCTTGTACGTCGTAGTCACCTCGTTACTATATCTGTACAATTGTCAAACGTTGCATTGTCAAACAGGCAGCAAATTAAGAACGGAAGAGATAACGAATAAGATATTAATGGTACCTTGCCAATTCACTGATATACTTCACGTGATCTTCTCTGATCTGAGGAAGGTGCACCATAAGATCGGCTTGCGGACTCATGCTATTTGACGACGCAGATAGTGGCCACTTTGACGCGTCAAAGTGCTTCGAGCGTTTGATATAATTGAACGGTGCAATTTGCATGTCTCCGAACAATGGCACTACCTCCAGGTTCTTAAAGATTCTGTCGATTCTATCCAACTTCAATTTTTTCTTTTGGTCGAGCTTATTGATGTTACACAATTCGCTGTCCATCAGGAATAAACCAAAGCCCATCACTTTCACCAACATGTGCTTCTCATTAGGCGTGAGATACATCTTGGTTTCAAACATGTGGACACAGATATTGACCACGTCCGCTAGTAATTCCTCATATCCCGTGATCTTCTCGAGATTTTCTTTAACCGTATCGCGGATTTTATTTTGCGTCGCCAAGAACATTGACAAATTCTGGGATTCTTGCAGTGTCTGAGAGTCCGACATCACCTTCAGGAACTGCGCAGCTCTAAAAGATTAAGCAAAACACACTTAAGAATAAGAGGAACAGCTGAAAAAAATTCAATGAAAATCTTATTCTCCGTACATTCTCACCTTCTATATGTGGAATAGTCATTCTTTACGCTGGATTTCATGTTTTTCAATTCGTCCAATACCGCAAACATGTTAATGAATTTTCCCAGGGTCAACAAGTATGCCTCGGATACAAAATCTTTTCTTTTCTCATGATGGCACAATCGCTTAACTTCTGCTGAAAAGCGTTCAATCGCTTTTCTCTGAAACATGAATACACACATGTGCGACATGTAGAGAAAGCCAAACTCCGATTAACTTAACTTGTATTTGATTCGACCAGTCCAATTGCTTGAAACAACATTTTTAAATGTATAATTTGTTGTCCCTAAATTCTTTCTTATGTCAATTTCAAACAATAAACAAATAATTGTACCTGTGTTTCACTAATAAACGAAGTTAATCATAGTTTGGCCAAAGTTACTGCAACACAAAGCAATTTAAACTCACTTGAAAATACATGAAATTCAACAATTTGTTCACTTCAGGTGCTAGCACCTCCACCGTCTTCTCGTAAATCTCCACTCGGTTTGGCTGCTCGTTAGATTTCGGCTGTGGAATCGCGCGCGAGCAGCATCTCCAGGTATACAGCATCACCGCATGCTCCAATCCTTCCTCCAGCAGCTCGTTCTACATTTTTTAAACGAGAAATTATCTCATTTCCATTGAACTGCGCGCACATCGGGGGTTTGCGATCAACGGCTAGGCTTACCAGACTCGCGTGTACGGTCGCTTCTTCTATATACTTAGCGATACCCGTCACAAAGCCGTTTCTGTCCTCGAAATTGGTGTCAAAGTTCGCCTGATACACCACGGAGCACGGTTGGGCCTCTATGCAGGGCTGCTCATCCGGCAGCGTGAACTCGTCCAGCACGTCGACGTTCGACAGAGCGTCGCCCAGAGTAACCTTGTCGGTGGTCATCTCGTCGGTCTCTCGCACGGCGAAATCTAAGAGGTTAAGTGTGCTCCGCAACAAGGTAGACTGTAGAGTATACGTACCTCTACGTGCGTGGTCAATATTTATATACGTATTTCACGCGCGCATCGCGTATCACGACACGATCTCGGGATCTCGTTCAGATCCGCCGTTCAGACTCACGAACGTCGGCGAGATCGTGGACGGGGACAGTCCCGGACCCACTAATAGACATCTCGAGACGCGAACGAGCGTTTCCCACGGAGCATCGTCAGCGTTAAAACTTAATTGTCGCGGCGACCCCGATATCTCGTCGCCACCGCGAGCCGCTTCCCGTTTCCCGTCCTCGTTTCCCGAACGTCAAAAATTGGTGGCATAACACAGGCGTATGTATGTACGCGAAACAGGGGAGGATGTCAGAAGAGGAAACACACCGGGAAGACGGAGGGTGGGGTCCCCTGGAGCGGATCGGGGAGCGTCCCGTTTGACACATTGCGATTCCCCACAGCCACTCACAGCTCTTGATGCCTGGAGTTTTTCCACTTGACCGGCCAATCGGATATTTTTCTCTTTAATCGGCCAATCGGCGACGTGAATTGAGTTCCACTTTCGACGCTCCCATCAGCTCCCATCCAAACGCACCTTTACCTCTTTCAATAGCCAAGCTTCTAAATTTTCAAATATAACTCGATTTGTGTCATGTGTGTGTGAATTGTGAAGTGTGCGCGGTTCGCCGCACAAATGTCTTTCTCGATCTGTCACTGTTCGTAACGAGGAGGCGCGCATTGATAAGGGATGCACGCGTATCCACTTCCATATATACCGATAAGAGCTCGCTACATAATTTGGTTGATAACGCACGGACACGAGGAAAACATGTGATAATCAGTCGTCCGGAGTTTTTCTTTGCCACTTTCTTCTTTGTTTTCCACTCTCAGATATCTGCGCGCTATTCGCAATTAAAAGGGTATGGTATAGAATTGTCGGAACAAGCTATGTCCGGTCTATAACTAATCTAATCACTCCTTATGTCTCCCGTAGGGCGACACGCAAGCTAAGTGAAGCTAAGGATGGCGAACGAGATATCGGTGAACGTTCTGACGCTGAACTGCTGGTGAGCAAATACTCGGCCTAACGAATAAATTTTCCATTTATATTTCACAAACACAAACGCCTAAATCGTGGCTTTTGATTCACGCATGTTTCTCGACACCTCAGGGGCATACCATATGTTTCGAGAGACAGGTGCACTCGTATAGCCGCTATCGCGGAGAAATGTGCCAGCAGGGAGTACGATATAATTTGCTTGCAAGAGGTTTGGTCCGTTGAGGATTTTAAGCTGATAAAGACAAAAGCGCAGGAGGTGCTTCCCTACTCACATTACTTTTACAGGTACAACGGATACTTTAGACTAGACATCCAGATAATTTAAATCATTAATAAATTAATCACTAATAATTGTCATCTTATGTTTCTCGCGCAGTGGAGTCTTTGGGTCTGGAGTATGTATCTTGTCACGATATCCCATTCACGACGTTATGTTTCACAAGTGGCCCTTAAATGGTTACGTTCACAAGGTGCATCATGGAGACTGGTTTGGTGGCAAAGGAGTTGGGCTGTGTAAAATAAAAATCCATAACATGAATGTCAATGTTTATGTCACACATGTACGTCTATCCAGCTAACTTTTTTCGTTGTTACTCGATTATGCGCATAACGTCATTCTTCTACGTGACATGAGCAATGTAATGTACAATTGAACAGCTTGCGATGCCTTTTAAAGGATGACAAACGTTCATCATTCTTACTCGACAGTTGCACGCGGAATATAATCGAGAGAATGACGAGTACATGGCTCACAGAGTGCTACAAGCATTCGATACTGCTCAATTTGTGAGGATGACGAGCGGCGGCGCGGATGCTATCATATTAGGTGGCGATCTTAACACGGAGCCGCCAGACTTGGCGTATAAAATTATACGCGGTGTTGCCGGTTTGGCGGATACTTGCCCTAATAGCGCGAGCCATATCGGGACCAACGAATGTGCCAATAATAGTTACACCAGCTCAAAACTCGCTCGAACGAACCCGGATGGAAAGCGTATAGATCATATTATGTATTTGGGTTCGAAAACTGTGAAGGTAAGGGATCAACGCGACGAACATGAAAATATTGATGTAATGTAATCACGGAATCATGATAACTTCTAGGTTGAGGTGACAAATTTTCAACATCCCTTGCCAAATCGTGTACCATATAAAAATTTTAGTTATTCCGACCATGAAGCTATAATGGCTACACTTAAATTTACCAATGGTAAGTAATACATTTAAATATTCCGCACGTGTTACACATGTACATATACATATTTATTCTTTCGATTTACTTTTCCGATTAATGATTTATACATTTGCTTGCAGATAAACATGTTGCGGACGATCCAGATGTTACTGATTCCTTGAAAGAAGCAATGAAAATTTGCGAAAACGCATTAAAAAATGTACATCGCCAACGTTTCTGGTATGCGGTATCAGCCTGTATACTGATTATTCCATTAATTTGGTCTATCTGGCTAAATTGCATGAACATGTCTTTAGCTTTAGACATCGGTTTGAATATAGTATGTATTTTTCTAACTGCAATATTATGTTATACTCTGTTTATGAGTTCAATATGGAATAGCGTAGAGAAGAATGCATTAAAAGCCGGATGTTCAGCAATAGAGATTTATATGACGCATTTGAATAATGGTTTACGTCAAAACTGAACGTCAAATTTGTGCAACAATACAGTGACTTCCAAAGAAGAATTGGGAATTGACGCAAAATTAATTAATTAAGTTCAAACAAAAGTTTCGTTAAATAAAAAAAAATATATTCTGTAATATAAATTGGAGCATGTTTTATGACATATGTACGTCAAATTTTAAGATGGCATTTGTTTTAATTTGTTTTAAGTTTTGCATTTATATCCTATATTTACCTTATTGTTATTGAATAACACTCGGAGTCGATATAAGTTAAGTTAAACATTCAAAAAGCAAGATACAAATAATCGTAGTGGCTATTTTTTTTTAATTGTTCGTTATTAACGAAGAGTTGCAACTGTGTTAGATATGCGTTTAGAAATAGACATTTATAACAACATTACCGGTCGACCAATTATACGAACTATGCATATCTATCCACAGGAATCAACATTGTGAATTAAAATATATCTATTCACATATTCATGCATTTATGCTTCGATCGTAATGTTGAAACTGAAGTTTAGTTCTTCAAATCCAGTCTTTCAAGCGCGTCTCGTTTTATACGAATTGTGTTTTATATTTCTAATATCCGTATCGTACTCTGCTACAATGTTAAATAATAGACGTTAGGTATAGGTTTGTTATATTTTTGTGAAATATTCAGTATTTTCTCAATATGGCATTATATATTTTATTATAACTATAATACAATGCTATAAAACGAATGGTTATTGCCTTTAAAATTTCCTACAGCTCCATGGAATCTCCATATACATATGTTGTGTGGGAATGTCTTTTAGTATAAATGTAGTCAAATACATGAGAAATATTAATCTTATGTAGTCCTTATGCACATCTACACCATTCGTAAGTGATTATATATACAATTTAGATACACATAGAATAAAATGGCTTCTAATAAATAACGTTTACATAATATATAATATATATAATTGACTAAGTCAGTGTATAGCCAAAGAAAATTGAAAGCTCAATACGCTGCTGTTTCTGCATTGTATAGCACAGCTTTCATAAATTTGCTTCGTTGGGTGATATTAAGACCGTTATTTAAAAGAATATTTTTTGTAAATTTGTTCTGTGATAAAATTTTCTACATTTTCTCAGACGCTCTTTGGTTTCTTTTTATCCTTGCGGTACTTAGGGTAGCTGCTCCACATAATTCTTCGGCACTAAACCTGTTTTACCATTTAATGTACCTTCTAGCCAACCTGGTTCCAAAGAGGCCTTAACTGCAATAATATATTTTGTTACGTACTTCTTTCATATTAAAATCAATACTCTCGTGCCGCTCTTACCGTTCGTGATAATTTGATTTGGTTCAAATGATAATTCCCCATCATTTTCTGCCATACACGCGTATAATGTTCGTACTCTCCTGAGAAAATTCATACAAGCTTAGAATCTCAATCTTCCTAAAATTTTACATACAGAATACTTACCAGATTCCTGGAATTTGACCAGGACTCGAACGCCCGCTACTGGGTGAAGTGTTGATGCTATAATTATGCATAAAATCATAAACAAAACAACATTTATTGAATGTACAATAAAAAAAAAAAAAAAGATTTTAACTTTTTGTCAACGGAAAAATTGGGATATCTTACGGACATATCGATGACGAGTTGCTTCGCTGAGGGTAAGCCGTGGGATAGTGCACGGTTATCATAGTGCCACGTTTGTGCTTCATTGGTAACTCGCTTGTAAAGGGATGAGGATCCGACGCGATCGACTCGCTCGAACTGCTCGTATTGCCACCGCTCAGGACTGAGATAATAAAATTTTCATTTAGAAAACGACGCTACGGATTATTGGGAAACAATATAATGAAGAGGAAATTTACCGAGACCTTTGTCGGCTGAATGATACATGAGATTCGCGTTAGTCAATTTTATGCGACTGGCACTACCGCTCGTGCCACCGCCGCGACTATCCAAGTACGATGGTATACGATGACTTGTACTGTCGAGATCTTCATAATCCCCGTTATTTCTTTCGTCGATAGTGGGCGACTTGTTAACAGTCAAAGGCTGGCCGTCGTAATAAGCTCTTGTAACGAGCTATATACAAAGATATATGTAAATATACATACGGAATTAACGATGAAAGAAAAGAACGATGCTAAAAAAAAAACTCACGTGCGCGTGCGACGATGCGGGCGTAACTGTTACCGCCGTGTGTAGCGGGTATCTTAAAAATGCCGTTCCATTACCCGAGGAAGTTGGACCTTCCTCCACTTTAACGCATTGCGCTTTACTTGGGATAACAGTGGCTTGGAGCGTGGACTGTGCCGCTACCGCGCGCAAAGAATCTTGGGGTGGTCCAGTTACTATTCTTTCACAATTCTCAATCAATATTTCCACGACAATATTGTAAAATTTTATGTCCATTATAGAGGCTACTGTTTCTTCTTCCGGTCGTAATAAAGTCGGACCGAAACATACCGCTAAGTTCCCCACGGTCATCAGATTTTTATCACTTTTCTTTGCAACGCTGAAAATTTCATCCAAGTTCGAACGAAGTGTGATATGACATTAAAAAAAGTGTTTTCGAGATTAAATGTCTGAGTCGAGATAAATAAGCAAAACTTAGAAGTACACATACAGTAAAGCACCAAATCCCATGAATAATAATTGTAAACATTTCTTACTTGCTAAGATGGGTAATAAGAAGGATCACCATATTGAAATTGACTTTAGGCAATCGATAAACAAGGCTGTGTATATCGTTTATCCGAATTTCCTTCATCTCCTGTTCTGTTAAATACCATAATATAAAAATAATATCACAATGAAATTTTAGTTTTGTACTGAGTTTTACTTATAGAGAATGTTGAAAAAAAACATGATAATGACAGGGAGAGCGAACACAAGTATTTATTTTAGAAAGACAGAAAGAGAAAGAGAGAAAAGCAAATCTCTCTCGTGGTATCTCTTTAATCTTCAAAAATAGATACAATAGTAAAAATAAAACAATATGATATCAAGAATACCTATACGCACTCGCAGCTGTAATGAAGCTGTTGTAGTATCGGAAAGTCATTAACGGCTCGGACAATGTTCTCAGGTAAGTTTTGAGCGCGCTGGTAATAGTTTTACTCTCCCACTCAAAACGATCACTGAGATTGAGCTTGTCTACTTTCCTCTTATCGAGACCCATCGTCAGGAGTTTGCTTACTTTAGAGGCAACTCCGACTACTCTGTATAGACCTTGTTCTTCTAATCCTGTTGATTGATTATCGACGATTATTGAAGGATAAATTGACAAAATCGATATTTAGATGAGCAGAAAGCTCGATTAACTTGTGAAAAAATCACAGTTGTATCACCTCTATCTTCGAGCGCCGCGATACATTTCGACACGAACGTAAAACCGCTTTCAGCCAACGTCAAATCTTCAGGTCTTGCGGAAGAACCTATTCGCGGACTGAAGGTCTGAAAAGTACCCCGATGGTTACAACACGCAATTCAATGCGCCAAGAAAAGTGACGCTAATAGTAACATTGAAATAGACTGGGTACTTACAGGCTCCTTCCCATCCATAGCATCCATCCATAACTTCCTATCCTCTTCGGAAAGCGCTTGGAATGTATATGTTACATTAGGTCTGGAAACAACAATAGAGAAGCTTCTTTAATCGTCTTTCGATTATAGAAATAGTATAAATCGAGATAATTGTATGTACAATACGATACAAAGTCGAATTCAACTTACCTATCAATGGCAGTGATATCGAAGCAAAATCTTTTTTCGATAGTATCCGATGTTCGTCGTATGCAAGACGCTAGTGTAAAGGTTTCCTTACTACTCTGTAAAAAAAATATTGACAAGTTATTCCGAAGATTCTTAACAAGTACATGTTATATGTGTTAATCATTAATTTCTGCTTTTACTTACAAATTTTCCCGTGAGTTGATTGTAAGGGATCATAGTGAATTCTTTCCTATCCTTTTGATATGTACAATATTGTTTTGTCCATGTTGTACCAAATGCTTCTGCAAATACCATATTTTTTGTCATGTACCCAGCGACATTCGTAATACAGCGTATAAAAGGCATTTGAATATCTAAACAATTAGTTTTTCCCAAAAAGTATCTTTTTACTACCATGGACTTACTTTTCTCCATTAGGAAGAGATATCCTTCGCGCGAGTGCAATTTGTTGAGACCACTTTCTACCGCAGACTAAGAAAAAAAAATCGATTATGGGTGTATGTGTAAATGTAGAGAAAGTATACTTTATATTTTTATAAATATTCCCAACTATTAATAAATAACTATTTATATGCTTAATTTTTAACGCGTGCACTTTACGCAAAATAGAATGGTATTTATGAAACTACGAAACATGTTTCAACATATCTAACTTTTACTAATTGAAAAGAAAGATACAAAAATTTCTATATAACATACCTTTTTCATGTCCTTCATTTTATTCATAAGTGATTCAGTTTTATCCCGGGTAGCAAGGAAATTCTCTCTAGTCTTGTGAAACACACGCACACACACAAAAATTAGTAAGCTTATCCATGCTGTTATCAATCCTATTATATTTGTATATTATGAAAGGTAATTTAGTCGCGAATGTTACAGATTTGATTTCTCAACGGCTACGGCTCACGGCCATGGTTCTTCCAGCACAACATCCTTATACCATGATTCCAAAATGAAATTATATCGAATATTTAACAATACTTTTCTGCTATTAACTGCTACCTTAATATGCAATGTAAACAAAAATTGAACTTGTTTTATTAGCAATCACATATGCGCGCGTTACTTGCGGAATTCTATAATTTTTGTTTTCTGAAATCTATCAAAATTAATTTCCAATTAATCACTAAATTGTTAACTTATATTTTGCAACTGTGTGGCCTTGCCTAGTTTAAGCTAGAAACAAAGAACTCTCATTGTCAGTGATATTAGAAATACTATAGAGCAAACATGTATCTACATGTTAGTGATGCATATTTCAACAAGATTCTCTTGCATACAAACATACAGCGATAGCACTAAATCATTAAAATAATGATTCTACGTTATATCTCTCGCAATAATGCGAATTAGCTGGAAGTAAGTATACTGACCAGAGAGATAAAATATTTCTTTTTATATCGCTCAATATTTTTAAGCAGTTAGAAACGCGAATATGGGAATTAATTACCAACCTTCTGAATCTTTAATTGTAGCTCTGTCATATAAGGCTTAAAATCTTTCGCAACTTCGTGGCCTTGATGATAGAATGTCAGCCATCCAAACATAAATCCCAACAGCTAAAACATTTTATATCATATTGGATTGTGATCTACAATGGCTACGATTCGACATGCGCGCATGTGTTTAATACGCAAAACTTATGTGCAACGCAACAAAAAGATAATTATAGTCGTTCAAACTATTACCGTTTCAACAAATTCAAACTTTTTCCGCTCCTGAACTTCTTGCAGTAAAAATACATATTCCAAGCTGGCTTGAGAGAAGTGTCTTTCAGCCATCTCCAACGTCGCATCGGCCTATGCACACACAAAAAATCAAATATTTATTAATAAAAACTATTTAATAATATACAGTTTTAATTTCTCATGGATCATTAAATATACCTCTTGCAAAACATTGTCCTGCTTTTTCGTGGATAAATTCAAGTAGCGCTCTTGACTTTGACAAAATTTGATCGTCTGTTTCTCGAATTTCTTCTTACCATCCTGAAATGTAAGAATCATTATCAGGAGACGAATAAAACTGAAATATTTTACATATAATTATATATGTATGTATATACTTAAAAATACATGCATATACATATATATATATATATAATAAAAGAAAACAAAAATTATAGGTATAAAAATATCTTTAAATAGCTTTACCTTAACTCCACCGATATGGTCTTTCCTAAAATTCTCCAAGGGCAGTATAATCTGATCATACGCCCGTTCCAGCTAGAAGGAGGAAAGCTATTTTAAGATCTAATGATGATGTCATCACTGTCTCTCAGAAGATGCCATTAATCTTTCCTTATATTAACATTTTAGAATTACAAAGTCATACGTCAAGTGAGCCACAAGCGCAACGAATAGGATTCTACAAACTAGTATAGATAGTTCTAGTCTATCCACATTCGGAATATTGCATACCATGCGATCCCTCTCATCTTCTATGGATGCGATAAGTTTGCCAAATTCTTTCAGACTTTGAGATATGTGAGTCTCATCCTCGGTTTGGCTCTCGCCGATGCATTCGAAACTAAAGTTTTGCAACGTTTTGGAAAAGGTTCTTTGAGCTCTCGACAGGTCTAGAAAAGATACCAGAGTTATTAACTAATTGAACGAACAAAGGAAACTCTAGATTACGTTAGGATACACAAAGATACTTTCTATCTCTAATGGAAGATAGTGGAAAAAAACTAAAAAATGGGCAGATCGCTATCCCTAAATTCGCTTCGTTGCGGAGGAACGTATCGCTAGGCGCTGCCTCGATAATCGCGCATCAAGAATTATACGTGCAACAGCTGTTACAACAATCACATGTTCCCGACGGTCCGAGTAGAGAGAGAAAAAAAAAAGGCGCGGAGGGGAAGGCGCCGTTTAAGAACTCACTCCTAGTGGCCAGCAATAAATCTTTGACCTCCTTAACGAGCCGTTTAATCTGCTGACTAGTCTTCTCCAATTCGCGCTCGTGATAGTGGAGATTCTCGCGGAAGTACGGGCTGTCGGTCAAACAATCCGTGAACTCGAGCGGTTTGAGGCCAACACCCATTCTCGTGGCTTTTTTCTCTTGCTGTCTACGAAAATTCAAGGGTCATGAATGTACGAGGTTGGGCGGCGAAGGGGGTGGCCCGGGCGGGATCCGTGGTCTCTCGTCGGCCGCGACGTCACCCGCGATCACCGTGCGATAAGGCGCGCGATCACTATCATTACTGCCGGATTAATCGCGCGGATTCACGCAGACTCGCCATCATCGGGATGCAATGTGTCCAAACACTATACAGTTTAATACGGATTGTGCATATACACGCGCGCGCACACACATACACGTCATACACTCCGATATATATAGGTCTATAGTCCCGTGTTTCGGAGTCGGGGCCTCGAGCCTCGACCGAAGGGATTATGATAAATTGCGATATGTGCGCGGGATGAAAAGCGCAATTTTTCAGGAATTAGAAGAAGAGGGAGAAGTTCGAGGAAAATTATACGTGTTTGTCATAGAGGTTCAAGATTGCGGTGAAAAAAAAGTAAATTTTTGTAATCGCGTCGGAGAGAGGAGCGAAATGTGTGAAGACGCATAAAGGTCTGTCCACATAAACGTACATTTGAGTTAAAAGAAAGAAGAAAGAGGAAAATCGAAGAGAATCGCTTGCCGTGAAAGTTCTTTGCGATTGTAATACGAAAAAAATAGGTTCTTTACAAAGAATATTAGACATATTGAAGAGTAGAGGGAGAAACATGGAAACTTAACGTATAAAGGTCCATTCACGTGAATGGCATTTCTCTAGAATTAAAAAAAAAGAAGAGAAGGAAGCTGAAGAAAATTAGGTGTATTCATCACGAGAGTTCTCAATTTATAATTATAGAAGAAAGAAACAGGTCTTCTATGAAAAATTATTTAGAGAAAAATGTTAATGTATAAAGGTCTATTCACACGCAAGTAAGCTCGATCGCAAATCTGAAAACCTACAAATAAACGATGCATCTTTTTTCATGTTAAATTATACTAGTTTTTAATCAAATTACGTTAAAAATGAAAGAATCGTTTTTTTGGGTCGATAAAGAATTCCATGAAATCGTAAACGTTCTTATGGAGGGAGGTAGAAGAGAGAGAAATCTGGAGGGAAATGTTCTCGCATTCGTCCGAAATCTCTCGCGTCGCAATCGGCCAATCCGTTCTCGTGACGGCAGCTCAAAATCCGCAGACGTTCAGTTTCAGTTTGGCTAGCCTGCGACGCGAACGGTTAACCTCGCTCCTTTCGGAGGCAACAGCCAGCGACCTGCGACGAGCGCGACAAACCAATCGCTGCTCGGACCACGACACACCCTTTCAATGCTCGTCTCGTTTATTTTTGAGACAATCCTGGCGAGGTAGTGGCTAATAAAAACAATACGTTTTACGTTTACCTCATTGTCGACGTCGGCCAATAAGATTTTGATGTTCGTCGGCCTATAACCAATTTAAATTGCGACAGTATGGTAAGACATTCAGCCCTTACGTCTCGTCCGTCGTTCGTCGTCACGTCTGACGCGTGTGCCTGTAAATAAATGTGATTCCAGGAATTGTCCGTGTATTCGGGAGTAGTCTTATCCTTTCTATCGTCGCGGACCTCTTCCACTCGCGCGCGGAATTGTAGTTTTTAAAAGAGAGAGAAAAAAAATAGGGGGGGGACGATTAGCACCGTTGTAGACGCATAAGTTGTACACCGTATTCCTGTCTCTTTGTTACATGTGTGTACCTTAGACAGAACAGCAAATGGATTGCGCACTAGACCTGATGCGGAGACTGCCTCCGCAGCAAATTGAAAAAAACCTCAGCGACCTGATCGACCTGGTTCCTTCGCTATGCGAGGATCTATTGTCCTCCGTAGACCAACCGTTAAAGATTGCCAAGGACAAGGAGTCTGGCAAGGACTACCTGTTGTGCGACTACAATAGAGACGGAGATTCGTACAGGTTCGATCAAAATGGTTTTAAAATTACTTGGGTCCTTCGACGGCAGAGAAGGAGAGGATAGTTTGTTTATCGTGCAAACGCGACGAATTTTACAGGTCTCCTTGGAGCAATACTTATGATCCGCCGCTAGAGGATGGCTCGATGCCGTCTGAGCGACTGAGGAAACTGGAAATAGATGCCAACCATGCCTTTGATCAATATCGAGAGCTGTATTTCGAAGGTGGAGTCTCGTCGGTGTACTTGTGGGACTTGGATCACGGATTTGCAGCGGTGATTCTTATCAAGAAGGCAGGCGATGGTTCCAAGAAGATCAAAGGATGTTGGGACTCGATACACGTAGTCGAGGTGCAGGAGAAATCGACTGGTCGCACCGCTCACTATAAACTCACATCGACGGCTATGCTGTGGCTGCAGACAAACAAGCATGGCTCCGGTACAATGAATTTAGGTGGCAGTTTGACACGTCAGGTAAGTTTGTCGATACGACACATGATATTAAACGGTATCAAATTTCGAGCTATCTATTTTGGTTGATTTCAAGTTCAGCTTATATTTTGACAGATTAAAAAAAAATTGCGTGTTTTTCACTTACAATTGCAGGTAGAACAGGACGCTCAGATCAGCGAAACGTCCCCTCATATCGCGAACATCGGCAGAATGGTGGAAGACATGGAGAACAAGATTCGAAACACGTTAAACGAGATCTACTTCGGCAAAACGAAGGACATCGTGAATGGGCTGCGGTCGGTGCAATCTTTGGCCGATCAAAGACAACAGGCCGCGCTCAGGCAAGATCTCGCAGCGGCGCTGCAGAGGCGAAACGCCAACAATTGATCTTGCGAAGAGCAGGAAAGTTTCGATTACGATTATGAATAGATTTCATGGTATTTTTGGATCCTTTCATCTTGCTTGGGATCTTTCGACTTTCATAGACGTCTTTATATTTTTTAGAATCCGTGGGGACTACGGATTCTTAAAGAGTTTTGAATTTTTTGCGGCGGCTTTTCGAGTTCTTTCCCGATAGGTCTCGAAATCTTGTTGGACTCTTTGGGAATTTTAAATGCCGGGACTTGGGCCTTTTCCAAGTCAGACCGTATCTATAGAACTCGTAAAATCCTCTGAATCATTGTCTACATTATCGAAAATGACACTTACTACTGTACTTTGTTGCCCTAAAGAGATACGAATCAATCATGAACGCGTTGATTAAACCTAAACAGTATGAAATACTTTGTTTAATTTAGAATGAAATAGAGTTTATTGTAAATATGCGGGAAAGGTGCAACGCGTTTTAGAACGGTAAATTAGATAAAGAACAATGTAAAATGCAAAAGAGAGTGAATTATAATAATATAATTAACGCTTATTGTGTAAAAGCTTGAAAAAAATACCTTTAGCAATTTCTCTCTTTTGATTTTTATTAAGTTTGATAAATGATAATTGCAAAACGGTAAAAAATTCATAACATTTTTGTAATGTTTGAAAAGTATTAATATTCCGCTTATACTGTTTAGGGTTAAATTTAAAAGCGCGTAATTTAGCGCTGAAAACAATATAAAATATTTACGGTTTGCGTAAAGTTGGAAAAAAAAGTATCGTGTTGCATTGTAAGAAATTTATCCTCGCAAATGGAAATCTTTCGAAAACTGCACATAAATGATAAATTCTTTTCATTTATATTGAAATCGTGTAGATACGAGGAAGTGACAAACTCAAAATTGTAACATTTGGATATTAAAGAATAACCCGTCTACGCTATTTACAATTAAGTTTGAGACATAGCTAATCCTCTCTGAGGGACAGTATAAAACGATTTATTTACGATTTATTAAATGTCCAAAAGGAGCGGTTGCATTTTGCATTTGTTAATAATGAATCCATATATAATGCGCAAATAAAAGTTTTCAAATTAAACTTTATTCGTTTGTATTAAATTTCACGAGTACAAAAATCTGCTGGTACCATAGATCCTCTAGAAAGCTGCAGATCCTTTATTACCGGAGCTTTTCCTACGCAAATCCCGTATACATTATTCCGGCGTGTTCTAGTACGCATGGATCTTTGATACTACAGATCCTTGGACTGACAAGTTATCAGGATCTCAAAGAATCGCCAGTACCACGAATCTTGAAACCAACAACTGTGTTAAATCCTTTTTATCCTCATTCTCGAGACTCTCGATTCTTGGTACGCGAGGTAACGATATCAAAGACTCTTGGTACTATAAATCCTTGAACCCTTATAAATGATTGCGCAATCGTACATATTGAGAATCTCGCATATTCTATATGATCCATGAGCGCATTAGATTATTTCTTGTAATGGAGACGCAAAAAAAATACCGCGTAGAATTCGTAAGTACATAAACGAAAAGAAAAGCAGCTTTTATGTTAGTGCCTTTTTTTTTACACTTGAATTACACCACCGATATTATTACCCATAAACTTATTTCTTCCATAATTATACTATTATTTGAATTAACTTAATAACGTAATTTGATAATTTTTTGTTTTGCAATTTCCGAATGATGGCAGTGTGCGGGCGAGTCAGTCTAAGAAAGGACTAAAAAAGACATCACCATGTCACTCCTGTGAATATTTTCTTCCAGCATTTCTATACTATAATTTTTTTTTTTTTTCATATGTATATTGATACCTTCTCTCTCTTTCGGTTATAATTAACAATCGAAAGAATTATGAGCCTGGTCCAACATAGCACACATAGATTACAGTATTTTAATTAATTAGACGTTATTTTGTTTATTTCGATTATAATAGACATGTTTTTCGATTTTAATATCGTCGCAAAAAATCAAAGTCATCAAGGAAGGCGCGTTGTTTCGCGGTTACCCTTTTATTGAATAAAGGATTTAAAAAACAAACTCTTATAAGATATATAGCTTTTAGGAGGGATGTAAGAGGATAATAATTGTTAGATATATCGGAATTTACATATACATATATTTGGCGATTTGGGGTCTTCGTATTTATTTGTTACGTAAAGGAACTTTGTTAAGTGTTGAAGGACATTTTAATCGCTAGGAGCATATTTAAAACGACGATCCTAACGAGGTTCGGTGATGCCAAGTTCTCGCAGCAAGTTATAAGCAATCTGAATGTTTTAAATATAGGAAAAAAAAAAAAGAAATAAAAACTTAAAGAGATCTCTAGAACGCTGTGTCGTATTGGAGATAATTCTTTTCCAGAAAAAAATAGGATGCGAATTATCGCGAGGACACCAAATCGAGCAAATTCAAAGTCACAGAGTTCCATGAGGGAGAAAAAACGTATACCTTCCAATGATAACTGTGATTACACTCTTGTAGTTAATTATCTGCTTATAATTATTCCTAATCATTCAGACTGCACTTTCGGAACAATTTTTTTTTCTTTTATACAAACGATGTCACGAGATGGAAAGGATGGTAAGGAAAAAAGTTCTTCACGCACACTTTGCAAGTTCACACAAGGATCTTCCACTCGCGGCCCTCTCCTCTCACTTTATCTAATTATAATCTCTGTTCTAACGTTACACAGTCTAATTAAAAGTTATCTTATTGATTGAAGGCGGTGTGTGTAACCTGTTCTGAAAAATGTTTATTAAAACGAGATATTACAACAAAATGTAATAAAGTCTGAGCATTCATAAGCCAATTACAGTCTCCGAACATGACGCGATATTTGTATCGCGCCGCACCAGCCATTTCAAAGCGCGCGAAATATTTTGTGTGAGCCTCAAGATCTCGACGTTCCTGGATTTAAAGGTCTAAATCGTCTATTCTGGCTCTTCCATATCATAATTTTGAGCGTTTATTATGTTTCTTAAATCCTTACATATATTTCACGTCTCATACAAACTGTTTCTTCTATCTCAAAGCTTCTGCATTTTGTAATCTTTGAAAAATGATCAATATCAAGATATTGCATATCTAAAGATTTAACGACATCCAAATTCACAGATTTTGAATCCATGAATTTAGAATTTTATTCTCGAAATCCACGAATTCTGTCAAATACGTGGATATCAAGCACTTTAGATCTCATATCTTCCTGATTTGAATAGTTTTAAACTTGCAAACTTTTAATTCTCTGAAGAACTTTCAAATTCCTAACTCTTTTACATACTCAGATCGCATAAACTTTAAATTTTTATTAAATTCAAGTTATATTAGACCTAAAAATCTCGAGAACTCGAGTTCTTTCCATAAAAAAGAAAGAAACCTTTAGCATTCTGTAGAAATTCCATATAGCGAAAACTCCAGTCTTATCGATCATTACAGGAAAGATGCTTGAAGTGAGCTGCTTCGTGTCGGGCATCGCTAGCATCCCATGAAAAATTGTTCCGCGCGCGCGCGCTCAAGGACTCCAGGGTCCTTTTCCCACGACCTCTTCATATTGGTCTTCAACAATGTTTTCTCTTTTTCTCTCACATTCTCTCATGTATTCTCTTGTTTTCTTTCTCTCTCTCTCACTCACACATAAGTGTAATAAGTTACAAAGCTGTTGTAAATAATTTCTTTCTCTATTCTTTAAAAAAAAAAAGGTCCAGGATGTTTCTCAAGGCTTTCTCAGTTTTTATTTCCCAATCAACTTTCTGCTGAAAAGTTGTCGCCACTTTCATATATAACAAACAACGCGTATGTAACTGACTAGGTATACGTGTATCTAGGTATTAGGTGTATCTGTGTGTACCTGTTTATCTGTATGTGTACATGTATAATGTATATAACTGTACGTATACCCAGTTTTCGTTTTCCCGGATTTGTTTATTTAAATATTGTTGAGTAAAATAATTGAGTAAAGCAGATATTATTTCGATAAAAGTCGTTTCTCGCATTGGCGCGTTGCTGTTGTTACGTGGAACTGCTAGCCCGTTTTGCTTTCTCCCCCTTTCTCCCTTCGTTTTCTATTCTCTTTCTCTCTCTCAGACACTCTTTCTCTCTCTTGCTCTTTCGCTCTTCCACTCTCTTCATCATCTTCCTCTAGATTTTTTTGGTTATATTATTGTTGTTTATCCTGTTTGACCAATAGTAAAGGTGTTGATTGATTGGCTAAGCGGGTGGTTTTTGCTCGAATGTGTGTTGGGCTCCTGTCGTCGTAATCGTTGGGCTGAACACAATTATTTGTCGAGGGAGGTGTTATTTTTGACGGCGATTACTACCTCCTCACCGCATGCCTTGAGTACAGTGCACTAAAAAAATATAACATAGATTTATATAGTATACATTAGCTTAGCATAAAATTCTTGGAGATAATTTTTCTTTAAAGCGACAGCATCGATAAAAAAAAAGGGGAACATTGAAGGTAAATATTAATTTCTTAAATATAATAATAATCTTTGTGCACGATAGAATGAAAAATAAAAGAGGATTAAAATTAGGAAAATAGTTTAAAATCTGATAATGCCATGGACAAAGCAGCGCATTATAGTTTTAACTTTTGAAATAATTTCTAAAACTATAAGAAATCAGCAGTAACAAATGATGGAAATGCTACTGTACTTCAAAGTTTTTAAAAATTATAATAGAACAGTACAAGTTAATAAATCACTGGCAGAGTACTTGTTATAGTGGAAAAATTACATAAATCCGAAACTTTTATGTTTTCATTATCATAAATTATACGTTGGAAGCAGAAAAATGTCAATAATCATATTAAATTAATGACATGAGTTTTAATTTTATTTGATACGTTTCTCGATAATTTTTCAAGAATGCACATCTTGCAAATAATAAAATTATAAATTTGATGCAAGACGAATTGCCCACAGATGTCTCTTACATATGCATAGTTTGACGATATTCACAATTGCATTCCCAATAATATTTGCAATTTGAATATATGATGCAACATGCAGGAACGTTAACAAATATAATTCAATGTACATTGAGCATATAAAGGCATACTTACAAGTAACTCTTTTCCAGATTCGTAATCAGCACGCAGCTGTGTTCCCAAATCACCATCAGGTATCTTGAGATCTTCGCGCAGTTCTCCATTATCAGCCATCAGACAGAGATAGCCGTCGTCAGATATATCTGTAAGCTGTCGCAAAACAATTGCAATGTTTCATATTTTGCAAAAACGTATTGGTCTATGTATCGCAGAAGACTCAAATTTTTAGAATAGACTTTGATCATCCCTTCCTTGCAATATTAACAAAGAAATTTTAATTGTTAACCCTTAAATGTGTAATTTTTTATAGTATTCTATTTTTTAAATAAATAATGACCTTCTGAGCCTTTCCATCGAAGGAAAAGAAGGGTCAGAGAAGGCCCTTTAAAGATGTGCAAAAAAACAATGTTTTCAGTTCAAATTTCATAAGAGAGGAGTACACGGAGCATCAAAAAGTCGCTTTGCACATATGCAAAGTTGCGCACTTAAGAGTTAAGATTAAAAAAAATAAATAATAATAAAGTACATTTACAAATGTAAAATATAAAGAAATAGAAATATTCTTAATAATCTAAAGAACAAATAGATTACAAATATGGAAGGAAAAGTTCACGTACGCTACATTTAGTTTGCTAACGTGCAAGAAACGTGAGAGAAGAGGCGTCTACCTGGTAATCTTCCCGCTTAACAAACGGCACATCCATATTATGTGTGGAGGGGCAGATATCCTCATATTTCTTGGAGGTGAATATGTCGATACCTACTAAGTGAACCTTGGCGTGACCGTGCTTGCCGGTCTTAGAAGTCGACATTTCTACAATCTTGCAGGGACGCGATTTCAACATGACGAAGCCATTTTTGCGCAGTGCTGAACACTGCATAGGGTATGTCACGGAGGCGCCGGAATCTCCAGTCTCAAAGTGAGTATCCTCGATATCTGCCATTGTTGTTTGATGGATATCTGCGTGAAGCACAAGTATAAATTTGAAATTAACAGTCTGACGGGTTAAAATAATGAGGTTAAATCCACGGTTAGGAGTTGATTATCTCATAGATCTCCATCTCTTCCGAAGAGCAACGGTCTAAAACTGGCACTAACGGTACAGAGACAACGATTTTACCGGACTTTTTTGCCCGTTGATACCCCCATTGAGCTTAACAACACACTGACGAGGCTACTTTAAACGAAACCATTTTGAAACCGCACTAGCCTAGCCGCCTAGCCGATAAACGTCAGAAACGAAATATCGCCGTCATTCTTAGAGGTAGGAAAAAAAAAGCGACCGGAGAAATTACGCCGATTCGACACATTCTCGCCTTTACGGAACATCTACACATTCTACGGTCTACATACACTAACGTCGCTCGGGGTCGAGTTTCTATCGGCAACGCGCGGCAAACGAGTCACCAGAACTCGAGGGGGCTATCGGCATCGGCAACGTGGTTATACACCCGGGCGAACAGGGTGACCACGTGGCGCGTCGTCGCAGGGAGTTCGCGCACAGTGCGAGAGGTGTCGGAGGCGGACGGGAGGCGCGACTAACCAAAGATCTCTCGCGCGAACCCCCCAGCGGAGCGGAGGATCGCGAGCCCGCCGGGCGGCGTAGGATCGTTCCGCGCGGGGCACGTTCGCCGGCGGCGGTCGCGACGCTTCCCGGAGCACCGCGCCGGGTTATCGCGCACGGCGTATTTCAAGCGGCAGGAAGACTACAGCCGAGAACGGTAGGCGCGAGCACGAGCGGGGGCCACATTGCCAGGGCGAACCGCGTTCACCGTCGCGGCGCGTCGCGTCGCCGCCGCGCGGATTCAAGCCGGCCCGACATTTACCAGCGTATTCTCAACGTTCCGCCGCTCGTTCGGGCAATTAGCACCATTAGTCGACGCCGAAAGCGAGAACAGCTCGGGATACTCACATGTGATCAAAATGGATACTCTAACCAGAAGGTCGTGCTGCGCCGGCGCGCCACGGGATTGTAATAGGGGTTCACAACATCGACTACACGGATCTCTCTGCTCTCTCTCTCTCGCCGCGCTCTCGGCGGCGCCGCGGTCGCAGCCGCCATTGTGGGCGCCACCTCGTGGCGCGACGCGCGACGTCTCGCGTTTTAATTGGCGCGTTTCGCACGATTTCCGTGTGTATACGTGTGTACAGACGTTTAGGCGACTTCGACCAAATTCGCATTAATTGATAATTTTCGACAGAATTATCAATTTTGTTCTTTTTAATTATTATAATTTTTTGATTTTTACTATAATTTTTAAATTGTTAAAATTATGGGAAAAAAGAAGGTCGGAGTCAGTGTAATTTAATTTAAAAAGTTGTTGGCAATTTCGCTAGTTTAATTAATCACCTAATGTCCATTTCTACCAACGTAGAAACATTAACTTTAATCTCCTTTTTAAATATTTCTCTATAGTTGTAAGAATTAGAGAAAGATGAGTATTAAATCAAGATTAAAAGTTAATCTGCATTGATAGAAATGGACACATACATAAGTCGACATAATTACTTCGAGCGAAATTCCTAATTATATAATTCGTTGTCCTTGACTTTTTTATGCGTTGAACAAAAAAATAATAATTCTATCCGTGTAATAATGAAACGGCACGGGTATTGTTTGATATTATTACACGTAACTACGAGTTTCGTAGTTACCGCTCATTGCGCAGGTCCCCGAACAATTGACTCGTTTGCATTTCTTCTTTTTTTTCTAACATTAGCGCGTTCTAAAACTCATCGAGAAAGGTTTTGTGCTTTTTTTTCAGCCACAAGCGCACATTTTATGCAGCAATGCGTATTTTGTAATTGTAACAATACAAATTACGCTTTTAGAAATTCGAATCGCGCTTTTAGCGCGAAATTATTTCGCCGATTTTTTTTCGCGCAAGAACGCACATTCCGCGACGTCGATGAGCGCAGTAAGTTCCGGTTAATCGCTCGCAGCACTTCCGGCGACGGCCATTTTGTACGACGCTCGGTGGTACACGGTACACCCGATGTATCGCGGCTAGTTTGTAGGATTGCGTATTCGGAATTTTACGACTTCGCACCGGCTTCCGACAATGATGAAAACGGAGGAGTAAGTACGAAGTCCCTCGCGCCTTTTCGCGGATCAGTCGCGTGACGGGACTCGCCGCAAACTGTCCATTTAACTATCGCGGAGTCACCGCGGCATCTAAACGCGATGCGAGACGATGTGTCGCGCGACGATGTGTTTCGCGGCGATTGTAATGGTGAAAGGATACGACTCTCGGTGGATCTATCGTTCGGTACCTTTCAGCGTTGCAATCGTGCGGGCGTATCGCTGTAAATTTATCGTATATTTCTGCCTTGGTCTTAACCTTTCGTTAAACATTTTTTTTTCTTGTATATATTTGTACAGATTTACCTTCTCCCTTGGCGCGTATGATGTTTACGTTTGATGTATGATATTACAGCTCCGTGTATATTGTATTACTTTGTGTGTGTGTGATTGCAGCAATCAGGTGCAGAACAATGATGACAGAGACAGGAGTAGAGAGCGAGATCGTAATCGTAGGTCAGACAGGCCAAATCGCATAAACTCGGCCACCCGCGACCGCAGCAGAGAGAGAAACGACCGCGTCGGCAGGAAGGCGTCCGACCGACGGATTTACGTGTCAAACATTCCTTATGATTTTCGTTGGCAAGATCTCAAAGATCTGTTCAGGACCGAGGTCGGCAAGGTAGCGCACGTGGAGCTCTTCACGGATGAGAATGACAAGCCACGAGGATGCGGGATAGTGGAGTTTGAAGATTCGGATTCGGTGAAGATAGCGGTGGAGAAGATGCACCGATACGACATTAAAGGGCGGAAGCTCGTTGTCAAAGAAGTGAGTTCGAAAATACTCGCAACGCGATTTCAAATAATTTAATAGAACTTATTTAATTTATCGAAAGATTAATTGGTATTTGTATTGTAACTTTGAACATCTGTCTTGCAGGATTTTGACGTAGAACGCGACAAGTACGGCCGTTTAACGACAGGTCGTAACAACGATAGAAATCGGGACGACAGGTTCAGAGATCCTCCGAGGCAGCAGGGAGGCGGAAGGCAAAACATGTCCGCGCCTACCGGCGCAGGAGTCGGTGGCGGTGGTGGTGGAGGTGGCGGCGGCGGCGGCGGTGGTGGCGGTGGCGGCAGTGGCAGCGGAGGTGACAACAAATTTGGAAACACCTACGGTCTTAGCACGCAATTCTTAGAGTCTTTAGGTATCAATGGTCCTCTGGTCACAAGGGTCTTCGTCGCGAACGTTAGTATGACGCAAGTAATATTTTAAAGAGCATGTACTTACGTACTTATCGCATCGAGAAAATATACATGTGTCTATTTATTCAGCTGGATTATAAAGTTGACGAGAAGAAGCTACTTGAAGTTTTCAAGTTGGCCGGGAAAGTGTTGCACGTCGAATTGGGGAAAGATAAGGATGGTAAATCAAGAGGTTTCGGTGTCGTGGAGTACGATCACCCGGTAGAATCGGTACAGGCCATCTCGATGCTCCACAATCAACAGTTGTATGACAGACGCATGACCGTCAGACTCGATAGAGCCAATGAACCTGACATGCCGCCTAAATTACCGGAAGGTATTTACATATTCATCAGTTCGCGATAATGCGATCGGGCGATATGCTTACCGCTTCTATAAATAAATTTACTTTGTAAATCAGGTTTAAAGGGAATCGGCATGGGACTCGGAGCTGGTGGCAACAGACTGTTGGATGTTGCTAGAAATATTCCCAATGTACAGGCGAACAATCCGCCAGTGGTGAATCCGATCTCGGCGCCTGTCTTAGCAGCGGGCGCTTTCGGCGCCGGTCTAAATAACGTTGTACCCGCGCAATTAGGTAAAGGAGTTACATGCGCTTGTTTTCGTAAATAAATTAGAATTATTAAATAAATGAGAGATCTTATCTGTTCGCAGCATCGGCATTATCAAACACAAATGCAGCAGCCCTTCAAGCTAGCTTAGCCGGTGCCGGTTTAGGTGCCAATCTCACTACTAGTTCGCTACTGAATTCTTCATTGACGAATGAGTTGGCATCAAACTTGAATAACTTTGGCGGTGGTGTTGGTAGCTTGAGCGGTCTACAGGCTTCTTTGGCCGGTGGACAAGGGAACAATACATTCACGCCGCGCGGGTTATCCAAATTGGACAACGATATAGGATTCGGTGGTAACAACGCTTTTGGCGGTTCCAGTTTCGGTGGCGGTAGAGATTTTGACGGAGGTTTTAGTAGAGGAGACGGTGATCGTGTTTCTGGCGGCGGCGGCGGCGGTGGGTTCTCTGGAAATCAAGGCCAAAGCGGTGGCGGCAACCGACAGAACTCCAATGGTTCAAGACAAATGTCAGATACTATACTTATAGGCAACGTATGTACTTCCGCTTCTATTATATTTTTTCCATTTTTTTTTTAATGGCTTAATATGTAAGTACAATTCTTGTTACAGCTACCTCCAAATACTACGTGGCAGATGCTGCGTGATAAGTTCCAGGACGCCGGAGAGGTAAAATTCGCGGAAATGAGAGGTTCCGATATGGGTATGGTACGGTTCGCATCTGAATGGGATGCCGAGCGTGCTGTGAGTATCCTTTTCAAAACGAGACAGACATTTCGACATTAGACAAAATTTAAGATTGAGAATACGGCCATTTCCTTTCTTCTTTTATTTCTTTGAATTTGTATTAACTACAAATTCTTCGAATTTGTATTAACTGGTAAAGAAAAAGAAAAGATGGTCAATTATAATAGTCGTTTATATGCTAATTTTATTGTGCTCTACGCATAATAGAAAAAAATTTGTACGAACGGATTTTCCTTAATGATAGCAATTAGCCATGATGAATCGATCACGCATCGACGGAAGAACAATTGACGTGCGTCTGTACTAAGAGTCAAAGAGTAGCCCCGAGGGATTCAAGGTAACGTTAATAGAAAAGATTATATCGCCGTAACTCGATGCTTTAACCATAACTTATTGACGCAGCGTGAGGAAGCTGGGTGTTTATGTGTCGTCTGCAGGATTCCACTCCTGATGATACTCGAAAATTCATCCTAGTTGTCTGGCAGAACTTAGGACAGGGAGTGAGAAGTGTCTGTCTTTGGAAGATCAGCAAGTCGTGTTTGTATAATGGCTACTCAACGTTGAAACGGTCGTGTCGGCTACTGACGATCACTCCACGCCCTCTCTCTCTTTCTCTTTATCCCCTCTCAACTTTTTCAATTCTGTATTGTTTACCGCCAAATTATCGTTCCTTTTTACAGTGGAAGTCTACTAATTGTTCACTTCTTAAAATTCAGTCCTTTTTTTTCTAGCGATCGTGACTATAGTTTAGTTGTTTAGGCTTAGGTTTCATGATGATCTTACTATAAGTCAGTAAGGTTTCTTTTACAGTGTGTAGGTTATTCACTATTTACAGGTTATTTACAGTAATTAGCGATTCTCTGTAGTCTGTAAGTCTTTACTTCTTAGTTATCATGACGAGAGATCGATCGGTTCTCCATCATTCCGATCATAACGTGACGCTCTGCTTATTCGCAGAATGAGGTCCAACCAAGGGATAGAGATTAATCTTTCGTTCATGAAAAAAAAAACAAAAAAAAAAACACTTAACGTTGTAAAATCGCTATTCGCTCGAATTAGATTTCCGGCCTGCGTCTTATCGAGGTACGCTCGTTTAAAATCTTATTTTATGCAGATCGTGGACAATTATGTGTTGGATTCTCGTCGCATCGTTCGCACTTTCTTATGCGTAAAGAAAAAGAAGCACGTGTTTGACAGGGGACAGCGCTTCGTCGCCACGACTTCTGCGGATGATCACATCATTTATTATTATTTTTATTTTGCTTTTCGTCGTACTACGTACACAATTGTGTTTGCATCTTTGTAAGAATGATTTTAACGACCTAAATGAAGCATATACGAGAAATTTGCTTGTAGTCGCAATATTTTGTAGGAAGCTCCCCTCTCAGTTCACTCAAGCTCGCTTCGAGATTTCGGCGAACGTACATCGGACGATCTAGATTCGGCTAAATTCTGCGTTTTATGCACCGTAGTATGTTTACCAAAAAGTAAATCGTGGCATCGAATATATCGCGTCTTTCTCTTAATCTCGTCTGTTCCCCGCGGAAACGTACGCGGACAGGACTTGGATTGATTCCGGTACAATGGACGAATTTTGCATTTGGTGACATTATTTTTTGGTAAACATAATTCTCCTCTCGCCATGTAGATCTCGAGGAACATTTTGTGCATTGTAACAATCTTGTATAACCACCACTCTCATAACAGTAATTGAATAAAATCCAAATCCGTTTTGACTATATAAAAAAAAAAAAACTATACTGGTCGTTGTGTTTTATTTCTGTGCTATTGTGTGAATTTTTTATTATCTTTTTTTTTAAGCGGTCATTTCTCGTCGGTTCGGATGGATCTTGTCAAGTGAGTTTTTAGCATGCAATGCAACGCGTTTAACGGTACGATTTAATCGTAACTGTCCTGCAAACACGTTGCATTTGAAGCAGAATATGCGAGTCCATTCGTTTATCGATACGTCTTAAAAATACAGGATCACTCCTCCGATTTATCTTCCGTACACAATTGGGACGTCGATAATCTGCGCAATCTGGGAGGAAGGTGGCTCGTTCACGCTCGCAGGTGAGATACTTTTTCAGATGATTTTCTTCCCCCGATTTTCCGACGACTGTCCCGGGGAAGAGAGAGGCGATTGACGATATCTGGGCACCCCCCCGATTAGCGCTGAACATGCTTGGTCTGTCATTAACACCGAGAACTTTTAAAAAGCGACGCTCGCGGGTCTATCTGTACGTGGTGTTGTCACGAATTGTATTCTTCATCTCCAATAGTTTTTTTTAGCGATATACCTTTACTGTCGATGAAATTGAGACGCATCGATGGATCGTTTATAGAAGGGTGACCCGAGAAAGGAACGGTTAAACACGGGGTTGATTCTCGTCGTCTTTAACGTGGTGTGGTCGATCTTGTGTGAATAGAAACTGTGAATGAAGGACGGCGAGAGATCTTCCATGCGCGCCGATGACTTTGCATCCATTCCGAAGTACTCACGTATAGCTTTGTGTGCAATCGCCGTCGATCTGTATCCGTATGCGGGACTTTGCGGGATTTTTTTTTCCCCCGAGTTTAATTAATGTATCTTTATGGTAAGTGTTCTCGTCGACGTTCCACCTGCGATCGGCGACAAAAAATGCGCGCACGTCAGCGCATTCTTAGCGACCGATCATCCTTTCGTTCACAACGCCAATGATTAAATTTCCACATGTTCGAGGAGATGTGGTATCCCTTTTTTTTTTTTGTTATTGACATAACGTTAGTCAGGACTCTGACACAAGAGTTGTGTCGTCAGTGTTATTTATATTATTCCTCGAGAATCGGTGCTCGTGTCTTTTCGCATTTAACAGTTCCGTCGATTTTAGGGGCCGAGAAGTTTACTCTTTTGCCATTTGTGTTACGTTTGTGCGATTTGATTTGTACGGCGCGACGGTGCCTGTTTAATATCTCTCGTTACGCGAGGACGAGAAGCGTTTTCCCTTCTCGTGAGATAAGAATGAGATAATACATGTATAGATTATCGTATAAGGAATATCTTTTTATTGCACTGGGGCATAGATACAATGTGGATATTATTGATTATTTTCAGATCACGATCGAGAAACGTCTGTCCCAAAGTGTGACGATGCCAGGTAAGTTTTAACAATTGACAAACAGTCACTTTACAAATGGTTCTTCTTCCAGGGAAGCTGTCGCGCGAGCGACGTTGAGTCTTGTGAAATGGTGAGTTGCGCGAAATAAAAAAGAGACGAATCGTCAAATCGTACTTTCAATCACACCTGTATTTCTCTCCTGGTTTTACCTGTACATTATAAAATAGCTTTCGGTACGTGAGGCAAGTGTAAGAATTACTATCTTTGTAGAGAATCGTAACGCGACGTCCTGGCGTAACATGACAATGGTGCGGTTAATAGTTTCGGACGCGCGTAAATGACGCCAGTGAACGCGATCACCGGGCTCGAACGAAACATGTAAAACGTATATAAAATTGCGTAATACGGTAAATACGGGTACGTAATTCATGTAAATTAGTCTTAATGGTACAAACAGTACTGCGACAATCGTGTTCACGTTTAACGCGCAAAGAGTGCACCCGTTCAACACCACTCAAAAAGAAAAAGGCACCTTAAACATCACACGCCCGTTTATATGTATTGTATATACTTATATGTAATTGTGTAGCGACGCGTCTCTTCTCTTTCTCTATAGCCTATGTGTACATGGATTATCACATTTGAAATAAAGGTATGAAGGAGCAGAATTTCACAACTCTTGTGCGAGTGAATCATCAATTCCGACCGTTATTGTTCGCGTTTAGATATCAATGATCAGCAAAATCTAAAGTAACTCGTAATGGTGTTGAAACAAGAGACACGTAACATTACATACAACTTTATGTTTCATATTTTGCTCATTTATATATAAGAACGCGTGCCAGTGTCTTATATATAACAATTTTATACATCACGCAAAATATTGCGAAACAAAATAATACGCCAAGTGTAGAATTGTATCATTCACTGTTCGCAGTTCGTGTCAGAAAATTTTTATTACAAATCCACGTTTTTTTCCTCTTTATTTGTTTATACAGCAAGGTAAAAAGTCACTTCTCTAAGATAACACATTTGAATTCAACGTACATTTATGTCATCTAGCATTATCAACGTAGTATGTATATATATATGGCTTACGCGGGGTTTATGTATATAAGGGAGAGGCCTTTAATTAGCCAAATTCGCAATAAGATCACAATGTCTGCGTTATCACCTTGTTGCAATGCCGATGAATACTAGCTCATTCACCAAGATTCAAAGCCTCTCTTTCGCATCATCGCACATTGATACCAAAGAGATCTATCAAAACATCGTTAATTTACTAATCTCAATCTAATGAAAACAATGGCAAGCAAGAGATTACAAATGTCGATGATCAACTTTACCTCGATAGAAACGTCGCCAATCAATTTTTTAATAATACAATCAATCATAATAATATAAATTTTAATAAACTTTGATTAAGTAATGAAATATTACAACAAAAGTAACAAAACATAAAAAGTTATTAGTCTAAATAAAAATAAATCAGCCTCTTTGCGTTAAATTTTTTAATTTTTTAAACTCTTTATGAAAATAGATATTTTATGAAATATTATGATTGTATTAAAATATATATATGTATATGCAATAAGTAAAATGTACTATTCCATTTTATATACTGAATAGAAAATTTTTAATAGCGAAATATAATTTCTGCAGTTTTTAAAAACGTATATATTTGGAGCTTTCTTCAAATTGAATAAATTAATTACGAAACGTAAACGGAAAGTTGTCAACTAAAATAAAAAAGGTACTTTTTCTCGCAAAAATCTTGTTACAAAACATGTATTATATTATGAGAGAAGCTATCAAAAGATCTTCTTGGGATCACGTGCGCTTCATATTATATAGTCAGTCAGAAGACTTGTGTTTCCCGGGGACAATCTTTCTATATATATATCTCTGCTTTAGTATAAGATTATATACAGGTTATTTCAAAATCACCCTCATGAAAAAAAAAACATTCAAAAATGAGAGCGATTTTGAAACCCTGTACAAGAAGAGATGAATATCGATGATAGAATGGATGAATAATGAATCGGGTTAACGCCCGAATTATCACCATTGTTTTCCATAGTCGTCACACTTTCTCGATTAAAGTGTTTGCCACGGCATTTCACTGGCGGTGTATCATCGCGACAATACTAGTGCATCTGGACGAAAGCGTGGAGGTGTGCGGGGACTCTGTTGATCTTCTGCGTCTTTCTGACCACTCGCGCGGCCAGACAGGCGAGAGTGGTGTATTTTAGTGGGCAAATTGAGTCGTAAAGCTGCTTGTTATTCAACAACATCTGGAACGTCTTGCCGTCGTTATTTACCGCGTCGAGATGCGCGCCGGCGTCGAGCAGATCGACCGACAGGATCGGTCGCCAAGGGTGCAATAGCGCGGTAAGATGCAAAGCCGTGTTACCGTCGTTGTCTCTGGCAGCCACGTCTGCGCCCACTCTCAGCAGAGCCTTGGTCAAGTGAGAAGACGGGAACTTGCATGTGGGATACCTGCCAACCAGCGCACCGTCCTCACTATGAACTAATTGCAGCGCATCGCGGCCCTGGAAATACCCATAAAATCAGAAGCGTAAATATCGATGGTCTTGTCTTCTCAATTATGGTCGGGTAATTGTTGCGAGTGCCACTCACCTGTCTGCCTTTGGCGTTTATTCGGACTAATTTATAGAGTTCTTTGTGTAAGGCGTTGTATTCTTCGCTACCTTTTTCCCCGGTCTCGCGCGTTAATAGGCACGCCAAGTACAGAGTGATAACAAGGACTCTGTTCAAGAACGTCAAATCACGGTCACACGCCAGATCGCCCATATTATCCAACATTTGCTTTCCTTTCGCTACTTCATTAACCTGCAAGCAATTTTCGCGATGTTATAAATAAACATTGATGGATTGAGATATTGACAAATAAGAATGACGCCTTCGTACTCACAGCTTTCTCGAAAACTCTCAACAGATCTTCCCTCTTTACTGGCGGTACTCTGCGACCCCTGGTCGTCTGTCTGCCTTCCTCGCCCACCATGAAGCTAAAAAGTTCGGTGAAACTGAATAGAGAGCTTTGTGTCATAGGGTTTAGCGGTTCCAGCATGCTCTGTTGCATATCAAGAGCGTAGTTCCACAGTTCGATGCAGCGACGGAATTTACCCGCGTCCGCATAAACAGCACCGCGGTATCTAATATAATAACTAGTATCTGGATGAGCCGGTCCTAATATTCGTTCTCTGATCACCAGTGCCTGCATGCGCATTTCGTCTGGGTCTGCTAACAGATCGTCCAAAGCTTCGGGTTCGATTACCTCTCTGGCGAAATCGTAAGCGGCTACGAGCGGCGGAGATTCGGGTTTTGATATCATCGGTCCGTCTCCCCGATATCTGTGGGAAAGAAAATACACATAAATATCACCGAAATTATAGCATAAATTTTCTCTTCTTTTTAGGACAAAAATCGAAATTATATTCGTTTTAAAGAATTTGTGAAAAATAAAATACTTGTATTTTTTATATTTACAAATTTGTGTTTTGCGCTCAAACATCGCCAAGATTATACAAAACTGTATAGGAAGTTCCAAGACAAAAAGCACACGGATTTCAGTCACGGATTGACAGTCTATCCGCGTAAGGGGACGTACCGCTCGTTCATGGCACGCTTCCAGAACTGCAGGGCGCCAATCATGTCCCTCTTTTTGTCCACGTACGTAGCCCCAAGCAATTCCAGCGCGTCGATGCGTTCTTCTCTGCTGAACAGTTGCGGAATGCCTATGAGATACTCGACGATATGCGTGTGACCTGGAAGAGAGGAAGCGAAGAAACGTTCGGTCAGCGCTCGCTTTTTCCTCGGCCGTCTAAGCGTCGCGGAACAGATCGCTTCGGACGAGCTAAATAAACTGTCTTAGGGGAACCTTCGAGTGGTGCGTGGAACTTTCTGCTTTAACCTGTTACTGCTGCCGCGAGGAGTGGCGTCATCCCGTAAGAGTCCACGTCCATCTTCGCGCCATGCTCAACGAGTATCTTCAATATCTCCAGGGATCCGCTCTCGGCACAGTCGTGTAACGCCGTGTTACCCTTCACGGATTTGCGATTCGCGTTCGCTTTCAAGGAGAGTAGGAACTTGGCGATTTTAACGTGACCCCGGTAGCACGCGATCATCAGGCACGTGTGTCCGTGTCGGTTCGCCTTCTCGATATCTGTAATGGAGGGGAAACCGGATATAAACTTCGGCTTTTGTAAATAGAAAAATCGAATCTTGATCTAGTAAGCGTAGTTTTTATAAAATTGCATAAATTTTCGCAGTCATTTTATATTTTAATTTTCTTAAGCCGTGAAACTTGATTCACTTGCGAGTTATTTATTTTGCTCTTTCGTAAGAGAAAATTTTGTACGAAACTTGAAAAAATGTACAAATTTATACCTCCAAAAATAATTCTCAAATTTATGTTTACATCTTTCCTTACCTGCACCGTTTTGGACTAAAAATTTGACGATATCGTAATGTCCGTCGAAGCACGCAGCTCGGAGGGGAGTGGAATTCGTTTTCGTGATTGAGTTCACCTTGGCTCCTCGTCTCACCAGCAGCTTGACTAGCGCCAAGTGGCCTGCGGCCGCCGCGCACCACAGGGGTGGTGCACCCTCGATCGTCTCGCCCTCGAAGACCACTGTTTTCAAGGAAACATTCTGGTAAAATCTTTGTATCAAAGCGGAGGATCTAGAGTTTCGACTTACAAAAACAATAATAATGTAAATATAATAATCGTAAATAAAATCATGTGAATTGCGGTAAATTGTGCCAATCTATATAGCAGAAACGCGACGTTTATTATATATAATGTTAATTATAAATTTTTAAGATACCACCAATGTAATGCCAAGAGAAAAATTTCGGAATTTGATTTAAAATAAAAAAGAGCAGCTAAAGCGAGTGTCTTTGCCAAAACATTTGCCAACAATTCCCGATTTCACTATTCTCGGATAATAAATGGATCTTCGGCCCGAGCAGAAGCCGTCGATGAAAGGACTGCGGTCTGACCTGATCCGGGCTGCTCCACGTCTGCCCCACATTTTTCGATGAGGTACTCCGCCACGTCGTAATGTCCGTTCCGACATGCCATGACTAAGGGTGTTGCGCCATGGGTTTTGGCACCGACTAGTTGTCCTACCTCATCCTTGCCCCGATGCTCCAGGAACACCTTTCGAAGAGAGAAGAGAAATCTTTCACTCAATGTTGCTTAGCTCTTACCGTCAAAAAATCATCGCGATCGTAAACGGTATCCGCGGGCAACGATACAAGCTTCACAGTTCTCGCGTGTCGACTTACGTTCGACAGTACGGAACCCGTGTTGAACCGCTTAATGAACTTAGTACGTGCGTTAACAACCACGGACGTGCCGTTTGTGCGATGTGTGCGGGCAGATGTTTCAAAGCCGACTGGCGGATTTTAAGGTCTAAGCGAATTACCGGAACACCGTTACACCCAAGGTCTGGGAGTCTCTAAATAATAAATATTTAAATTCCAAAAATCCTTCTCCTTTCTGTTCCGTATCGACCCAAGCTCGTAAAACTGTTATTTTTCTCCTCTTGGCTGTGACAGTTTTTTTCGCAACTTGGCTGTTTTTCTCACAAACTTTATTCAATAGCGTCTTTGTATCTCTTTTCGTTACTTTTATACCTCGAATGCTCGGGTTATTTTTAATTTCAATGAGCACGAGTCTTGCGCCGAATTTAACTTAAAGAACAGAGCTTCCACTTCGGTTCCACGAGAGAGGGATTTGAGGAGACAAGTTTTGTTGGACGTCTGGAGATGTCGTCTGGAGATAATATCCAAGTGGTTACTCGCGTCAACGTTCACTGTTGATTTAAAGACCACGTGAGGCCTGTGGTGCACATTTCGTTTGAACGCTGAGAGACTGGTTCCTTGCGTCACTGGTAAGGAAACCTCTTGCAATTCCGCGAAAACGTGTGCGGCGCGAGATGACAAAAGTTTCAGCTTGTCCTTCGCAGTCACACGTGAAAATTGGTTTCTCTACGAAATGTGCGAGATTTCGACTGTCGCGCGAGCCAAGTGTTAAATAATGTTATGACAATGTCGACGGAGCCATGAACGATTTATTACGTTTGACAATCAAATAACGAATAACATCATCGCGTTGCGACGTCGCGTCGGCTTAAACATCGCGTCCGAGAGGCCAGCCGAGCCGAGTCGAGCTGACACATCAAATTGAATTATGTCAGAGGCGATCGATTCAGTTCTATATTCTCTTCGATGTTGAAAGGGAATCGTGGTTTGGAAAAACAATCACGATTCCTCTTTTCGCACGGCTCGTACGATGGCCTTCACGTTTTTGTTGGATTGTCGAGAGAAAACTCGGTGATTATTCCCTTGTGTTGCGCCAGGCAACGGAATCGGAGCAGTCCATGCGCGCACTCGCCTAGAAGAAGACTGAGCGCGAGCCGAATCTTCAACCCACTGCCTTCTGGAGAAATCATTCCTCCGACCATCGTGTACGTGCAAGTCCCGTTAAATGAATAATCGGAGACATTGAGGCCCATCGTGACAAGCAAACTGCTGCTTACGATGGGCCGCCGCCCGGAGAAAGAGGGACAGAGCCCGATACTTTTCAGCTTTGTGTTCTCTCGCGCTTCTCCTCCTCCCTCGCATTCCTCTCTCTTTAATGTTTCCCCCCTTCGAAGAGAGAACATACTTTTCGTGAAAGCCCTACATTGTTCTTTAAAAAAAAAAGAGGAAAAGAAAATAGCCTCCATCCATATCGACCCATTTTCACGAAATATTGATTATATATTCGTTCGATTATATATTGATAAATATATTCGTTCTTGTTAAAAAAATCATATACATGTAATTTCTTTGTAGTATATATCTCACACCATAATAAAGTATGTAAATATTTTTTTGGGCGAAAAAAGTATTATATAGAAGTTAATATTTAGAAATGTAATAATCGAAAAAAGACAAATATTAATGTAGAATTAAATTATATATGGAAAAAGAAAAAAATCAGATTTACGTATTAATATTTTTATTAATAAGTACAGTCTCTTCATCAGATTTTACCTTTTTTTAAATTGATTTTAGAGAATTTATTCCCTTTATACAGAATCATATACTAAATAAATTCCAAAAATTTACGATATAATTTTTATCTTACAATTGGTGTTAATGCGATTGAGGGGGAGTTCGTCTTTATTTGAGATCAACAAACCTCCAGCTATTTTTACGTTTCTCTCACTTCGGTTCACACCTACGGAAAGTCGGTGCCGTTATTTGTATGACCGATTTACTTTTTCGTGGGCCCGTTTACCCTGCTCTTTCCTCATTGTTACACTCTCGTTCGGTTCGTCGATAAGATGTAGGTAACGAGGTCAGTCGATGCCGAAACGGTCTCACAAAAGATAAGATGGGACGTTCGCTTTTATGTGCTCGACCCAAAAGAATACGCGAATTGCGGGCATCTCCACGTCGATAATTTCCCACTCAAAGAGACACGCAACACAGTTGCGGGAAACGGCTAAATATATATCTATAATAACGGGCGATCGATAATAATGACAATGTTGCGCTCGAAACAATACGAGGACTGCGAAACGAAACTTTTCACTTTACTCTGAATTACGTAAAACAAGTCCAAGGCGCGGGTAAAGATAAAATTAACGAATTTAAAAATTAATCGCGACACCGAAAGATCACGTGGTGAATAAAGACTAAAGAGGTGCGATTGCGTAAAATTGCCGTGGATTTTCTCGATGTCGGTGATAAGATTTTCGCAACAATGCCGAAGTAGGCGGGTATGCGCGCTATTTCGACACGCGATAAGAATGCAATATCCGCTTCGATTAGCGCGGATATCAAGACCTGAATAACAAATTATTCTTCCCATAATGGTATTATTGTCACATTATTTCCGGCGCTTGTCTCCCGTGGAAAATGGGTTAACTGTAACAGACTTTCCTTCGGCTGTCTTTTAACGGGCCGGTAATCACGCTGGTTTTTTTTTACGTATGCTGAAGAGAGCATTTAAATGCTTTTAAAGCTTTCTCCACGTGAACTCGTATATACGCGGGAAAAATCGCGGGGGGATAACGGCCACTGTTCGTCAAGATCATCAATATATCAATCCGCCTTTTATGGCCTAGTCATAAATTCAACATTAAAAACAATTAACGCCAGTTGTGATTGCAGTCGAGTACCGTACGCCACGAGTGCACGATGTACGTGTGCGTATGTTTGCCTCAATGACTGACGCGTGTGTTGTGTTGTTGCAAGCATGGAAGACACGTTCCACTTAAATTTTACGCTCGCCACTTCGAAAGGTTTTAGTTTGCTTACGTCGCATTACGAGAAGTAGCACGCATCGTAAATACCAGTAGTTACCCATTTCGTTCGCGTTATGTCCGGCGTAATAATTCACCGATATATCAAGAAGCGCTGTCAATCTCAAATGCAAATGCGAAATAGGCGTCGAACTTGACGATGTTTTAACTTTTAACGTATAGCGATATCGCGTCAGCTGAAGGAAGTTTACGAGCGACCGATTTTATTGTGTACGAGAGGGAGAGAGAATAGTAAAAGTATGAATGAACGCAATCACTGACGAGGATCAACGCGACCGCGTAAATCACTCACCCATAGTGACTATCTGCAAATTAATGATATAAGATCGCGGAATGATGTAAAATGTTTACGAGTATGGTCTATATGTATTATATAATAATGATTAATGCGTTTATTTTTACTATATCTCTTCTAGACAAATTATTCGACCAGTTAAGTTAATTATATAATTAATGAAGTTAAGTCGAATAAAAAATCCTTATCGTTAATCATTTACTGACAAGGTTAAAGTTTCTGATAAATAATTATATCAAACATACATAAGAAATTACACATAGAGTATGTTATGTATAAATAAGTGTTTCATGGATATTTTATTATAATTTAATATTAAATATAATACGAGGGTCGTTCAAGTCAAACCGGGACTTTTAAGGGTACGAAATAATAGAACGCATTTATAGAAGTGAAAACTACATTTATTTTCACTTAGCATAAAAAGATTTGTCTGTACGCCGGAGCCAGGATCGAATAGCGTGTTTTACCTCGTCAGTTCAGAAATGCTGGCCTCCCAAGAAGTTTTTTTTTAAAGTCCGAAAAGATGAAAATTGCTCGGAACGAGGTCTGGACTGTAAGGAGGACGAGGCAATATCTCCCAGTCAAGTTCCAATAATGTGCAAGTAGTGCAATGGGCAGTATAATGTACGGCCATCTTTAGATCATTTGCACCATTCAAATGCTTTACTGCGGCTAATTGTCTCATTATCGTACTGTGATTGAAGTCTTCTGTAAATGTCCGCCGCTTTCACGCCTTTTCATTCACAAGAAACTTCATTATATAATTCACTGTTCTATATATGCGATTAACACTGTTGTCTGTCATTTTGCATAACTGATTATCAATTGACCTGAGAGAAGTGCGCCGCATACCGATGATAGGAGACACTTACCATTATGACACTTATTACTATAAAAAAACTCGTCGCGATCGCATTTGTTTTATATCCTGTGCAACTATAATAGTCCCGGTTTGACTTGAACGACCCTAGTATTATATTTTACTTATTATTTTATTATATAATTTAGAATTAAGGTAAAATATTAATATATTTTTATAATTTAGTTATAACAGTAGTTTACAGTAAAACACGATCTATCTATAGAAAGCTTATCGTCGTCGTAAAACATGTTACGTTGAGAGGCCACATTCAAATTCGCAACGAAATATGCAGGGGATAATTTACGTGAAAACACCGGAAAATCCTATCGCGCTCGACCTCGACCGACTTGTTACCTACGCGGTAATTACGGTGTTACAATTGCACGTCGGTGTTTTCGGAGCGGCGGCATAAAGTTCGCCGCGACAATTATGATTACGGCATTCGAGCGTGCGCGAACGTTGAAAATTACGCTCGCCCGTTTGTCCGATACAATTATGGCAATAATCGTTCCGGACATTGTTTCGCTGGTGACGCGAGCGATCATTGCCATAATCGTACCCGGAGATACGCAAGGTGTGCGCATATCCGATCGGTAAACGTTTACGAGCTGACCGCGGCAACAACGGCAATAACAACGACTTAGAAAGTGATCGATATCGATCATTATTCGCTGTTACACGAGGAAGTTTGATTGAAAAACCAATTAATAATGCCTTTCACGATATAATCTTTTTTTTCTCTCCGCCTTTATCGGCAATTAAAGTGATTGCTCGATGAATCGATCATTTCCGATCGTTATACCACGATATAATCCATTTAGCCTCCGCCTGTTTCATGTTTTCTTTAAAGATCTCCATCTATTTTGCGTTCTGCTTGCCGCGTTTTGCATTTTTTTCAGTCTCTCATCTTACATTCATCTTGTCTGTACATACATATATTCTAATATACGCTCCATTTGTGTTTTGCCCATCTTGTGTTTTGTTCTATTATTGATCTATTTTGCACTCTACTTATCATGCTTTGCGTTTATTCTGTTCATTTTTTATCATGAATATCAAATATTGAATTAATTTTTCGTTAGGTATCACAGCAACCGTCTGATGACGTTTTACCTGTTATGATATGTACACATCTCTGTTACATAGTCGCGTGCATATTGCGTTCTGCAGAACTCTGTAGAAAGTTGTCGGTAGATCGAGCGAAGTCCCGATCGATCAACTTCGCGGTGCGAAGTCTCGCGAAACTCGTTTCGGAAGCGTGAAACAAACAAAACTGGACTAATTGAAAATAAAACGCAAGATCAAGCGTCGATCAAGCTATTGATCTAACGTTAAATGATGCCACGCATCAAGCTGCGTCCACCGAGAACTTTCTTTCGTTTTCCAAACCGAGAGGTGTCTTTGTAATTCCGTGTTGTCACGCAAAAATGCGTCAAAGGAAATTTTGCGCAACGTAAATTAAATATACGAAGGCTATATACGCGAAAATATACGCGGATACAAATACTACAAGGCAACGATCCTTAGAGGAGTGAAATGTGCATTCTCTTTTTCCGTGACTCATTGTCGCCAGCGATAAAAACGATGACCTGAAATGCGCACTTTGTCACCTGGGAAAGATCATTAACCTACGTGAACTCCATCATGATAATTAAGAAGGTAACGCGCCATAAGAAATGCGCAAGAGCGTAACAATCGCAACAGCGTTATCTGGTCCGCTTGTCTTATTGTTAGTTGAACTTCCCACGCTTTGTTTCTTCCCGTTTCCCATCTTCATAGTATAAATACATCTTAAACGTCTTATATCATATTGTAACATTATAATATATATTATATAATACATCTCATATTATATTCAAATATATTTTAATTTCAGGGAATACAAAAAAATAACACAGGCAATTCTTATCTTTCGATACGATGTGATTTTACACACACAAATATAGCTAAATTTAGTAGACAATAACGGTCGATTCTCAATATCGGTCAAGTCACGGCCCGGTCACGGTCTGATCAAAAAATAGTTGCCATTAAATTCAATGCTTTTTCGAGTTTGCATTCATACTGCCGGTCACGCTTGACCGCAAACTCTAAGAACCATTGAATTTAAATGGCAACGATTTTTTATCGGATCGTGACAGGACCGTGACATGACCGATAGTGAGAATCGACCTTAATGATACAGATAGCACTATAAAATTGATAGATAGGAGATTGTCATATGAATAGTGGAAATCCATTAAAAAATCCATGATCCCAACTTGACCATGATCTGATCACGACTTGACTAGTCAGTCACGTCTAGTGAGAATCGGCCTTTAAGGACAAAGTCGTATTACAATGTTGTATTATATATTAATAAATTCGTAAAATTAACAACCCAAAAGAAAGAAATAGGAAGGATATGCGGAAGTAACTTTTGTATTTTCCGTTTCTTACTTTGCTTATGAAGTCAATGGGGATTTACGTCCGAATGAATAATTAGATTTAACGTTTTAAATAAAATCAATCTCGAGTGGTCGGCCCTGGGAAGATTATATATTTTTAAAACGGGTTTCGTCCGCTTCCGTGATTTGGAATTGATTGGATTGTGCACTCAAACCAGTCGGCCGAGAGGAAACGTCGGCGGTACTAACGTCCGACGCGTTTCTCGTTAAGGACAACGAACTATTATTGCCGGACGAAAATATACTCAGAGAATGCGCGCGCGCACCTTTCCATCAGTCCATTCTTCGCGGATGGGACTCTTTCTCTTCCAATTCGAAGAGGAAATTACTCCGCATCACCGTCATCATGACTGGCGTAGCTGGGCATTTCCAGCTGTTACCGGGATTGCTACAATAAAGAATCCGTCACCAAGCCAGACAAAGGTTGCCCGCCCGTTTCGAGCGACTATAGAGCAACCTTGGCATTTCTCTCGTGATTCATGGTCAACCGTTCGCCCGAAGTATACGATAATTTTAATATATTCAACACGGAATGCATCTACAACGATCACAATCATGGTTTTTCAATGATTTAAAAAAAAGTTATTGAGAAATATAAAGACATTCACGATGCAGGATACGTTGCGAGCGGATATTCTAGCTCGCAAACCAAAAAATAAAGCAATAAAGCAATAAAAATCAATGATTTATAGTCAAATTAATTTTTATATCCAATTCTTAATTACAATGTTATGTTTTTGTTTTGTCGTAAAAATCTGTGGTAAAAAGTTCTATGTAAATTATATATAAATCTTTTTAAATGTATAAAAAATCTGCAATGTGCTAGCGCGCTTATTGTGATTTAAATTTTAAAATATGTATATACATCCAGTAACTTTTGTGCCAGTATAATAGAGATTCAATTTTATAAATATTTTACAACTTGTTTCATGATTATTGTGTAAAGATTACTGTGCTTGCCCAACATACAGCGTTACATCGATTATCTGTGAATTATTCAAGAACATGTGTAGAACTTTCCGAACCTTCGATCCTTTCTATAGAGCATTTTTAAAAGATGATTTGCTAGTTTGTTCTATTTCGATCGTAATTTTCAGCAAACGAATTGTTGAACACAAAACTTACCCGCGTGAATGACTCGTCGTTCGGCATGTGCTCCATAGCAATTGGATAATTATATGTGACGATTGACCTTTGCGTAATTGAAGTCACGCGACGAAAACTCGAGATTCGAGATATCTTAGAAAATGCGAACGAGAGATATGAAAAAGTGTTTTCTGTTATCATCTATCTGTTATTTCCTGCAGCACATATTCGACGAATCGCGAGATATCTGCAACTATGTAGTAAGCAAGTCGCAAAAAAATATTCGTTATTACGCACGCGAAAGAAATATGATGAAATTGAAATATGATTTTGAAATCTTGACATGCAAACTAATGAGCATTTATAAAATGCAAATGTTGTCCATTCACGCGCAACGTCTGGTAGTTATTATCGAATTATCGGACAACGGAGTAAAAATCCGAGTTAAACCTATTATTATTGAATTATCGAGCAAAAAATCGAATGATACGAATTAAAATATGATAATTGATACGCGAATTGCTTGTAATTACTTGCGAGTAACCGATAAGGATCAAACCGGTCCGATTACTGTGCGAGAAAGAAATCGCGTGTCCAGCCCGAAACAAAGCAAAGGGACTACGAACAGTTCAGACGTGAACTCGAATTATTACTGAGGTGGCTTCTGGCTTCCTCGAAGTGAGCAAGGATTTAGCTTGACTCTATGAGGAGAAGAGTAGGGGGTAAGAGAAGCTCAACCACGAGGTGCGTAATATAGGAGGTGGATCGGTGGATGTATTGAGCTCGAGAAAGTTGTCGGTCCAGACGAGTTCAATATTTTATACCCATAAACGATACTTGCGGAAATAAAAGAATTTTATTAAATTATGTTCATCGATCGAAACTGTACTACACTTTAGTCTTCGAGTGTCGTTACGCGAATACTCTGTATGTGATTCTTACAGATTTGATAGTAATTATGATCGTATCAGTAATATATACGACGTGTTATAATTATCCTGGAATTTAATAACACGATACTTATACTAATATATAAAAGTGTTATATTAAAAGTATATAATTATATACTTTTCCCTATACTTTTTAGAATTTTATTATAAATAGTATTTATAATAACAAGATAATTACACGAAATTTTTCCGACGTATTTGAAAATTACTAGGTTCGTGGATCATCCCTGTCGGCGAGCAGGCGAACTGGTGAGTCCGGCCGAATCGTACAAGAACTCATGCGACCAGACGCCAGCTTTCTAATTGTTCTTCCTGATCGGTTCTTGCTGACGGAGTGCGGTTACATAACAGGACGTCGCATCGGAGAAAAGTCAGGTAATGCTGTTCGTGCGGTTACGTGGCGTTGCGCGAGACGATCACGGCGAGAAAATCGCGTAATCTTGGGAGAACTGCGACCTTTGCAAAGAATCTCGCGCACTACAAACACAATTTACTTGACGTCATTCATTTTTGAAAAATATTCGTGTGATCGACAGGTTTTCTATTTTCCTAACAGAAGTTAAAGTTTCTTGTGTCGCGATTACAAAATAAACTTGGAACGAGAGACAAGATAAAATGAGACTTTTATAAGTTTCCTTCAAGACGCGAGTCTTTTCAATGCCATTGACACCGACGCTATCGTGTCGCATGCAAAAAGTTTTAATAATGCTGAATAATATTCTTGTGAATAGTCTACTCTTTCGTTACATAATACGCCTCGAAGCGGTGCAACAGGTTACGCTAACACGCACTTCTGCAAACATTAAATCCGCCGCACGTGGCTCAAAACGTGGAATTGATTGTACAATAATATCGATCAACATTATGATTGAAATCACAAAACTTCTTATTTTTGTTAAAATTTGATAGAAATAATTGCACATCGTGATTGCAGTTAAATAAAATTACATCGTCGCGGAATGTATTGAATTAAATAAAAAATAAACTGTATAATATATTTTATAATTATAAACATGTTATGAATAATTAATAATAGAATGTAGTAAACTAAATTAAATCAAATTTATTTATAATTTTAACAAATTAAATAAATCAATTATACGTATTAAAATTAAGAATGATTATAGTTACGTAGAAACTAATAAATCGCAACAGAATACAGTTACATCAAGATATTGCGAAGCGATGCATGTGAGTCGCATCGCGTATGCAAATGAGATTCAAAAACGGGAGACAGAAGGAGTGAAACGAGACACGCAAAAAATTGACGGTGTCGAACGTACGTAAGGCCAAGTTATGTCAAGTTACACGGCGCGTTTACTTTCTAACGCGGCGTTACGTGGACCTTCGGCAAAAGTATTACAACTGTAGTGGTGACATTATCGACGATGAAAAAAGATGTCGCGTGTGTGTGTGTGTGTGTGTGTTCATAGTTCATAGTCGTGAGATCTGTTAAGTAAGACTTGATCCGATACGTCAATAATCGATAATGTATAACGTAATGTATTTTATTATTGCATTCGTTAGTGCATTTTTTGTTATTTGTAATGATAGCTTATATAAATATGATTTTTAAAAAATTGCTTATTATATTTAAATTTTCAACGTTTCCTTTTTCTTAATTTTAGTCAGTTTCAGACAATTTTATTTGTTACTTATAGCGACTGTGTATTATTATCTGATTATTATTATCTATACCTGGATGCATCAAGTATTGTAGAATCATGTGTTTTTCACTTTTTACATAATTTCCGTTTTATTTATCTCAATTACTTATCATTTTCTAAATCAAGTAGTGCTCCACAAGCATTACGACAGTTTAAAGGTTTCCGGTTTTTTTCCAAAAAGATTTAATTCCGCTGATTAGTGCTACTTACACAACACATTGAAAAATAACCGGGAAATAATGCCGGCGATTCGGGGTTACGCATAATTTGCTTACATCTACACAAGGAAACAGAAAAAAAATGCAATTAATTTTATTTACATTCTATGGGACGAGGAAGCATGAGGAAGTATTTTTCAATCATCGGATTATCGTGCAGCGTTGAGGAAATATTCTGAGAAAAAAAACCTCCGAGGAAAAGTATAGTTGCGGAAAAAATAAGAATCTTGTTACTGCATTTGCGAACAGCGTAAACTGATAATAGGTATTCGATTAAATGGAAAATAATGTTATTGCCTATTTCAACTACCGTGCATTATAACTCGAATAATAACGTAAAATGTTGATTGTGCGGCATTAACGTGAGAAACATAATTTCGTCTATTCGAGACTCCACTTACACAAATGACCGTTGGAATTACAAGGCGAACATCTGCACTACTATACTGTTGCATTGTTACTCGGCATAAAATTCACCTTCGTCATTACTACTTCCGACGTGCCTCGGGATTACGATTTCCAACTAGCGGCTTGCAATGCAAATATATAAGTGCCCATATGCGCAAAGTTCAGTCGATCCATTAAATCTATTGATTAGGCCCAGTCATCGCTCTATGTACTCATCACTAATTATCTGCTCGATCATTGTCCTAATTAGGATAGGAATATTATTTGCCTAAATTAGAAATGTGTGTATATGCGCGCGCGCGCACGTGTGTGTGTGTGTGATTTATTTACGAATCATGCATGCTGTTAGAAGTCACTGATATTGAAAAATAGCTCTCTCGCATGTGTGCGTATTTGCGCGCACGTATTTACCATGACTAAACACGTTACAAAATAAATCAGAATCATTTGTGTCAATCACTTTTGCAAGAAAGATTTCATTTAAAAGATTTATATTTATACGTTTTAGAATCTTGAATTGCGTTACTTATTGTTGATCTTACCAAATTAAATTTCAGCAAGGAAATATTTGTTTTAACTTTTTATTGCAAAAATTGCATTACACCATAAAAATAAAAATTCGTATAAAATATTAAAGGGAGCAAATAATTCTCGCAATCGCAAGTACAAAATGCATACGTAAAAGACAGTTCTGAGTGGGCGATATAAAAGTTGAGACTGTTCCACGCACGAATACCCATGAATCACTGCAATGATAACGATCACGCATGTTTTTTCCATGTTTCACGGTACAAGAATCCGGACAATCCGGTGGATTTTCCACGTCATACGAGAGACGCTAAGTATATACGTAAGCAGTTTTTGTTTACAACTCGTTTATATCTTAAAAGACGATTGCCGTCTTCGCACTCATGAATATGTAAAATACTTGCGGTATTAAATATCAATAATGATACAGAACAGATCTCCAAGATGCACAATGCGCTCGATGACGATCGATATTCGATTACCGGACTTCGCATTGAAGGATCACGCAACATCACGCATTGTTGCATAAAATAGCGCAAATTCTGTACATCAACAAAATAAGATATATGGATATATGAAGAAATATGAGAATAAGATAAGACATTTATTCTGAAGACACAAATTCTATTCTCTTCCTCTTTTTTCTTCTTGCGATAAAATTCGCTATTTTTTATAATGCTCTTTTATAATAGATTGGACAATTTTTTTCCGAAATCTTGTTAAAGATAAGTTCCATAGAATTACATTTTTCGAAAATTAGATATTTACAAGAGAAAAGTCGCACAAAAGTATGTTGTCAAATGTATGTTAGAAAATGTCGACAGACAGCGTCAGCGGAAATTTGAATAGTGAATAATTTCGAGAACTCATTCATCAATGACGCCATTACTTCTATAGAGATAATGAGTACTTTCCCAATAAACGGAGATATTCTTCGTGACCGCGAATAAAGATTCGACATCAGATTTAATGAGAAAATATTCAAAACTCGATTTATGCCAATTTCTATTTCCAAGGCTAATAAAAGTAATAAACAGCTCAATTATACTCTCTAAACATCAATTTCTATTATTGTCCATAAGAGAAATATAATAAAACATATATCTAGAGATATGAAATATGCATTGAATCTTAAATTCGAGAGCGCGCGTTCGTCTTGCCATCTCATCTCTTCCACCGTTTCACTTTACGCCGAATTATGCTTCAGTTATGCCTCTGACTCATCGCGTATTCCGTTCGTGTACGAGATAATATTAGAACACGGTATGAGAGAATTCGGTGCAATCCGCTTTTCAAAAGTTGACGCGACACGACTCGAGATCAAAGCGTACTTAAGAACACTTGTGTAAATTTATAAGGAATAACGATGTTTCCATGTACGGTTTGCTTTTAAAGATTATTCTTTTGAGAAAATAACGTAAAATGGTATTACACAAACAAAAAATGCTTGATAGAAGTAAACGTTTTAAAATATCGATATCATGATTACGATTAATATATAATAATTGAGGAAATGCAATCCAAATCCATCCAAAATTATTTTACGTTTATGTACCGTGATAGGACAACAAAATATCAAAACTACATTCTAATAAATTTTAATTCTAATTTTTAATATTAATTCTAATCTGGTTGATTTCGATTGATATTTGTGCAGTCTAGTTTGACTGTTATTACTAAATCAAACAGACATTTTTTCTCAATATAGATCCAAGTTACTCGCGTTATTTTCGTACTTGGTGTTGCACGTGCATCCGTTTCATCCGCATCTTTCTCATCCCATAGGAATATAACTGCGCGATTTTTAAAAGGAGTTGCCGAGAGCCCGATCGGTATTTTTCCAGAACGTGCTATCGTAAGACAATGACCCTTTCGATTCACTTGTAGACTGGGGCAGCGACGGGGCGAGAGGGTCGGCTTTCGACAGAACCGTTCTCTCGGTTAGTTAAATAAATATTCAGTCCAGAAATCCTGAACGTCTACGCGCGCTGAGTGTTTTTGAACCGAATACGAAGAAGGGGAGCTTGCTTGGAGTTGCTTTCGTTCGGGAACAAAGACACCACGAACGTCGATGACTCAAAACTTAGTCCGAGGAACAAGTTGCAATTTTTTGGAAGATAAACTCTGATTCGAGGACAAAAGAATTAATTAAGAATTAAGGAAAAGTAACATAAAACTTGAAAATGAGTAAATACAATTAAACAAAGACAAATGTGATTTAATACAGCTAATATTTTGATCATTACTTTTTATTTTTTTCAACTTTCCGTGAATTTTTATTTTATTTTCTATAATTGTAACGCTTTCTATCTTTGCGTCCATATGATATATTTATCGATTTACAAGACGCAGTTGCAAGGATAAAATGTCACTCGGTTATCACCCGCAAAGCCACTTTGCGTAACGAAATGCATAAGCGCACAATTATGCGAATAGCAAGTAGCGAAGGGTTTTGCGCGTTACCAAACGTGAAAGACACAAACAGCGCGAGTCCGGTAACGCGAAAAAACGCGATTGCGACGTGGAGCGCGAACAGTGGCTTTCAGGCAATGTCAAGGTACCGAGCGAAGCCTATAGCTTATCGTGATTACGGCGAGTCGAATGTCGCGATTACACCGGCTGGGCAAGCCCCGCGCTTTGTTCGCGTCAGCGAGAAAGGATTTCAGACGGAGACGGAGATAGTACAACGAAAACGCGGAGGTCTCTATTGATCTTCGGCTATGCCTTAGGAGCCACCAGATGAGACTCCCGGTTTCCTCGCCAGACTCCGGTTTACATAACGCGGAATCATGGGATTTAAATTTCCAACGAGATCGAGCATTTGCACGAGAGAATAAAGAGGAAACCGATCGACCCACTTGAAACGATTGTCCTCCCTTCGATTTCGACGAGCTTTGAATACATCACGCATATCTAAAGGATATTCTATTCTCCCGTTTTTTTCTTTAGACAAAATTCGCGTTATTTTCCTTCTAAACGTCTTGCATTACGTCAGATGTATTTCCGCGATCTGACTCAAGGAGTGAAACGTTCTACTAATCACGAAATGAGAACAAAGCCAGGTATCTCCTTTTCCTGGCACCTTTTCCTTGCCTCGCCTCGCACGTGATTGGTAGTTATCGTTATCTATTTCCGTCACTCCCACTGGTACAATTTCTCCCACTTCTTTTATACTTAACCTAAAATAAGTTGATTCTAAAGTATTTCTTGATAATTTTAAAAAGCCCTGTGTACGTATTATTGTTTATAAAGAAATTGGGGAAAAAATTTTACTTGCAGTCTATTTCAGAGAAAGTAATTGCGATTGAAAAAAATGGCTTGATAATTATTAATATTTCATTGTAATACGAGGGTCGGCACGAAAATAATATGCCTCCCTAATTTTTTTCTTGCGAGTCTGGTGTTACAGAAAATTTGGCGCTTCACTGAGTTGTTACTTGAAGTCTCTAGTTGCACTATGTTGAGTGGCGTTGTGATCAGTTACGCGAATGTGTCACATTAACAGTTCAAATTGGTGTGTTTCAGGTATGTGTAACGGACAAGGGCGGTGATTGAATTTCTTACCGTGGAAGAAGCGAGGCCTATTGAAATCCATTCGCATTTCAGAAATGAATAATGGTACCATGAACATTTCACAACGCGAATGGATTTCAATGGCTACGTTTAGCAGAAAAAGCAACTTAGCGACCGATTTTTTAAAATAAAATTGGTCCTTGCTTTTAGTTCTTCCCTGGAACCAAATTAGAAACCAATCGTAATAAAGAATCATTGAGCGCTCATTGAGCTGCTCTGAACGCAGCCTTTGGAACTCACGCAGCCTTTCTTCCACGGTAAAAAATTCACCGCCCTTGTTTGCTGCGCATATCAGAAACACACATCAGTTTGAACTGCTCGTGTGACATATTCACGTAACTGGTTTCAACGCCACTCAATGCAACTACGCAGACTTCAAATAACTACTCGGTAAAACATAAAATTTTCTATGACACCAGACTCGAAAGAAAAAAATTAGGAGGCATTACTTTCGTACCGACCCTCGTAATATAATTTCAATATTTTACACGTTAAGTTTAGCACATTCATTATTGATTATTTCTATACAGGGTGAAACAGTGTCCGGTCATTTTGGGACACTCTGTACATGTATCATTTAGCTACCATATGTATATTTATATGCATGTAAATCACATGCTTATCACGATTAGTTCATCGCTACTATAGGATTACAACTTTATCACGTGGACTGTCAAGAACAAATGCTTAGTTCTTCAGATTACAAAAAACGCACCGACGATCTTAGTATTATTAAAGCATGCAAACGAAGAAAACCCACGCGCCCAAGTTTTTCGATCGTCGCTACTTCTTGCAGTCTTCAATTAAAGAATTTATGTTCATAAAAATCGCGCTTTCAAAGATAACTTCGCGGAAACGCGAATCAAGAGGATTCGAGAGAAATCAGAAACGGAGTCAAGCTGTAAATTGGCGCCAACCTTGAAACGGCCGTCCGCGCGTTACGCAATTGCGCGCGTACACGTGTGTGCGAAATTGCGTTAAACACGCTATTGCTAGTTCAATAACTGTATCATCTTGCGTAATAACGCCGCTGTCGGATCGATCTGTAAAACAAGCTCTCCCGATCAATTTCAACGTCGCGACCGATCTTAACTGCGCTAATTGCGGTAGTAATCGTGCAACTTTAATCGACGTTACATCATAATCGTTCAGGCAATTATCTGAACAATCGAGTAAGCGAATGATCGCGAGTGTGTTTCTTTTCCTGGTACAAAATCAATAACCGTAGTAGTTGCTAACAATAGTATTATAAATCATAAATCATACAACGCGATCTGTTTGACGCGAGCAGAATCGATTCTATTCTCTTCGGCGTGTAGGCTCTCGTTCTTAATCTGCCCTGACCACCGATAACATTCTTTCATCGACAATCCCGCCGAAAGGTCACGGGGTCCTCGGGATCGTTACTTTGCCGATTGAGTGGTTCATTTCAGGTTACACCTGCGAAGCTATTTTAATCATTTGCATTTACAGCGCGCTTACGCTCGCCTGTTGACTGACTTTATAAATAGACTTCGGTAGGTGGATCAATTTTAATGTCGTTCGTTTGCCGTTAATAAATATTACGCTTTTTATATATCAGTGACGGAATTAATGCGGTTTAAATAATTTAATTTTTCATTGAACTGTGCGGCTTAAGCGGCGCGCGCAAATTATCGTCTTATTGTGTGTCAATGATATTATAATTATATTGCACACGTTGCGTGGTCGCAAAATGTCAAAGTATCAACGTAACGAAGTAGTTCGCGGATTTATCGACAACACTTCACGCTCTTATCAGATCGAGTTTCGCTATAGACTATCGTATGTGAGAATTTTACAATTAGTCCTTTGGCTGCCGGACTCGATAACTCTGACGATATCACGCGACGAGATAAATCGTCCCCCAACACGAAATAGATAGGCGCTTCTATTCGACAGCTCGCAAACATCTCTCTCTCTCTCTCTCTCTCTCTCTCTCTCTCTCTCTCTCTCTCTCTCTCTCTCTCTCTCTCCTCGCGAGGGGAAAGTCGATTACAAACTTCGCGAGGTACAATTACGTACACACTCCCCAGTCGTTCGAAGACGCCCCATGCACGACGGCGCATTTTTTTTAAAAATAAATTGTGGCTCTCAAGCATAACAGCTTAAAAATACGCTTAACCAATAGTCTCTGACGACATTGTTGTGCGTTTAAAGCGCGCCAACCTTCGTCGGTGGACACGCGCGATCGATCGAAGGCTCGAAGGTGAATAAAATACGACACGTTACAACTATAAAGCTTACGCTACACTAAATCCGCAGTCGCGTATGCAGGCGTACAATAGTCTCGACCGCAAGTGGGCATCAAATGCAATAACGGTGAAATGTATGAACTCGCGGATGAGTAAATGTATCCTCTGTCAGCCGCGAAGTGGCCCCCGAGTTCACTTTCCCGAATTAGAGTTCTCGGGCGCGGGCCCGAGTTGCCGTGTCGCGCCGCAGTTCGACGATCGATTCCGCAATTTATGATGGGAGGTTACCTCGCAAATTCTCATTAAATAACACGCGCGCGCACGACGACGTCTCTCGCCAATTTACTAACGGGTATTAATAGCCGCCAGCCCGTACACTCCCTCGAAGCTATAACACAAGTACGACATCGGAGGAAACGCTGAATTTCGTTAATCACTGCTCGCTGCTGCTTTTGATTTCGATAAATATTTATGACGGTCTTACGCGATACCGGCTACAGCATTCAACGTAATGAAAAAATATATTTATGCGTAAGACGTTGAAATTAATAAGGAAATCAAACATTTCCCATTAATACTTATCAATTCTTATCAATAAAATCTAAATTAATTTCAGACTTGTCAAAGCAAAGAAATAAGTTGACATAAATATACATGTATTACGATATAACAAAAGTTATAAGTAAAAAGAATATGATGTAATGTAAAGGAAGAGAAGAAAACTGCAGAGGTACAATGAAAAGTTAATTTCCATTTTTTCCTCTCTCTTTCTCTTGTAGATATCTCTAGAGTAGTGTTTGTAAAACGGAAAATATCTATCCACGATCTGAAGATATCTGCAAATTTATATACTTTAAAAATACATTTTAATTACGAAGAGGATATAACAAATACGATTTAGAGATTCTTGACGAGATATACATATTATACATTGCTGAATTTAAAATACGACCACGTTCGAACACGCCGCCACCAGCCGTGACGACAAAATTCGTTCACGACACGAGAATTTTAGAATATCGGCAATCGTTATTACAAAGAATTGCCGCTAATATCTCCGCATATCTCGCTACATCTTGTCCAAAAACGCTTTCACGTGTGAATACAAATATATCGACGAATTGCGACAGTCACCAGGCACGTTACGGGCGATAAGCAATTTCATGATAATGTAAGAGGCAGCGGTAAATTAATTTGAGCCTTAATCGCTCGGTCTGAATAGTATTAATTGAACTACCGCTAGCTCGATTGAAAGTGTAAACTTTTATCGATTGCTTCCTCTACGCCGGTCGATTAACTCGAGAATCTACAATACAAGGCCTTACATACCGCATGGTCGGCCGCTCGATCTGTCTGCTTCCGTCATCGCGTATCGCGCCGTGAAATCGTTAAGCTCGAAGAATGCCGCGACCCCAGGATCCCCCCGTGTTGTGATCGTCGAGCTTAGTCGTCACTCTTCCCCGCGTACGGCGCATACTTACCCGCGCGTATGCGTAATCGATTACCTGCACGAGAAAACCGCAACCGCGTCCGTCGTTTTCACACTCGCTTATGAATTTACAATTAATTCAGCTTTTAATTGCAAAGACGCTCGCGTAACTTTGATGACGTCGGCGTAAGATGTACTTTGCCACACGTAGTTTCTAAACCGTCGCCTAGATACGGAGTACCCGCGACATTTCGCACATATAAATCGCTCATATTTACGCAGTGCGTTCGACGTCGCAATATATCGAACGTGTGTGTTGTATACGCGAGGAGGAGGCACGCAACGCCGATTTAATTTCGATAAGACACGCGAGGCGCGATTTTCGCGTTAGTCATCGGATCGCCGCTGGTGATCGCCGATGAGTTTTCGGCACGCTGTGTATGTTGTTTCGACATTTTTTCACGCGGGACGAAGGCCCGCGCGACCAGGGCAGATTCGGCCATAGGCGCGTGTGAACGTGTGTGCCCCGCTACTAAATATAACCGCTGCGAAGCAGCGGCTATTTCCTACTCGAGATAAACGCGAGTTGAGAGGAGAGAAGGGTAAGCACGCGCGCGTGTGTTTGGCTCTCACGCCGCGCCGTAGACCTCCGAAGAAGAGGAATCCGCGCTTTCCCCCGCATTTTTCGCCGCGACGCCACTTATCAAGGCCTCGGTTATCGGAGCGATAACCAACTAATCTCGAGTGCATTCCTACGACTGGAGATTTTCTCCTCCGATAGGTGTAAACTCGACAAAGGATGAATAAGCGACCGTTTTGTTCAAACAAATCGATCGCAATTCAATATCATACAATCGGAATTAAATTATCAGATATTTATAGCTCCATGAATATCCGCTATAAATGTGATAAATAGTACTGCGCTATACGAGGTGGTTTGTTTCAACTTTAGTATCAGATGTAAAAAATTATTGCAGACAGAGAATTGTGAAAACAGCGAACTCTGCGAGAATCTTGTGAAATAATTGCAGAATCGCATTATATACCGTTGATTCTCAGAAGTAATTGTCTTTAAAAAGGTCGTAGATCCTATAACCTTCTGAACTCACAGACCTTTGTCCTATGAATCTTTTATCAATACATAGGGCATCTTATTTTTACCGATGCTTTCATCAAGCGAGAGTCGTCTCTTCAAATCGATCGAGGAATTTATTATTAAAACCGGAGACGGTTAACGACACGTACAGGAATGAGATCAAACGCCAGATGTGTTACATATATGTCTCGGCTAAAATTCGTCGCTCCGAGATATCAAATATTCGTGGAGTTCTGTCGTACTAACGCGCTCGCAAACGCGGTGTTACAAATTCGTCACAGTTTGCTGCGGGGTTAACCGTGCCAGACGTTTGGAAGTCGGGCGCAAACGAAATACCGTTAAAGACAATCCTTTATCACGGTCTGTTAACGCGCACGCAACGCAGACAGAAAAATTCTAAGATCGGGCGAGAACTTTCGTTGCCGTCGTTGCGAAGAGATTTCACAAAGGAGAGCTGAGAGCATGCATGTGTATTAAATGGCGATAAAATTGCCGAGGAAAACCGGAAAGCAATCTTGCGCGTTCAAGGTCCTCTGGATATTACCAGTTCGGGAATTACACAAGATCTTCGATAAATGTACTGTAACGGAACCAGCTATTGAGAGGGTTGCCTCAGCAAGAAATTAATTTCGAGATAAAATATCGTATGTGATATTATATCAATTACTTTTGTATAATAAAAAAACTGAAACGTAATACATATGTATATGATGACGGAGGGAATTAAAAAGGAAGAATTAAATTCTCCCTCCTGAGAACAAACAGCGAAACCTTTTTATTCGATTTCAAATAAATCTTGGTTTAATTAAATTTTAAATTTGCATTTCAACGCGTAAAAGGTTTGACTTAAAAACCTGAATGATAGCTTCAAATCCGACACGTTCATGCAGGATCGAATTTCACTGTCCATTTTCTCTGTGCAAACGTTAAATTTAGATAGATTAATTAAATTGGTGAACGTTGGGAACGTAGCTCTAATCGAGCTATTTCTGTTTCTAGCAACCCATAGCAACCGGTTAACGATCACGTAATTTTTGAAATTTCGAAATTACGACGAACCCACGCGTTCGCCTTTCATATAACCGACCAACCGACGCGTCTGTCGCCGCCGCGCCGTGAGAACTGCAAATATTTACCGTAAATTCGTGCGCCGACCGAGAGACCCATTCGAATACTATATTTTGATCAGTATTTCGACTGTCCGCATCCCGTGCGTGGAATAATCGAATTATCGCTTTACTCTCTACGCTCTAAGTGGAAAGATAATCGTGGCGGCCATACTCTTTGCCGCCCGTCTACTTGGATTATTTTTATCTTTTGGCACTGTGCTCTCTGTACATATTTCACTTCTCGCATCCGTTAATCGTCGTCCTCGAGTTAATGCAACGCAAACAGGCAATTCGCATCGTCTTTGTTTTTTTTTCCCTTAATTTTCCTCAATTAAAATCAGAATGCTTTTCGTTGAATTTTAAAAGTCGGGACTACATTTTAATGCAACCCAGTAAGGATACACGAGAGAAAAAGAGTGCGCAGGATATCGGGTAATTTTTTTATGGCAGGTGCGGGTCGCACCTGGCGAGTGAAACATATCCCGGAATTCGCTTCCCAGGTCGACCGCGCCAATATTTCTCTCGCGCTTACGTGGTCACCGATGAAAAAAATATGCCGCGCCGTCGAACGTGCGATCGTTTGTAAAATGTAGGTTTAAGCGGAGCACCGAAACGACGCTTTGTGCCCGCAATCTTAAAAAGGTCAGACCTCGTTTGTCGCTCTCGACAAGAGGCAGTACGGTCGCGAGTGTTCTAAAAAAAAAAAACCGTACCGATCGCGCAAATAAAGTTTCAACAAAATTGAAGTTTTTACGAAGGTCCAGCCCTGACCGCAAATGACCTTTTCTCCTGCTCTTAACTTGTTATTTTTTTTTTACGAGGATGTCGCGATTCGTTCCCTCTTCGAGCGCAACGTTTCGCGGCTCCGGGGAAGAACGAAGCGGATTTCGGAATCGTTCCACGATCCCGTCCGTGGAAACCGAGCTCGAGCCATTTTTAACGTATACGTTCGCGTCATCCGATATACCGCGTCGCGATCGCGACGAAAAGTCGCGCTTTATTCCGAGAGGAACGCGAGGCAGCTCTCTCGGTTGCGGAATCGCAAGAGCGCGACTCGTCCGATGCTCCTACGCACTCTACGCAGCATCGTATCTCGCAGAAACGTCAGAAATTAACCCACTCGGCTCGCGCCGTCTCGCGAAAACATTCGCGTGTCATCAAGACGGCGACCTCGAGACAGCTCGAGAGAGAGATGCGCGAGCCGGAAACCATCGCCGGCGAACGTTGCGAACTCGACAAACGTAGGGTAGTCGGCGATAACGCGCTTTGTCGCACGCACGGTATCGAACATGGAATTTCCGGTATAACCGCGAGGATTCGTTCCCACGACCGAGGTCCGGTTTTCCCGGCGCGGGCGGACGCACGTCTGAAATTTTATCGCGAGAAACTGGGAACACGAATGGGAATCGCCTTGGCGCGCTCCGTGTAGCGTCGTGTAACTTTCGACTCGTCCGAGTCGCGCCGGTTTTGACAGAAAGTAGTCGGCCGTGGGTTCGCCGTCGAGATGTCAACCGTCAGCCCCGCGACGTAACCCATTTACTCACCTTGAGGCGCTTCAGCTTGCCGTCCCTCGCGGCGTTGTACACCACGCTCTTAAAATCCATTTTCACATACTCCGAGCCGAGTCACGTCGCACCGCGGCCGCCCTGGCCTCCTCCTCGTTGTCGTCGTAGTCGCTCGCGTACACGTAATTCCGTTACCGTCGTCGTCGTCGTCGTCGTCGTTTCAACCCCGGACAGGCGAGCGAAGCGGTTCGCGAAGCGGCGCTTCCTCCGCTCCCACCCAGCGGCAGCGGAGGGGCGAGGGAAACGTCGTCGAGATCGCGGTTACCACCGAGAATCGGTTTTACACGCCTTCTCTCTCTCTCTCTCTCGATGCCCCGCGGAAAACGAGGAACGGGAACGTCGAGAAACGCGCGCGCGAGCGCCGGCGATTCGCGGGATCCCAGGTGAGCGTAGGCGAGAACGCGACTTCGCGGAGCTTTCGTTCGCGCGTCAGGTGGCGACACCGGTCCGGCCCGTTCCGCGGTTCGTAAACGACTGAGCCTGAGCTAGGAGCTAGTGAGCTCGCGCCCTCGCGCCGCCGACCGCGCGCGAGATCAATCGCCAGCCAGTGCCAGCTGTGCGCGATTCCGATATCGTTCCCGGTCCCCGGTCTCGGCCCCTCTCTCTCCTCTCTCTCTCTCTCTCTCCCTTCCGTGCATCCGGCGTCCCGACGCCGCGGAGACGCATGCGTCGCGACGCCGAGCGCAGACGCGTCCGGTGTCGTTCGCTTCTTCCTTTCTTCGCGCGACTCCCTGTTCCTGTGGGGGCTGTGGGCTGTGGGCTGTGGGTAGTGTGGGTCCCGACGGGCGACGGGGGAGTCTCCCCCCCCCCTCGCGCGGGTCGTCGTCGCCGCGGGCGGTCCGGAAGGAAGCTGCACGACGTCGGCGATGTTGCGTCGCGACGCCGACAGAGCGCAGCACCCGACGATTTCGGACTTTTCGGAGCGGAGTTTTGAAGCGGAACCCTCTTCACTCTAAACGTATGTCAATTTAATAATCATATTAAAAGTCATAATAAGATTGTAATTTGTAATATGTTTGAAATATAAAGAGAGATTATTCGAATCTCATTTATTTGACGAATTTTCGAGTGACTCGAGAGCGAGAGCAATTAATTCCAGTAGAAAAATGAAGATGTCTCGTGCGTCAAGTATTTACAATCGATGTCGGCCAAGTTCGAATAATGTCCATTTCTATCCACGCAGGTTAATTTTAATCTTGGTTTAATTTACCTTTCATCTTCTCCTAGTTCTAAGAGTTTAGTATGTTTATTTCTACCAATATATAGATTAACTTTAATCTCGGTTTAACTTACCTTTTATCTTTTCTTAGTCGTAAGAATTAGAAAAAGATAAAAGGTAAGTTAAACCGAGATTAACGTTAATCTACACTGATAGAAATGGACATTGGAAAAAGATAAAAAGTAAGTTAAACCTAGATTAAAGTTAACCTACATTGATAGAAATGAAACATAAGTCAGGAGCTGATATCAAATAAGGCAGAATGGCGATCGCGACTGAAGGCTCTCGCTGTACATCTTTAGGTATTTTTCTTAATAGAAGAAAGATAAATGCTGGCTAATCACTTCGTGTAAATCATCCGATCTTCCTCGTTAAAATTTAAAACGCTCGTTTTCAGAAAAAGCGCGCTATATAGGGATCCTTCGTGTACACGTTTATATAAATTTCTTTTCCACGCGTCCGGCGAACCGTTTGAACTTTCATTCGTCCGATAAGCTCGCGATGGCTCGAAATAAAATACGCGACTTCCATCGCGAAAGCATGACGTAAAAAGGAAACAACTTTACCCCATCCGTCGCGCAGCGCACTGTTTTCTCATAACAGTCGTCCTTAAAAAGTTTTATTACGCGTTTTATCGCGGAAATTTACTCGTTCTTCATCTCGGTTTCTCAATGGGGTTGAAATTTATTAAACACGTCTTATTGTTAGCAAAACTGCGAGTTATCGCAACGAGACTTCTAAAGAGTCGATCGATCCAGAACTCTCTCCGCTTTGAAACAATTTTGCAAAACGCGAATTTCGCAAACATTTTTACGATAGATCATCCCGTCAGCTGATCGACATGATCCGAGGAAATTCCATGCAAACGAATTCCTACCTTGGTAAACGAGTCGCTTAACACGTCGTCCGCCTAGTGAATTTTGTATGTTTTGCCGCGTATGTCGCAATAAATTTCTTATTGAGCATACGATAATAAAGTACTGTGTAACACGATTAAATAAGACCGTATCCTCGGGATTAGCGCGTCATCAAACAGCGCACATTTTACTTTTTACTCATTGCTATCTAGCTATTTGTGTCGTTCTAAATTTTATATTAGATAGCGTCTGTCTTTTTATAAGGCATTAATTTTTTTATAAGTATCTTTTTACAAAACATTTGTCTTTTTATAACCGTTTAAAAAGATTTCGATAATGCCGGCTAACCGCGGCAGTCAATGCGCAATTTTAATAAACTTAGCAAAAATATACGAAAGAATTATACGTTCTACGAGGATAAATTTCGACGAATATGCTCATTATCTCATTTTCCAACGATACACGCAATTTCATAAATATGAAAGATCGCATTTTGTATGGGGGGGAAAAAAAATGAGACGAAGTCGGTGCAATGTCGACAACTGCGACCGTTGACTTTCGCGCGTGATTTTTCGATGATCTCGCGTGCGCCGATACTTCCGTAAAGATATCGATTTCCTCGGGGATGTAGGGTCTTCCCCTCCGCGAGAGAGCCGTAATACGTATCGCCGACTGCAATTACCAGCCAAATTGTTACAGGCAAACTCGAAGTGTGTAGCTTGTTATTAGTCACGCGACAAGAAAACGCGCGTACGAGTAAAACGAACGAGCTTCGCTTTCGTGCGAGAATCATGCAAATCGCGAGCGGGATCGTCGGGCGCGTCGCCACGCCAGAGGAAACGTCACCTCGACGAGTCAATTAATTTTCTATCGATCCGCAGACTTATGCCCGTTTTCACCAACGTCGTTTAACTTTAAGGGGATCCTGGAGTCACGGCAATTAAGTACACCGACATTTCAGTTGGACCAATTTTCTTCGAATTGGCTTTACAGAATGGAAAACCCATTTACACGTTTAAAGTACGTACAGAAATCATGTGCGGGATAGTAAGTTTAAGACTAAAAATTTAAGAAAAATATATTTAATATCAGTTGGTGTTGCACCTTTTGTACCTAGAGCTGTCACTTCAAGGAAACGTTCGCTTATATACAAATTATATAGCTTACGTGTACAAATCGAAAATGTCCCCGCACCTCGGACTAGATCAAAGAACAGCGTGGCACCATTGAAACTAAGATTGAAAGCCTAATAAGAAAGATTTTTCATCCAACTGATTTTATGTATGTACACACACGCAGTGTACATGGCGTTGCAAACTGACAAGGACAGATATATCGCAAATATCTCGTTAGATAAGGACAGATATAGGCTGGAACATAGAAAACGGTCAAAATTATCGACCCCGTCGGAGTTCGGCCGTCACTCCAGGACCCTAACAGTCCCCTTTTGAAAGAGACGAAGAGTGAGTTAAACTAAGGTTAAAGTTAAACGACGTTGGTGAAAACGGGCATTAAACCCATATTCTCAACTCTCTTTTATCGGTAAAAGCGCGCATTTATTTGTGAAATGCTATAGTTCATGTTACATATACTATAGCATCTCAGAAATAAAAGCGCGCTTTTATCGCTAAAAGAGAGTTGAGAATATGGGCCTTACCTGTCTCCTCGGCGCGCGGAAATGTCGAGAATCTCGAAGCGCACACGCGGTATAAAGGAAAAAAAACGTAAATTTTTTTATTTCTAAAAAAATATAAAAAAAAGATAAGAAGTAATTAAAAGAAAATGATAACGTACAAAGATTATACAAATCCCCCCTAAACGGAAAATGTGAAATAGAAATGTCAAGAAACTAAAAATTGAATAGAGTTAACAGCACGTTAAACACCATACAAAAAAAAACGTGAATTTCGTCAAGGAATACAAATCGCTGTTGTCGATGCGGGCCCGCTGTATTTAAAAGACCGTACTTTTTTTTCCACGCGTGCATACACGTGTGTTGCGTACACGATCGCTGCGTGCCCCCTCAAGAAAGGAGTTCCCACGACAAAATAAATCTCCTCGCTCACGCCATCGCTCCCGTGACTCGTCACCCTTCTGCGACCGTTACGGGAGTGTATCCGCTAAAGATTTCCAATTGTGTTTACGGTCGTTCCGCGTACTCTCTCAAAGTGACTCCCCCACGCTCGTCCCGACTCCCCCTTCGCGCGCGCACATACGCACATACGTACATTTGCCTGGCGCGACCGTGAATACGGTTACGCGTTACGCGCAGCGTTCGGTCAGTCGTGCGCGTGTATGCGCACGGATAATGAACGCGCGTGTGCGCGATGAAAAGCGCACGACGACGGTCTGCGGCTTGCGGCCGCCTCGAACGCGGCGCGGATATGTCGATCCCTACGGATCGCCTCTCTCTCTCTCTATCGGCCGACCACATTCTCGCAAATTGCGAGGCCGATAAGTCGACGACGGGCCGGATCGCGCAGATTAGCGGATCGTTTGTCCGGTCCCGGATGCGCGATGACCGACCGCGAACTCCGTCGACACGAATCCGGCTTCTCTGTCTATCGAGCATAAACATCGCAAACATATGTATATCGCGATAATGCGAAACACTACACGCCGAGACAAGCGCGATGATCTCGAAATCCATTTGCGAGCGTCGCCTAGGCCGTTCGTCATCGCGCAACTTTTACATGGGATTTAAAAATTTCATGCGAATCCATTTCGCGTTGCGTAAACGGATATGCAAAATGCATGGTATGTACGCGTTTTATGGGACGGAATTAATTTTCTACGCGTAAACACAGTCAATTGTAGCCGAACGGTATAGTAGCCTCTCGTGGCTGAAATTCTGCACGCGAATCGCGACGATAAATCGCGCTTGGAAAGCGGCGCATCCGATACATCGGAATACTTGCCGATAAACCGCGCGCACTTATTTATATTTTCTTAGCGAGGTTTTCCTGGCGCGTCAACGTTTACTTCGTTATCGTCTTACGAGCCGCGTTTTACTTACGAGCCGCATTTTAAATTGTATCATTACGTAATTTCCCGGAATAATCCCAAACAAGCTTCTGCCACAAACTCCGTGACTAACTTACAGTCAGATTTTTTATATACGCGGAACAAAGTGGAAAACAAATATGATTAAATCCCTTTTTCAACTTCGTTTATTTCATTGTCGTCTTACGAACCGCGTTTAGAATATATCATCGCGTAATTTTTATCTCGCGGAATATTTTCGGGATATAGAGAGGTCGAACTCTGGCTGGGATGATATTTTTCACAATAAGTTCTTTACAGTGATTTAATAAGGATGTTTATTAGCATAAAAAATTAAATTGATTATCGACTTAAGTATGTATAGATTTTTCCAACTAGGAGCTGCGTTTTAAAGATCGACAAAAAATTGATGCAGTTTACTCAGTTAAAAAAAAGTACATAAAATTCAAAAGTATATAATATTTCATTATTATATTGGCGTTTTTCTCTTTAATTTATTGTATATCACAACGGTCATGTTTCACTTAATATTTTCGAAATAATCTCAAAAGAACCGCGACTTCTTTGGCTAATTTACTTACAGTCCGACCTTTTCGAATGGAAAATAAAGGAGGAAGGTGGAAAATGCTTTTTCGAACTTCGGTTTTTACAAAATTTCAATATCTCTGATTCCATTATCCCGCCTCGGAGCGAAACACGATGCAACATCGCGGCCGCCGTATCCCGTCGATTTCTATTCATGATCGATCACGCCGACGAGGAAGACATACATCTCGCGACGAGATGCGCAGGAAAACGCATCGGTGCAATAGCCGACGTCGCTCTCGCTCTCATCTCGTCGCTCGCTCGCTCGCTCGCTCGCTCGCGGCAGCGGCGGAGAGAGCGGAGTATTGGAATTTCGAAAAGCCGGGGCTGGGCGTACGTACGTACGTACGTACGCGTGTGTGTGTATACGTGTGTGCTCAGGTAGACAGCCCTGATTTAGAGCATCCCCCGGTTGGCGGGCGTTTAACCGAATCGAGGATTCATCTCTTCCTCAAAGCAACGCGGCGGCGGACACGATGCATGAACGGTGTGTAATATGATGAGCGCCACACGAGCGACGTGTGTACGTAAGCGCGAGCTTTATACACAACCGTACACAACCGTGTCCGCACGCTCGCGCGCGCGCCTCTCTCTCTCCCTCCGTCCCCGCTTCCTCCCTCCCCCCGCGCTTCGCCCACCATTCTCCCCCCCGTCCCTCACCCTACGTCGCTCGCGGCGGTTACACCCACGCCGAGCTCTCTACTTACGTTTGCCGGTTGACTCGTGTTGTCCGGCGCTCTCCGCCACTTTGACTCGCGCCGTCTCTGTCGCCGGCACACGCGCGTGTATATCACGTATGTACGCGCGCGTACGCACACATAGCTACCCCCGCAGTCCGACATTCGGCATTCCCGCTATATACCGTCGGCCTGCGGGATTGCGAGGGCGCGGGCGAGCGAGCGAGCGAGCGAGAGAGAGAGAGAGAGAGAGAGAGAGGGTGAGAGCGAGACGACCGAGGGACCGACCGACCGGAGAGAGCGAAAGATTAAGAAACGCCGTCGGCGCGACGGAGAGGCAGCGACAAACGGAGAACACGAGGTATATCCGTAGCACGAGAACGCGAGGAGAGGAGGATATCGCGCGCGAGAGAGCGAGAGAGCGAGAGCGACGAGCGACGAGCAGCGAAAAGCAGGGGTGTCGCTAAAGAGTTTTCGAAACTTGTCGCGCGCGCGCTGCGCGACGGCGAATACATTAATGCGCCCCGTTGATCCCCCGCGCTGATTGAAAATCGCCGGTATGAGCGAAAAATCGCGATCTCGAGGCGAACGAACGAACAATTATCACGTCAGATTTAAAAGATGTACGTGTAACGTGGCTTCTCAATTTAAATCGAGGGGAATTAAAGGCCCGGGCACATAGGAAAACTTAAGCAGTAAGCAAATCAGCCAATCACAGTCAAGAACTCAAGACACAAGCGGTAGCGAATCAAAACCGTCGATTTTTTTTTCTTTGCTGCTTAAGTTTTTCTATGTGCCCGGGCCTTAACAGTTTATTAGCGTGGTGTTCCGACTAAAGTTTCAAGTTTCGCGCTTTTGTCAAAATCATCCCGGGATAAAAACGATTCAACAACCGCCGCGAGTGTCGATGAAATACGAAAGATACATTCCGAGATTTGACGGACATCGTTCGACATTCGCGAACGCGAGATTTACGAACGGGCCGAGTAAGTATGTATACACCGCGAGATGCAAAACGCGGAAGAAGAGGAGAGGACGCGCTCGGTGACGGGGACGGCCGCGGGTCGCCGCGCCGCGAGCGGTGGATTGAATCTTTTTCAACGGCTCCTCGGGAAGAGGGCCGGAGCCCGACGGAAAGGGAGATACAGATTCTCTTCTTCGTAACCCACAAACTCTCCGGGAGAGAGACGGCGCGGCGGAGCAGCTCTCTCGCCCCCGTCAGTCGACGCCCTTGACTCGCGCGCGGGGTGGCGGAAGGGGGAGAGGAGAACGGCGCTGCGGTGGGGGCAGGACAGCTTGCGGTGGAAGCGAGACGGAGCGTAGCTGCCACTGCCGTTCTCGGCTCGTGTGTATGTGTGTGTGTGTGTGTGTGTGTATATATGCGTGTGCGTGTATGTTCGTGCGCGCTCGCTCTCTCATTGATGCGTCGGTGTGGGCCCGCCGCGGCGGTCGGGTTGGTCGTCGCTCATCGGTGTGTCGCGACGCGGGTTGGCGCGGAGTAGCGCGGGGTGGCGGCAGCGGCAGCGGCAGCGGCGGCGGTGGTGGCGGCGGCGGCGGCGGCAAGCGGCGTTCACACGTTCCCGTCATCCACTTCGGTTCGGTACTACCCGGCTCGCAGTCGCAGTCGAGCGTCGTACGTTGCGCGGTGCGGTCGCGACGCGTTCGCCCGCCTCCGGTGATCTGTGACTCCCGGTGTCGCGGCTCTGTCCACACATATACACACGTTCTCGGCGTGAACCTGTGTGCCGGCGGTTTCTCCGTGCACGCGTCTTCCCTACGAGAGTGTCAGTGCGAGACGGAGCGAGCGAGCGAGAAGGAGGGGGCGGGGGGGAGTAACACGCGAGTAGAGGAAAAAGAGAGTGTGCGGGCAGGAAACGCAAGTGCTTTTTCGCCGCAGTGCCCAAGACGGATTAAGGACGGAGGCCGCGGAGGCTCTCGAACGGATCTCGAGAGCCCGACGATCGGTTCTACGATCGATTCCGGGGATCGTGGAATCGCGACCAACTTCCGACGGATCCTATCGAGGTACGTATATCTCGTGCGTGGCGGTTAAACGCCGATTCTTTCGAATCTTGCAACTTTTCGGAGCTTTCCGGAGGCGTGGCGCGAGAAACTCGCGTTAGAAGCGGCCGTGCGCCAAGTTCACGCAGCTCCGGTTGCGATAGTTAGCGGCGCGCGAAGTCACGTGTCCTCGTTAGTTATGCGGCCAGCTTCGGGAGCGTGACGCGCGCCGCCTCGCGCGAAATATCGACGAAGCGTGGATAATAGACGCGATAGACGACGATTGTTACTTTCGCGGATGCGAGAATAAGAGGGTATATGTTCTCTCCCTTTTTTTTCTTTTCCCTTCTCCTCGCTCCGTGCCGATCGCGCGACGCGTCGCGTTAAGGCTATCTCGTTAATCTCCCCGTTCTCGAGAGCCCCGCCGGTTTGACGGCGGGGCTAGGGGGGGGGGGGGGCTAATAATTACGGCGCCTCCACTCGTCCTTCGCGAAACGAGGGAAGGATCGGCGCGCGGGCGAGTCATCCGCAAAAACTAATCCCTTCCTCCCCACCGATCAAGGCTTAATTCCCGCCGCTCCGCTTCTTGATCGATAAGGCGCGCGCGTTCCTCTTCCGAGAAAACGTTGCGCCGAGCCGAACTCGGGCTCGTTAATCGAGTTTCAAACAACAGACCCCGAGTCCGCTCCGAATCTTTGCTCCTCGCGTTTACCAACCCTTCCCCTCGCCTCGCTCCGCCGCGCCGCGCCGCGCCGGTGTCTATCGCGCTCTATCGTGACGTGCTTAACGGATTATTGGGAGGATATACGAAAACGTTTAACGTTGTAAGCGCGAAAATGACGTCGCAACGATACGAGCGCGTTCACGGAAATCTGGACGACGACGCTCTACGAAGATACATTTTTTTTTAAGTGTTTCATCGCGAGATGTTTAATAGATTGTTGGAGGTATAACCTGGTCTCCATTACGATATCGAATTTATCGTAACATAATCTTAATTAATGCCTTAGATCATCTCGAAACGGGCAAACTTCGACGGGTAGTCTTCAGTCAGTTAATTACTTCTAATTGTAAGATCGGAAAATTGATACCACCTCTTCTCGTAATTTCTCAATTTTTTATAATAAATATTTATATATTTAATTCTCAACGCTGATATCTAATACAATGAATTTAGTCATTTGATGATATTCGAAACCCGAAAGTCGATCGATTTTGTTCGGATATTAAGGAAAGCAACTGTCGAGTGATATTATTATTATTTTTTAATTTACTATTATAATTAAATATATATGATTGATATTATCTATAATCACTGAACATATTTCAATTTTTATTTTAGACATGTGCTTACAGAACGAACATCGAAAAGTTTCGAGTTTCGATTAACGACGCAATTTTGTTTGCTGATCGAAGAACCACGAGTTTAACGCGCGACGTTAACAAGTGCCTTTAAATCTTTCAGCGCGACGATACGACTTCCGGGTTCGGAACATTATCAAGCGACTAAATTAATTGTACCGGCGTTTGCGTTATTGCTAAGAGACGATGAGGATAATCGAAAAGTGGCGAGGAGGGCGAAGCGGGTTAACGATGTTAGAGGTAATCGTCGTATACACGCTTCGTAAAATCGTCGGAGACGATCGACAAGCCGCTCCTCGCTCGTCTATCTCGTTTTCTTTCTCGCGGTATGGGGGGGGATTCGCGGAACCTTCACGTATCCCGTAAATTGTGGTTCCTTTTCGCCGCGAGCTCGTGCCGCGATAGCCAACGTTGAAGTGAATTTCGGAAAGTCGTCGGTAGGTAACTCAAAAGCGGAAGGTCGGATTTTCAAGAAGTACACTTATCGGACGTTTGCCCGTTTCAAACTGATCGATAACAATCCCGATTTAACGGTAACGTTAGACGATTGTCGAAGTCGTTTTGTGTAAACGGAGTTTTGTAATAATTGTAATTGTAAATTTGTTATTGAGACAGAATTTTATATCGACCCCCGACGGGGGGGGGGGGGGTCTGGGCGGACTTTCTTACTTAATAAATTTATTGTTCAAACAAAATTTTTACACGCTCACGTTCTTGACTACTGGCCGCGGGCCACTTAAGTCGTTCCTCTCGCCGTATAATTATCGTGCTTCGCGAGATAAGGCTTTTTACGACGCGTGCATTTTACCAAGTCCGCATCGTCGTCACGCCGCTAATAAAGGCACGATCGGTCGTATCGTAAGTATGCGGAATATTAGGACACCGTCGTAACGTTGCTCGGAGTTGTTCGCTTTTATCACCAGCACAATAGAGGTTTTTACTTTGGCGTCGGTCGCGAACGACCGTTCGCCGATATATAAAAAAAAATCTGCGACTTACATATAGAAATATATATATCCCCATTATCACTTATTACATGACTTATACATATTTTTACTCTGAATAATTGCAATTGCAATAGCGTAAGAAAACAAATCATTATTTCACGTGTTATTAATTTTTTTACATTGGTACTATTTATACGTTATTTTTACGTAGTGGATTTATACGTCATATTTTCAACATTGATCTTATTATCTAAAATCGTCGAATGTATTTAATTTTTATGTAAGTCAGGTCGAATTTCTCGGATCTGCGGAGAAATGGAATTTATATCTTTGTCGCGGAACGAGACTATATCTCGCGCTCGACTATTTGGCTTACAGCTTATAACAAAATTGTGGGACTCGTAAACGGCGCGCGCGGTATCACACGCCGGTACTCAATAATTAAAGCGCGACGCCGCGGCGTGCCGGCGTGTCCGGTGTGGAGAATCCTTTAATCCGCGCGGCATTGTGCGCCGCCGCTCGGCCATGTCGCGATAACGATCGAGAAGGTAAAGAAATCACGGACGATCGCGCGGTGGTTAAGTAAGGATCGGCCGAGGGCCGCGATTATGTGAGATTCGTGATAACTTTCTCCGTGACTCGTCCGATCCGGCTCCTTTTCTCCGGAGCAAGCGCGGCAAGCTTTTCGAGAGAAACGCGATCCCTCTAACTCTTGATTCAGGAATAATCACACGTTAGTCCCACAATATGTGATTTGACGCGAGATCACAATTCGGTTGCATTTGGTTTATCCCGTCGAAATCTAAACTCATTTTACCTAAATCATTGCGGTTTAAGTCTCTCCGATCGTCGTCGTCGTTGTCTCACGCGGCATCACTATTACTTCGCAAGACAATGGGAACGAGGCGAAACTTTTCTCAGCGTTTGCGTAAATACAGGAGGGTGGAAAGGGCGGATTTAATTTCGCGTGGCGGCGGCGGCGGCGGCGTTTGCCGACGGGACGCGCGACGCGTTGCGTCGCGACGTCATAACGCCGGGCGTATCAAGCCGAAAAGTTTTTATCGTCCCGCCGAACGCATTTGCTGCAAATTGATGGAAATGATGGCTCAAATTCGGGGCCCTGGACAGAGTTTTTCACGCTTGCGCACGCATTATACACGCGCGTACATAAATATATTTATCCACGTACACACGGGCACCACCTATACGTGTATTGCTCGCGAAATACATTATCCGCGGAGAATGGACTGTTAACGCGGTTATATGACTCCATTTTGCGCGTTACACGAAACATCATCCCGCGTTACAAAGAGCCCGTAATGACGCGTCATGTATATGCGATCGTGCGGCACGGTAAAAGCGTGAAAATAATAGGCAACGTTGTCCGCCCGGCCACGCGTACGTTGGTTTTCGGTCGTCCGGACGTCGGGACCCCTCTTTGGTGAAGCGTACAAATCGCAAAAATGTTTCCCGTAATCCGCGCGCGCGACCCGCCCTGCGGCGCGCGATCAGGCTAAAATAAACAGCGCTGAAATCGCGCACGGCAATCTGCGAGAGCAGAGAGAAAGAGAGAACGAGAGAGAGTGAGAGAGAGTGAGAGAGAGAGAGAGAGAGAGAGAGAGAGCGCACGAGAGGGAGAGATGCACCGCGAATTATCCGTCCGCCCTCGCCCCTGTTGTTGAATGGCCAATTCTCTACTTGGAAATTAAGCTATGGCCTAAACTAACCCAACATAGCCGTCGCTGGGGCGCGCAACGACGACCGGTGCATCCATCTCGGGTGAGTGTTTGCACGCCCGCTTTAGCGCTTCCTACCGCTCCCTCGCCTCGTCGACGTTCGCCGTTCGCCTGCTCCACGAGACGTGCCACGAAGCGCCATCGGAATACACACATCGATCGATTTTACCCTGACTTATTTAAATGTCTCCGCGCGATAAATGTGCAACTGTGCAAGCGGGCATAGGAGCGAAGAGCGAGGCGGTCGTCTGTCAATTCCTGGAAAAAATTGATCGATTCACAAGTCGATGAAACGTTAAAACAGTCTCGGCTGCCGCGAAAACGAAATTTAGAAATTTATCCTTCGAATATGGAGTCGTTCGCGCACTCTTACGCGAGAGCTCTCGATTTTCAAGCCGCGTTAATCCCTCGACAAAGAGTCTTTGCGTTATTGTATCTTCAAAACGGTAGACTACGCGGCAAAATCCCGCGACAAGCGCGAGGGGAATAACGAGCAATTTTGGACCTCCGTCGTCGCTCTCTCTCTCTAATTTGTTGTTTATCGAGTCGTAAGAAGCGTGGGCAACCGCCTCACCTCCGTTTTTCGCGGAGTGTTTCACGGCGGGAATTTGCCCGATGCGTCGCGTTTGACGCGTCGCGATGTTTGCGATAATGGTCGCGCGTAAATGCACCGTGCGGCCACCGCCGCCGTGGTCCATTGAAAATTGCATCGTAATCAATGCGTCGTAGATCCTGGAACGTGACGTTGCGCTCAGCCGGCGGCTTTGCACCCGATATACATATACGAGCGGAGCGCGCTTTTTCTTTTCGCTTTCCGTCCCTCTCGCGCCACGCCGCGTCGCGCTGCATCTCCGGCTTTTTTTTTATCCCTCCCTTTGTCCCCGGTTCGAAACACGCCTCGGAGATTAGGATAAATGCTCCTGGAACGGCGACGGGGCGCGCAGTTTACGCGCCTAGTAAATCGAACGATAAATTGATCGCTCGCCATCGTAAAGCTCCGCTCACACGCGCGCCACGCCACGACGAAATGAAAACGCATGGGTTCCCTGCGAGATACCGGCGCGGTTTAATAGAGAATACTTTTAGCACTATTTCTCGAGAGTGGGAAATTTAAATAGCGCCGCGATGGGGAAATATTTTTCTACTCGAACAAACATTCCTCGCGTATGGAAACGCGATAAGGAAATTATACAGGCAACGTCCTACAGAGAGGTAAAGAAATAAAAATCAATTTTTCTTCAACAGGGAAACGGAGGCACTCCACGACGTGCGAAGCTCTAACAGCGCGCGAGAAATTACGAGGAAAAGTGTCGTGAACGTAACGTCGAACTTAAACGAGATTCGTAAAGTTTCCGTTGCCAGTTCCGCGTCTATAATTAATAAATGAGAGAAGTGTACTCGATATTCGCGATAAAGTAACCGCGATGAAGCTCGTTGTGCTGTGAACAGTGTAACGAGGAGAGGATCGATCTAGGGGAACTGTCGTCAAATGGAGTCTCTTCCGAATCACGAGGATGCGCTCGAGCCCACGAAATGGTGAAATGATCGTGTACATAGTGTATCGCGGACGCTGCAGCGATTTCTAAGAAGCAATTGCCCAGGACTAAGATGTATCCCGCGCCGGCGAGACATCCCGCCGCTCCCGTAAGTAGTTTTTACTTTTCTTTAGAAGAGAAGAAAATCGACAGCGCTGACACACGTCGAATAAAAATTAATATAAAAGTTTAAATATGTATTAAATATGTATATAACGAAAAAAAAATGGAAGCGTGGACGAATTCTAATTCAACGCGAAATTTCAATTTAACGTGCGGCCAAGTTAGTAAATTAACATTTTCTATTCTGCGTTCGGCATTTTCCCAAGAGCACTACCGTATTTCTTCGCTTACGCCGGTGTTCTCAACATTTTTGCTTACTAGCGTTATCCATTATAACGAACGTCAAAGGGTAATATAGTGTAATTACCGCTCTGTGCAAGGGAAGCGAAAGAGCACGTGGGAGTCAAGTCGACCGCTCTCGCACTTCACGTTGCTAATTCGAAGAATGTTTGATTGTTCTCCGCGCACGTCCCTACGCCACAGCCTCCGCTCGTGCCACTCTTTTTACCGTCATAATTTCACGCGCCGCACAAGCTCAAAGTTCCCTTACGATGAAACGAGACCACCGGCGAATTTGCTGACACACGAACGTAGAGAGAAAGAGAGAGAGAGAGGAAGAAGGGGAGGGAGAGAGAGAGAGGGGGGAAGGGGAAGAGACAGAGGCGACCATTAGAAATTATGAGGATTATTTATAGAGCCCGCAAGTCAACGTACAACAATTGCCGTTCATAGAACCGGCCAATGGGCGATATGTGGGCATCACTCGTTTGCTTATTGACGCTGATGTGGCGCCGCTCTGCTCAAGGGGCACAAAGTGGCTCGATCGTTTCTTCGACGAGTATACTCGAAGCGCACGACGGACATACGAAGCAACGGCGATAACAGTGCCGTAATACTCTTCTTAATATCGCGCGAAACGGCTCGATAATTATCGCGGTGACGAATAATGTAACGTTGTAATTGGTCTAAGGAGAATCAGAAAAGCGTCGTTGCGAAGTCAATTATTTTTTCCGCTAGTATATTCTTAAGACGGAGTGACGTGGACAAATTTTTTTTAATGTCGCGCGAAACGGCTCATCAGGATTATCGTGATGACTAACAGAATGACGTAATTGATTTGAGAAGAATAGCAAATATTTAGCTGTAGTTTAGTTTCGGTATTCTTTACGGTTAGATGCACGGCAGATCCGTCTGCTGTAAAAAAGACCCGAGACAACTGACAATTGTCGCGATTTACTATTAAACGTAATTGATCCAAGAGAACGAAGTTGGACATCGTTTTACGAACGCCGTTATTTGATAGGAAATTGTTCGTGACGCATTGCGTGCCGCGCTAAAGAAATCCAAGCCAGTCTTGCATTACGACAAGTATATCTCTCGCTTCCGTCGTTGGCGCGGTTCGAAGAACGTCTTTTCTGCCAGGGTATCATTAGCGATCTTTCAGTGGAAACGAGTGGAAAGTAATCCTTTAAACTGTGATATGAGATTTCGCGTAACAATGTTGCGAAGAAAGCGGTAACGTAGTCGCCGTTAATAGCGGACGCATAATCGAGCGTAATCGCCGCGGCACGCGATCGCCTTTTACGCGCAATTCTCAATGAGCGGTTACTTACATATATCCTTCTCTTTGATTGGAAGATGTGGCCGACAAACAGCCCCGATAAAGATTCTTATTGATGTCCTACAAATATGGTTTCGTTGAAAATTTTTTTTACATATTATCATAAGAAGTTGTTTTGATGCAAAAAAGAAAGAAACGTGTGATAACATGTTTAATAAAAATATAGGTAGCTAATATTTACATCGTATATTTTTCAGTTTAGTATGGTTACCACTTGTTTTTGTATTTCAAGCCTGTCACGTATTTCGCGTGACGGTTGATCGTCGGTATAACGGAAAGGCTAGGCTAAATGTTAGGACGAACGAGCCATTCTCCTTGCTTGCCAACCAAATAAACGAATGCACGCTGGCGAGCGTCACGCTCGTAATTCTGTAACTCGATCCTTCGCGAAGAGGATAATAAAAGGCGAAATAGTTATTCGCGAGAGTCGTCTGTTGTTTTAAGACGCGACGTCTAGAAAACCATGAAAAGCGAGAAAGTCGGGGAACGCTGGCAAGAAAGATCGGAGAGTGTCGGAGATAAGATTGGAAAATAGCTTCCGCAATTTCCTATCGCGATGAGTAGAAAAAAGGTGCGGGAATGACTCATTTGGCAGTATTTGTTCATATTTCGTTAACAATTATGTAACAAATTATGATAATACAAAAATAATACTTTTTTTTTATATTATCCATATTGACGAATATAATATATAATATTTATTAACTTTAGCGTACATTGCCAAGAAGTAGACTTGGTTTACATCAATATTTCCTTAACACACTCATAACATCCATACCGCCTGTATCCTTTATATTTATTACTATCTATTCTTCTTTGCTCTAATAATCCCTCTTTCTCTCTCGCTACAATTTCCTCAACACATTACCTCTTACGTTATCCATTTCGTCGTTCCATATTCTTTCCAATATTTCTCTTTTATATATTTCTACCCAACTCCTTAAACTAATCCTTAATCCTATAACACTCTTCCTACTTTCTTTTATATATAACCTAACCCACTGTGCTTTTTCGTTATCTTTTTCTATCCGACAAGAATAAATTTTGATCTCGCAAAGAGGAATAGTCGTCCACGCAAAGAATAATCTCTCGGTGTTTATAGCTCAATTAAATTTCGACGTTTTTGTGTATGCTTTAAATAAGAGATGATACGCGTTTTACATTTCACGTGTCAGCTGGTACTCGCGCGATCGCATTCTCTTTTAGTCATCGAGCCTCTCTTTTAGTCATCGTTGTTTTTGTTAAGATAAAAAAGTGAGAGATAGCGGATCATAGTTAATAGCAGTGACATAACTAGGTGAACGTCCCCGCCCCATCTCCCTCTCTCTCATCTCGTTTCTCCCTGCTCACGTCTTTGATTAATAGTTATCTCTCGTGTCGCGGACGTGCATTAGAAGTTAAGCGGGAACAAAAGTGCGCCGAACGAGCGCTTCGCAAGCAGCAGCGGCAGCCAGCAGCAGCAGCAGCAGCAGCAGCAGCGACAGCGTCTCTGCCGCGGCGATATAATTTGCGCAAATGTAGGAAGTAATATCGCGGGGACAACAAGAGTCTCGCGACGCGCTCTTTGCAAAATGCGCCTGGCTGAGCGCGCGAGCACGAGAGAGCGATGCGAGCTACACTGAAGAGCGGGACAAAGGGACGCCGCTTTGTTTCGCCGTCCCCTTTCTTCTCTTTCCTTTCTCTCGCTCTCCTCTCGGCCCTATCCACCTCCAGCCGACCCGTTCCTCCGCGCTGCCTTCCCGCGCCCTTTCGTGCCGGTTCGCCCGTGTCGTTTCGTGCTCTAGATTCCGCGGATTCTACGCGCCTCGCCCTCTCATAGAGAGATCGCCCGCGCACTGGATTTTATATCAAAAATCTCGCCGTTTATTGCTTTATTGCCTCGCCCGTGTAAAAGGAGGGTAGGAACACAACGTTTTCGACTCGTAAAATTACGTTTGTGGTTTATGATCATTACATGCTACGTGAAACTGAAACCTTTATACAACTCTGTGTGTTGATACACGCGCAGATTACATAAACATGTGTATAACATTATAGGAAAGATTTATTTTTACACTTTTGAGAAAAATAACTGCTATGGTACTCGATATTCTCGAGGTATATCGAATCTTACATGGGTTAGTGAGAATTGCTCATGAATTCGGGACGAAACACACATGCGGTGATGAATTTTTTAATGGTCAATACGAACGAACGATTTATTGGTTGCAAGATTGGTTTTGTGAATGCTTGTTGTAACGGAAAAATATTGAAGGAGGAATATTCGGGAAGAGAAAGAATTAACTGAAAAAATTACTCGAATACGACGTGGCCTCCGAATATTGTTTGGAGGGACTCTGCATTCGCGTGGCGATTGAAGAATTACGTTGTAATTGGTCGAATAAAAAATTGGGATTGCCGCATGAAAATGATCTGCCCGTCGGTCGGTCGTGAGCTTTTTCCACGTATCGGGGGACGGAAAAAAATTTGTCGATGACAATCGCTAATCAAATCGTTCGGCGACTAATTGTTCGCCGAATGGCTCGTCCGAATTGGTACGAGGAGTGAAAATTGAAAATGTTCGCCGGAGGCTTCGTTGAGCTTTGAAAGAGAGGAAAGAGTCGGGCTAGACGAAACCATTCGCAGCAACAAATTGCGCGGTCGTTGTAAAAAAAAAAAGAGCAAACGTAAGGACGACTCTTTTGTAAAAATTTGTACAAAATTTAATAAAATTAATTGAGAGATGGTTTGAATATGCGATTAGAAATATCTCTTTGACGAGAGATTAACTCCGTTTCAAAACTTTACTTAATTACACCTATAGTTTCTACTGTTCTACGTTAACTAATGTGTAAGGATGTAAACATACTATACAGGTACATATTGAAATGCACGTATTTAATCTTGTCTCGCAGAATTTAAGAGGACATGCACGGGACAGGAGAACATTATAAAAATATATTCTCATTTTCGTATCAACCTTTCGCGATTTATGTAACAAGCTCGCCAACGCTGAAAACCCTTTAAAACCTCACGGACGGTCTTTCTCGGCGCGTTTTACTTCCTCTCTCGGAATAATGGAAACGCTCCAAAGTTTTTTACGGCCGCTCTCGCTTCTTCCTTGTCGCGCTGCTCGAACGCACCGAAATTTTCTCTCCTCTTTACGGCGCCAGGATCATAACTCGCGTGCGCCGGCAACAAAGTGTAGAAAAGACATTGGCCGATTTTAAAGTGTTTTCAGAACTACCGTAAAATACTAACTTGTAGTCGCGGGTATTAAGCGCACATCGTTATTTAATTTTGTTCGTTAACTTCGCTGGAATACAACGATGATATTTATGCATAACGCGTTTGTCATAGCATTTCCAGATATATTTGTTCGTGTTTTCGAACGTATTGTGCTCTATTCGCACATAGGAAGCAATTTTTATAATTAACATTTAAATTGGATAAATTAGAACATTAGTGCGTTGATCTCTTTTTTATCAATTAATTTTTTTATTTAAGTTAGGTTGCCACGCGAGTAAGAATTCACTGTCTGACGAGAAGTGTCTGGGGTGATTAATCGTGGAGATTAATTAATAGCGGGGAAGGCAAGAAATGATGCGCGGTTTCCCCTGATTAATCCGTCACGTGGATGTGCGCGGGATTTCGCGAAATCGTAATCAGACGAATGGTCCTTTTCACCGCGGCGGATGATGGACTATGATACATCGAAAGGGATTCTGTTCATCTCGTCCTCTCTCCCATTGTTTGACCCCCGTCGTAAATACACGTTATATCGCTGACGCCCCGGCTGGAGAGTAACTATTTCTCCGAGCATCTCTCGAACACAATTGCACGATCTCTCTCCCATCTGGCGCGTCGATTTTCTACTTTACGTTTTACAAGCGATCCCTCTTGTCGTTACGTATTGTTCCTTGTGCATCAGTTAGATCGTAAATCGATAAATCCGAATTAATTGCGGAATTTTATTGCGCTTTAATTGTAACTTTCTTCCATTTTTTTATTATTAATATGAAATTATGAAAATTACTCTCAACCTTTGATAATTTTCTATCCATTTTATTCTTTTTTATAGCATTCCAAGAACATTTTTAATATATCGGTAATTAACTACAACGTGGCGTTCGTATTAATAGTATACATCAGTTGCAAATTCGAAAACCTCGGAAAACTTATTTCCCTTCGTGTATTTGGAGATACTTGGTGTGTTTAAGATTAAAGGGAGGTCGCGGACGAAAGACAGATAGAAAGATAGAGATAGAGAGAGAGGGGGGAGGGAGAGAGAGAGAGAGAGAGAGAGAGAGAGAGAGAGAGAGAGAGAGAGAGAGAGAGAGAGAGAGAGAGAGAGAGAGAGAGAGAGAGAGAGAGAGAGAGAGAGAGAGAGAGAGAGAGAGAGAGAGAGAGAGAGAAGAGAGGCAAGCCGTTCGGGTTTCGTAATTGGTGAGTTTTAGCGGCATAATTCCCATCCATCCACAGGGGCGTATCGCTCCGGCCTATGGCTTTTTAAGCGTCGGTCTTCGATGTCCATTGGGGTAGTCGAGTCCGCTTTCCATCACATGCACACGAACACGCACGCACAATCCTCTTTCTCGTTGTGTATACGGGGGTGCGGGGGTACGAGCTTTACTCGGCTGTTGGGATCCGTTAGGCTCCGGAGTTTGAGGGTAAGAACGGTATGACAAGCATTTGATGAGGGGACCAACGCCGCCCACTGAAATCCCAAGCGGTTCTCATCCTCATTCTCGGAAATTATCCTGTGCCATCAGATGTTGCCAGACGCGTTCTCGTGTTTAACGCGCGAAATGTCGAAACCATTTTCCGTCACAAGGAAGACACTTTACATTTGCTGTGTAAAGCTTTTTTATCTTTATGTTGATAAAATGTTCGTGCGATTACAATCGCACGATTTGAAAATTATTCTGCAATGTAAAAAAAGTGGGCATTGTATAATAAACGCTGATTTATTATTGCGTTTTATTTTTAATCGCTTGTTTATAATTATAGAAGTTTATTGAAACTTTGTGGAAACTACTCTAAATTTATAAAAGAATTAATGATTAAAACAAACGTCGGTCATTCTTATTTAAGAACAATCAAAGATTCGGCGATAGGAAGATATAGGGGAGGAACAGCGATCGATAGTGAATCAACTCTCGAAGGTGTATTATCGTAACGCGACCGGCGCGTCCAAGGTGGCCGCGTTATCGTCGCTGGGATTTTTTTTATTGCTCGGCTTTTATTGTTTCCCCGCACGAGAGAGCGGAGGTGGGCGGTTGGAATGTATCTTTGGTCTCCAAGAGCAAGATTGATCACCACTGCCAACTGTGTCGGAGATGGTCGCAACACTCTTGCCACATACCGGGAGGGGGGAAGGGGGAGGGAGTCAGCGAGTGTCCCCAGCACGAGTGGCTCTCAGATACTACTCTTCTCTCTTTCTCTCCCTCCAACCATCGGAGCGTTAGTTTGTCGACGTGTCTTCTACTCGAGGTTGGGAAACCCTGGCGGGATCTTGTTCAACATTTACATTTACATTTACATGTCGAACGGGGATCGACCCTCGGCCAGCCTCGTTAAAGGACGAGCGAGCTAGAGCGAGGAGGTGGGGTAGGAGAAGGAGAAAGAGAGAGAGTGAGAGGCATCTGGGACGAAGGGCACCAGAGATACATAGACGCGCTGAATGACTATCACTGCTGTCGATTCGTCGTATATCGCGAATCATGCCGATCGATCGAAAGAACGACCGAACGCTGTATATCGGAATGCTAGCGGCTGCCTCATAGCGGTTTCAATTAGCCGGAAATTTCGTTAGCTGCTTATTCGATCAGGTAGTTGCTGTAGGGTGAACGGTCAATCGGTAATTAACCGCTCGAATCGCAAACTTTGACTTTATACATTGTAATATCGAACGAGCATTATCAGCACACATGGCTATATCGCACCCGATCGCACCTATGAAATGAGATACAAATGATCAAAAGTAGTGTAAAATGATTTCGCTACGCAAATCTTGCTGTGCATCATTTTAAAAGAGAAGAAAAATTTTAATTTCAGAGAAATTAAAGAATGTGTGTGTGTGTGTGTGTGTCACATTACCGATTAATCAAGTTAACTCTAAAAATTGTTCTGAAGCCAGATACAAATTAATATGTCGTATTTGCGTGTTTAATCAATTCCACGATGACATTGATTGAACGTTACGAGGAAAAAGATCGCGCTCTCGTTTCTCGTAACGAGCGTGTCCGGGAAAACGCTCGTCTTGATCGATAAGCGAAATCCTTCGAGATTCCTCCTGCCTTCGCCTTGATCGCGATTCCTCGATTCCTCGAGAAAATAGCGACAGCGGTAGAAACGACTGTACCTTTATTATCGATTTGTACAGGTATACATGCACTTTCTGAATCTCGAGAGTTGTGTATGTGCAAACTTAACTTGAATCCGTACTTTAAGAAGAATCCATACTTTAAGAAGGATTCGCTCCCAGTTAAGTCGTTCTTTTTCTGCGTTAACGAAAACTTCCGAGTATTCATCCAAAGACTTCGAACGGGATTATTCGTTCTTTCCTCTCATTAAACTAACGGTAGATAAATCAAACTGCGTATCTATTCGATGTTTCGCTCTCCTCCGGTTTCTCGCCGTCGCGATTCTATTTGGGGAAAGTTAGTACATTGAAACTCGGATATATCTCCTCGACTTCGCAAAGTTGAATTTTTCGCGTACGTTATCGCCGCGCGGGCGGAGCGAGCGATCATTTCCGAGCGAAGCTTTGAGAAAACGAACAGGTGTATCACTTCTCGCTGCTCTCACATGGATAAAACGATTATCGTTCTCACGACGGCGGCGTATAAGACCGGGCAGAGGAAAGGTTGCGATGCGTGAGAGCTGGCTGGCGGGCGAGCCAAGCTACCCCCTCTCGGTGGCGGCCTCGAAGGAACGAAGGGCCATACGAGGGATGCGCGCGCGCGCGCGCGCGCGGCCGAGAGAAGGAGAAAAAGGCCGACTTCCTTGTAGACTATAAACGGTTCACCCCTCGCGTGACGAAGGCATTTACCGAAGGCGATATCGTCCACGTGGTGGAAGACGATCGAAGCCACTCTCTCGTCGCTCCTGCTGGTACAAGCGAGTTTTTAACCACCCCGTTAGATGGCCACTCCGAGGATCACCGAGAATCTCGCTATCCCCTACAGCGGAATTTCGCCCCGCCAATTTCTCTCTCCCCCGCGTGTTTTACGTCACTAAAAGTCCGCGAATGAAGCGACAATTTTATTGCCCGGGGCGTTTTTCACTCCCGAGTGAGAATCCTCCACGGATGATCGATCGCGACCTCGCGATGAACAAGCAAGAATTCTGTCTTCCGGACAATGCTCGAGTCGATTTTGGGTAAATTACGTTTCTATAAATATTCCGTATTGTGTTACCAAATATTCCGTTGGAATTCATCGCGCCCCGGAGCCTCATGAATTATTTAACCGGCGATATACCCCCCTCCTCTCAACATCGAGAAGACGGTAGAACTCCGGGATCGCCGAGGATTTCCCGAGAAAGCCGCGACTTTTGGCACCAATTTCTCCCCCGTTATATCATCTTTCCGCTTCTCCACTCTCTCTCTCTCCCTCTCCCTCTCTATATATATCTATTTATCTATCTCCGTCTTTGTCTTCTTTACTTAAGCGCTGACAAGTGCTCTCTCGCGGAGGACGAGTCTCGTTTAGCGGCGCGCAGGTTCAGGGGGGGAAGAAGCAAAAACCCCCAGGGGTAACGTCGATTGTGTCATACAATGGCACGTGTATTTGAAATACGCGCGAAATGCGCACCTGTGCACACGCACACACGTACAACGTTGGCACCGAAAACGACACATCCCTCGCGTGGATCACGCGTTTCGGAGCGTCTGAGGCATGAGATTGCTCGAGATCCTCTCCTCCGCCGACCCATTCTGCCGGCTATGCGTCGTCTAACCTGTAATATAGTCATAGCGATATATACATCTTAGCCTATAATACAATCATAACGATATATACGGGCCAGGGGGACCCGTAATGCCCGACTCGGCGTGCACGTTCGCGCGAATCCGCGCGCGTGTACGTGCCCCGGTCCGCCGCGCCGCGCCGTTGCAACACGGACGTGAGATTACGCGGCGGGATGAGAAGCGAAGTTACGTTGCACGAAGTGTCCCAGAACTGTCGAAATGTTCCCTCGACCGGGATCGCTACCAAGGCAAATTAAGTGAAAGACCCTTTGATCCAAATTTCGAATCGATTTTTCTGCAACGAAGATTTAATCTGTCATGTGTTTCTCATATTTTTTTACGCTAGAACAACCAACGTTATTTTGATATATGTAGACACATCTTGTGTATAAAATTATAGAACTTCAAAATTAGAATGATTGATGGAAAATAAATTGGCATATATCATGTTTTTATTGCGACAAAAATCAACATAAATTTCAACAAAAGCACTTTAATAATTTCTGCAATTTAAAATAGAAAATTGAAATCTGTCATTTTGACGGGGTCGGTTGTTCTAATATTAAACTTCGGTATATTGAACATAAATTTATTCAAGAATAACGAATATAGAAAGCGCGTTAAATATATTGTGCAGAAATCTTGCCTCTCTTGCATGAAAATACACTAAACGCTAAATTTTATTTAAATTTAAGATTATTTTCTATGATCAAGATATTTTTTTTACAACGCTGATGATCGACCCAATTAATACGAGCGGTTGTATTGCCGATAACGATGTGGGAAGATATTATTAGGACAAACTCATTCCCCATTCCTTCGAATAAGTTAACCATCGTGGCGGAGGATCTGCGTTATTCAAAGCGCACGCTTCCGCGCGCGCCAAGAATTTCACCACGTGCTCTTTCTCGGCGCCCTACCGATCCCGCATATGTCCCTTCTATTAGTTCACCCCAACGGTACGTGCTCACCCCTTTCTGGGACGAAGGGCATTTGTTAGCGCACTCGCTGCGCGCCGACGTTGATCGAGCACGCGTACGCCCTTAACGCGTTCCAAAATCTCTACCATCCTAAAGGGATTTTACGCGAATCATACAAATCGTCTACACGAAAACTCTGGAATACGCGGAATAATTTCATCGATTGATCATTATTCGAGTAGAACGGCCTTCGATCGTTGAACGGATGCCATTGTCCGAATCTGGGGCGCTTAAATTTAAATAAAAGTAATATGAATGGAGAGCTCCGAAAACTTGATGTGTGCGCTTGTTCCGCAAATATCGACGCCCCTTTATAATTATTTCATATATACATTGCATTGTTGATTGGCGATAGCCAAGAATTAAATTTCTGCAATCATAAATTTACAATATTAAGGGGTAATATTGGCAGGCGCAATGCGAATAACAATAATTATTATTATTAAGCATTATTTGTTAGGCGCTCGAAGAAAAAAGCCCTCAAGCGTAGCAATATGCATACATTTAAAGATAAATATATACAAAATGATTGAATATTACATATAATATATAAATGTAAATAGCGCAAACGAATGTGCAAAAGGCATGTTTGAAGCAAACTTACTTAGCGACGTGAAAATATACGTGAAAATATCTGTATTTACAAGTTAGAATAATTATAATAAGTAATAACAAAAAAGTGTATGGTGCCTATCGAAAATTTGACATGTATATATAAATATGAGAGGAAAAGAAAGAAGAGAACAAATATTAGATAGACAGATGTCAATCAATCTTTTAAGCTAGAGCAGTATAATTAATTGTTATAATCAATACGTATTATAAAAGTATATTTCTCAGAAACAACGATTAAATCTCATTATTTTTTTTTATTTGCTATCGCGACGAAGCTAAAGTATCAATATTAAAAATATTCTTTCCGCACCTAGGGGCTAAATATCAATGTTGTCAGAGTATCCTAAGCGTCTACACTACCGTCGCGAGTCGCGCATAATCCGGTTAGTGCGCGCAGGATCGTTCGCAAGAGGATAGGGATTCTATTAATTAACAATGGCGATTAACGAAATGAGCACCGCTCACACCGGCAATGATATCGAACACGCTCCCGGTCGTTCCATTCTACCGATTAACTGTGATTTCTGCGCAGAGATTTCGGATCTAATTTATCGAGGTGAGATTAGAGACGTGTTTTTCTAGCTGATTGCCTTGGTCTAAGTCGAAATTGACCTTAAACTTTACGGACGTTAGTCGTTCCTTTTCTAACGTTTTAAAAAATTACACGTTTACACGATACTCGACGATCATTCTCACGCGAGAGAGTATCTCAAAGTAACCAATCGAGATTTAATTATGTTATGACAGAGGCGGCACACGGACATATGAAATAATTACGCCGCTTCGCTCTCTCGTAAAGGCAAACGGTCTTCCTTCTCGCTGCGAAAAACTTGTTTGCCGTTAGGACGAGGTAGTCGTCTCGAGCTCTCTTCGCCAAACGATCGGCCCCGCGTTTCTTTTCTCCCCCCTTTCCGCCCGCGGATACGATATCCACTTTTTGTGCCGTAACGAGCGATTACTTCTCGCTCATCTTTCTCCCGTTCCTCTGCTTCTCCAGCCTCCCGCTGCTTTTTAATGGCCGTTCACGCGCGTAATCGGCAGATCCGCATACCCGCGCGTTTCCCGATGATGATGCCCGGCCTCGTTATTTGCGCAGGATCCATTGTCGCGCGTGCGAGTGTGTACGCGAGTCGTTCCCGTGCACAAGTTTCGTCGGACGCTGGCACGTTGTCCGACGCGCATGCATGGCACCGCCGGCGCGCGGCGCGCCGATGTTTATTCAACTGCAGCTGCATCAGCGAAGCCGGCGCGGGCGTCTAACTTCGAGTTGCATCGCCCGGCGCGTTATTTCCATTAGCGGTAGAAGTAGATCTATGCGCGAAGAGCGTTCGCCTACAATTCGAGACAGTAATTCTAGTATGCTAAAGTTGCAAATAATCTTCAAACAATTATAGAATCTAATTGCAAATCGATATAAATATCAAACGGCAAAAGAAATACGTAGAGTAAAATATTTCTGTGCGGCGAGAAGTAATTTTTGAATAATTGAAGAGATGAATTGTGTATACGAAACGAGGGGGGTATCAAAGAGACTTTTTAAAGAAGCGAAACACAAATCACACACGCGATAAAGTATATATGTTGCAGACATTGCAGTAAACATTACAGTAAAACAGAATGTAAAAAGGCTTAAGAATCGTGCGTTCTTGTTTTCGATGTATTTACCGCCGGCGAGGAGAGAGAGAGAGAGAGAAAGAGAGAGAAGGACGATTTATATCCGATGTGTGTCCGCTTCTCGTGGAAGCGTGCAAGATACCTTAAGAGGCTCCCGCTTACGTCACCCGATCTTTGGGCCTCGTACCCGGGGCTCTCCAAAGACCTATTACCTTATTTACGATTCGCACGGCCATTATCTCCTGGCAACAAAGTGAACCAGCCGGTTTTTCGATACTATCCCGCGTGTGTATATACCCGCCGGTGTGAAAGAAAAAGGGGAACCCTTTTCGCGGACGAGAAACGAGCACAAAAGACACGCACAACACAGCCGTGGCGCAGTTTTGCGGTCGTGGCCGCGTCGCCGAGAACGGAGGAGGACTTTTGTCTTCGTTTCTTAATAACACGCGCATCCACACGGAGACACCGCGTGGGGCGACCCTGGCAGAGCTAAAAGTGCTCACGCCACACTCCGCGATATTATCAAATTATGGATACGTTAAGAACAAAGATGTCGGGAGCAGGGTTTATTTCTGTGAAATTTTATCCGCGATATTACTGCTATAAGTGCGAAAATAATATTTCAATAAAATACGTTTTATAAATAAATTAAATAAATCGAGTAAAGATTTTCGCGGCGCTACTTCGACGAAAATATTTCTTTTGCGCTTTTAGGACGTTGGTATAAAAGTAGCAATTTCGATAAATAAGTACCGTCGGGGAATAATGACCTGGTCGACAGGCAGGTCTCTAATTTTGGAGTGTACGATTTAAGTTTCCGTTCAGTATTTATAAATCGGCATTTACGTCAGACGTGTGCTACCGTACAACGGTAATCGATCTTCTTTGCTATTTTAAAATCTCTTTATGCAATTACGTATTTCGTCTCATCTTATTTCCACGTCCTTCGAAAAACACGAGTACATTGGGGCGAGCGGAAAAAAGAACATCTATTCATTTCTCACGTTGAAAAAAAAAGTCTAATAAACGAAGTCGAAAATACAGCTTTTATCGAAAACTCTGTAAAGTCGCAGTCGCAAATTTTTGCGATGACCGAAATGGAGAGAATATTTGCGCGCGAACGAATGTTGATGTTTGCCAAATCGCAGAGAGGTATAGGTACGTTAATTTCGGCCGATGGCTCGTGGTGGACCGTCGCTATTATGAGAGCGTCGCTGTAAAGAGAGACAGGGAAAGAGAGATAGTTTCGATGAAAACGAATTTGTCGTTGGCCGCGATGCAACACGATGCGTCGCGCCGCGGCGCAACAACCTGTTCGATGACTTTTCCGTTTGATGATTGCAACAAGTGAGGCCCACCGCCGCCGCCGCCGTGCGCTCTCTCCCGCGCTCTCCCAAACCATTTTACCACCGACAGCCACTCCCCGTTTCGCATTCAACAAGTGGCCAAATCATTCAGCGCGGGGCCGCGATCTCTCGAAAAATCGGAATTTTTGCGCGCGCACTGGTCGTCTGGCCAGTCATCGACCGATCTATCAAAAATGAGATAGAGTTCCTCGCGACGCGCGACGTGGCGGCGACGTGGCGCGTCGCCGAGAGACGCTAAAGTCGAGTGTGCCGAGTGGTATCATTAACGTTGCCGTTGAGATTGCAATTCTATATAGCTTATTTTTGCAGTAGCCAATTTCTATTTTTGTAAAAATCCACATATATACGTGTCCCCCCCCCCCCCCGACGGCGTAATAATAGTATTCGGGCGGTTCGCTCTTAAGAGGTGTGTGCGCGAGGCGCATCCTTTCGAAATTCGATTGACGTCCTTTCGCCGCAACGTAATCATTACTGTCATCGGAAAGCGCCGATCTTTTCCTCCGTAATTTCAGCCGGCGCGCCAAGTGCCATTGGTGGTGTGTGTATGTACTCGACGTTCTCTCTTTCTCTCTTTCTCTCCTACTAAAGAGGAACCCGTGGTGGTGGACTCGAACGAACCTCGTGGTATCCGGTGGAATGGGTCTCATTAAGGACGCCTTCACACAGCCCTTCATCCTTGGCTCTTCAGGCCCGCGCTTTCGTCCCTTCATCTCTTCCCTCTCTTTCCCGCCTTCTCCAGCCTTCTCTCGCCCCCGCTTCGAGATGCTCGTCTTTTATACCTGGCTGCCCCCCTGCTCGCATTTCTGGGCTTGGTCCCGTGTGTTTGCGTGCGCCTTATGTGCCCGAAGGCCATTCGACGCCTGCTGGTTCCTTGTCATCTTCGACTTTAAGCACGTCGTGACTTAATGTGTTTCCAAAGGTATCCGGCGAAACGAGAAACTCTCGCGTGCTTTTTGGCCAACGGTCTACCACAGATATTTCTATAATATGCCGCAGGTAGAATTTACAACTTTGCAACATTAACGAATAAAGTCTTAAAAACTGAAGAAATAATCGAGAGATTGAGACTGCATGCTATTAACGGTAATCTACAATAATAATGATTATTTTTTTTTAGACAATTATAATCATATTAGGGTGTATATACATTTCGAAAAGAAAATTACATGGTTAGACTATACTTATAATATATACTAACATGTGGAATACCAAGCAAGCAAGGAATACAGCGCAGGCTGAAGTTAATTTTCAAAAATAACGCGTGCAAGTTAACTTTTTTTTCTGTAAAGATTGCGATTTTCAATAATGAGCGTTTTCCCGTGCTCCAATAATGAGCCAGCTGTCCGCAGATACGGTTGGTTCATTTATTCGTATTAATAGCCCAGGGATATCCGCACGTGGATGGCTGACTGGCCCCGGAGCTAAAAAGATTAAACACAATGCCACAAAGTGACGGCAGGCTGCTTGTCGCGGATGCGGCTTATTCGTCGCGATCGTGTTCCGCGCACGGTTTTAACGCCCACGTGCGCGCGTATCCTCTATCGCGTCCGCATTGTCGTGTATACATAGCTAATTGAATCCCTTCGTTTCTCCAATTCCTTTTTCTCCTTGCAGGGTGGCGGCGGTAGCGGCGGGGCTGCTGGCGGGCTGAAATTCACGGTGGCGGACACTTGCGAGAGGATCAAAGAGGAATTCAATTTCATCCAGCAGCAGTACCACTCGTGAGTATCTCTCTTTCTTTCCTCGCTTATTTTCCTTTTGGTCTTTTCGTCCTTGCCATTCGCCCCCGTTTCTCGGGCGTTTATATTTTCCTTTAGTCTCTCTCTTTCGCTCTTTTCTGTTTGCCATGTTTCCTCGAATTTTCACGATTATTCAAGACGACGAGTTTTCCTCTGCATTTTTCCTCGTTCTCTCGCCGACTTTCGACGGTGCTTTCGATTATCGATTCGCATTATTCGATGCATTTTATTCTTACTTCGAAGGACGGGATTTTGTTATACATTTTTTTATTCAATAGTATTAGTACGTATATTACTTTTGTAAAGTAATGAAAATTTATCTTATATTCTACCTAATCGTTTCTGATTTTTCTTATATTTCAGATTGAAGCTTGAGTGCGAGAAGTTAGCTAGCGAGAAGACCGAGATGCAGAGGCACTACGTTATGGTAAGGCACTTTGTAAGTTCCTTTTTGTGTCTTTCCTCTCTTCGATCGAGTCTCGTTACCTCTTTCGTTTCGCAAGTCGAGAGCGGTCCAAACCGAGAACAACTCCGACAACAATTTAGTTCCTTAATCGTGAAAATGTCGGCGATACTCGCAGCTATGCTTCTCAAGGTTCGATAATCCTTTTATGCGCGAAATGCAACAACAAGCAAACAAGCTTCGGTAGAATATCGTAAGAAACTTTATACCAGAAGTAAGGGAAAGAGTATCGTTGCTTTCCTCCGAGTTTCGGCGGAATATTTAATCCGACATTTCCCACAACTTGTGCGAAATGCATAGGGTCCTTAAAAATAAAAAAGGAAAATCGATTATCGGCTTCGCGTGCATCGCGAGGATGCTCTTCGAGGATGCTCTCTCGACTTGCATTCGTATTGGCACGCGAGAACACACGCTAGGCACGCGTTATTTATCGATAACGCGAGCATGAAAGAACAGGACATTACGTAAATGAAGGAACAGCGTAAGCCGTTCGCTCGGGGAAAAATGATTGGATATTATTTTCGCTTCATATTGCTGACGGCACCCCACTTTGATTTAGTTCTATCAGCGCGAAGGCAATTAGTCCAGCCAACCGTACTAATCGTATCGTCATCGGTAAGGAGCTTACTTGGACTTAGCTATATCAAAGTGCAGTACTAACATGGTCCAAAATATTCGCCGCGAGTACTTCTCTCGTTGCTCTCGTCTTCTTCGCTTCGAGACAAAAGCTGGATATTATTATTGTCATTTCTACGATAAGTTTTTTTCCTTTACAAGACCATAAAATTGCGTAAAGTTATCTAAAGTTGAGACAATTATAATTTGTTCGGGAATTGCGGCATACATTTAAATTTCTGTTTCTTATTTATATTTGAATTATTATTTCTAAGATAACGGTACGTCCATTATTTGACATTTCGAGTAACGGATAATTACTTGAAATTGGATTGTGGCGTATACTGAGAATTTGGTCCCAGGTCTCATTTCAAAGGCGATATACCATACATGACGCGTTGATACCGGAAATTGAATGAAATATTGGCTCGTCCGTGTCATCGTGAATAGCCGCTGCAAAAAGTCACGCATCGGATCGGAATCAAGTGCCTTCTTAGAATTCGCGTATAAAACGCTTAAAGCACACCGTGTGAAATAAGTTTTAATTTGTAACTCTTTTTTAACCTTCATTGTAAAGATATCGTAGGCGTCAGTTTTGAAAAGTTGGTATGAAAAGTTCCGAGTACCGCATATATAGCGCTACTTGTCTCCCACAGCAAATCAAATTCGCGAGAGTCCCGGCGACTAGACTGAAAATAAAAATAAAAATCAAGCAGGATCGGGACAAAATCTTTTGTCCCGATACAAATTCAGCGTTGCACGAGAATGCGCTCTCGCAGGGGCACCGGGCTTATGCGTTTCTGCAAACCGCTTTCGAGATACGAAAGCGAACAGCGCGGATTGGAGGGTCAATAACCCCGTTATGTTCAATAGACGCAAATTTCAGCGGAGCTAAAGGCACATTCCGAATGTTTACTCGATCGCTTTTTAGAATTCTAGTATTGTTCGTAGAGATTGGAAACTGAAACCAATATAATTTCAATAAGTCTAACGCTCATCATCATCCGCGTTATCACGCTTGTACATAAAGATGCCAATATATGAATCCAGATTGTGTAAAAAAAAACCACGAAATTTTGCAAAGATTATTCTGGTAATCGTTAGTTTATTTTAGTTAATATTTCATACTTGGCAGAATATTTAATTTCGGTTTGTTCTTAACATTAAATAATCGCGGAAATACATCGTTGTAATTTTTGAAACGTTCCATTCCTATCCGTTAATTCTCCGAGGTAAGTTCAAACGGAGTGCTTCAATACAGGTAGCTCGGATTTGCGCGCTTAATGCATTCCTGAGAAATATGCAAATTCAAATTCGCGCGAACGCGAAAGGCCGATGGTGTTTTGCATGCGAAAATTGCGCTCGTTTTACGCGAGCTCCATTTACACCGTTAAAATACGCGCGACTTAAGAAGTGCCCCGGAAAATCAACCGCGTTCGGCAGATCGATGTCCTCACCGTGATCCGCCGGCATCCTTGGATTCCGAGGTCCTACACCACTGTCTGCTGTACGGCCGATCGTAATTGTCGCGAACTATACTGTCTCTGTAAACTGCTACACCGATGTGACACCGTGCAAGCAACCAAGCAGCAAGCTGGGCCGAGTGGAAGGGAGTCGGGGGTGCTAGAGGGAGTGGATAAGGGGGGTCGGAGGTGACAGAGGGGTTGATGGGGGTTGGGAGTTGAGCCGGTAATCGATATCTCCAAAGTAAACGAAGAGAGAGATAGAGAAGGGGGTGGCAACAGGAGGTGGAGGAGCAGTTGGACGGGGGCCCGGCGGGGGGGGGGAGGAGGAGCGGGGAGGGGAAGGGATGAAGTGATAGAAGTAGCGAGGAAGAGAGAAGCAAGGCTCGTCGAGGGAAAAGGGAGCGAGGAAGAGATGGATAGACGAGAGAAAGAGGGGGCGAATTACAGAGACAGAGAGAGAAATTGATGTCGAGGGTTTGTCAACCACTGACAAGTATTATATACGTGCAAGCCGGAGACGCGCGCCGACGAGGGCGTGGAGCGTTGGTGTGCGCGGCACACAGTACGTACACCAACGCCGCGCCAGCCGTGTCTCTGATATTCTAATTCCACCCTCGTGTATTCCGACCGCCTCTCCTACCATCTCTCTTCCCGCCGTCGTCGCCACCACCGCCACCGCCGCCACGCGCGCGCAACTTCATCCTTCGCGATTTTCATTAGGGTAACGCGCCGCGTAAATCCGCGCGCCGCTTCAATTTTTGCCTCCTTCCACCCCACGACTTACCCTTCCCTTCCCTCCCTCTCGTTCGCTTCACTCTTTTGTCCGCTCCGTCTTACGGATCATCGCCTTTCTACGTCGTTATGCGATATCTTTCTCTTCTCTCGTCGAGAGATACCGCGCCAATCATGTCACGCTCCCACGGACTTGATTGATATACCTGTACTTGATTTATTTCTAGATGTTTAGATTGTAGATGCATTTTGGATTGTATGAATTCAGTTTACGTTTGCATCGATCTTAGAATTTCTGCAGGTGATTCTTCTTTTCATTTTCTTTAGTTATTACTTTTAGCATATTAAAAGGAAAAGCATGTAGAATACTTGTAAATTGAGACCGCACTACGGGTTTACAAAAATTCTATTTTTATCTTTATACTATTTGATCTTCCTCTGTTCACGTTTTATATTTTCACTCTGCAGATTTGAGGAATATATTTTCGGGAAATGACATTTTATCCTGAAAAATACACAATAGAGAGACTGATTCGACTTAACTTTTTCTCGCGAAAACATTCTGGTTTCAACTTTTATAATATATTTGTTTGTTAATTTATACACTACAAAACTTTCCTTTCTTTGTCTGTAAAAATTAGAAATGGGGAAAAATTTTGGGTCATTGTGAAAAGTTTCTGTTCGATCGCAACGAAAATAACCAATGCTCGCAAACATCTGACATGCTCCAATTATCACGTGTGAATCTTTGTTCGAATTTTTTGAATTGCTAATCATCTTCCATTCGATTGTTTGCAGGAGTTTTTATCGCGACAGGTGCGACGCACATCTTCGGTGAATTAATTCTCCGGAATGTAGCTTTGAACGAAGCCCCCTCGATGAACGCCCTCAACTCCTATGTTTTGAAGGCGGGTGGGAGGAGGGGAGGCTAGCGTCGTTACGTATCGTCAAAAACAGACGGAGCATAAGCGGAAAGCTCCGAATCCCCGGGCCGTCAGAAAATTAATTTGATTTCCGATACGCGAATGTAATGATCGAGCGAGCGAGGGGAAAAAGAGAAAGAAAATTCGATGGTATGGATGAGGGACCAAAAAAAAACACCAGGGGAATAAAACGAAAAAAACCTTATCGAAAACGGGCCCGAGGTCGTTGCGCATCTCCGACCTGCCCGCGAACGAGAAGACTTTCCAATTATCTATGTTTTTTCTCCGCCGCGTTTTTTCGCGCTGCAACAAATTAAACGTAACCCACATCCCTGGGGCACGCTTCTCGATTACTCTTTGTTTTCCTCCTGTTTCCACAGTTCGCCGTTTGCTTTCCACCCCTCGACTATGCCGCGCGCGCGGGCATACCTGGCAGATTGCATTTCTATCCTCCTGCGTTACGTTGTGTCCTTCTCTCGAAAAAAAATTTTTTTCCATCAACACTAGCGAAATTTTGCCCCGTCACGCTTCGACTGTGACGGGTGTTCGGTCGGCGATCCTTCCTTTATGCGTAGAAAATATCTTTACACAACGCGGGTTTTAGTTAAAATATTTGCATTGCTATCTTACTGCGTTACGTTATTAGTTACGTACTATATATCGTGAATTATTCTATACACGTCATATTTTAGATTAGTATCAACTTACTAATTCTTGAATAAGTTAATATTATTTTACAAGTACCAAATATAAATTTGTGCAAATTTATATTGTTAAAAAATGTTTTTATTACAACTTGTTATATTGTAGTCGAAAATTGATGAAAATTTTTATTGCATTGTGGTAGTCTTCTTTATCTTAATAATTTACGGGTTTTTTTTTTCAAAAATATGAAATGCAGAATACCGGCGGAGAAAAATTTCGCGTCGCACTTCGCGGATGCATGAGTTCGCGCCTCGAAACGGCTTATTAATTATCCGTTAATTATCCGCGGGCGTAACGTGTAAATTTCCGCGAGGTGAGTCAAGAGAGTGGATGCGAGGGAAAAAGGAAAATGGAGATAGGGAGAGAGACGAGAGAACGATAGACTGAATCGAAGTGCGGTGCAACTGGAAAGGAGAGCACGAAGAGAGGGAAGAGAGAAAAGGGGAGACAGGAGAAAGAGAGAGAGAAGGGACGAAACGAGGGAAAATGTCGAGAGAGCGACAAACGAGGTCGTCCAATCATCCTATATCAAAGGCTCGCTACTAAAAGATCCATATCGAGTAATCGGAGGGGGCGAAATTATCGGTACAACTCTTATTATTGGGTTCCCAGGCACGTGAAAATAGAAAATGAGAGACGGCAGATGAGATCGATATCTATTTTCTCTTTCTCTCTCTCTCTCTCTCTCTCTCTCTCTCTCTCTCTCTCTCTCTCTCTCTCTCTCTCTCTCTCTCTCTGCCATCGTCGAGAGAGAGTTTTCTCGTTATTTGATTACCGACTTACGTCGATATCTTGCCTCCGGCCATCCAAGTGGAACTTCACAATGCGTGCAAAGCATCCGCGACGCGAGGTAAACGTTGACAAATCGCGTGACAGATTGCAAAGCGAGCTTTCTTACTCCACGTACGGTCACGCAAAAGCGAAGCAGAGAGAGAGAGAGAGAGAGAGAGAGAGAGAGAGAGAGAGAGAGAGAGGGGAGGAAGACAGCGCGCGAGGAGAAGTGATAAAGAATAGAGAAACAGAGAGTGAACAATACGGAGGGGTGGGGGGGTGAGGCCCCTCATTGTACGTGCTAGTCCAACGGATAAATTATGATCGCTCTTTACCTAGCGTGGCGGTAATCGCAGCGCGCACTTTTTCGTAGTCCGCGAGAGCTTCGAGGAAATATATTATCGAGTCTCTGTGCTTGTCGCGCGATAAGATCGCCGAGCCGAATCAACATGCACCGCCGTAGGACAAAGCGCGCCGGGATCGTTGCGCAAAAGGAGGAAGGCTCCGCGCGCGTGCCTTGCCCCAAGTTCGCCAGGCGTAGTTATCGACTGCATTATTAAGTCGGTATATTTCCGTGGCCGATGCTATCGATCTCCGAGCCCGAGTATCTCCCAGCCTGGCCTGACGTGTGTATTGCACTTTCCCTCCCTCTCTCTCTCTCTCTTCGCCCTGTTCTTTCCACCTTTCTCTCTCTCTCTCTCTCTCTCTCTCTCTCTCTCTCTATCTTTCTCTCGGCAAACCGCCGCGCCGCCCCCGAAGCCGTTCGTTTCCGAACGAGAGCGGCTAAAGGCGGACACGCGCGGCGCTAAGCGACAGCCACTAGCCAATTTACGATCGCGCAAGCGCATCCACCGGACTGCATCCTACGCTCGGATGCAGTTTATCGAGACGCATGTACGCGCTGGATCGAACGGCTACTACTACCTACTGCGGGCCCCCTTTGGTCTGACCCTCGCCCGCAGAAATTCGTCCACGAGAATGCCGACGGCGTGAGAAGATCGCGCCGGCAGATCCATCGATCGCTTCCAGCGATTCGATACGTCTCGAGAATCCCACACTTCGATGTACATACGTTCTATTTTAAGTTCGGAGAAAATGCGGAAAAACCCCCCCGGCTTTTAGCACTAAACAGGAATGTATAAAAAATAAATGTCACGATTATAAAATACGATCATAAAGTTGAGATAATGTTACAAACGTAACTATTTTTCTTTACATTTAAACCTATAAGACAGCGACTTTAAAAAGCTCATGCGAATAATGCATTTCTGAACGAACATTTGATACTTGAATTGCAGCTAGCCAATTTATGATTATGCTCGCATGCATAAGAATCATAGCAGTCGTCAATCTAGTTTGAATGTGGTTTTATGATTGCGAACTTTGAAACGCAATGATTTTCCAGTACAGTTCTCTCATATTTATGACTGCGTGCCGTTTGATATTTTAACCGTATATTATGTACTTCGTATTCCTGAAAAATTTACTTTATGCAAACTGAAAGCTACGTCTTTCTTGTTACAGTATTACGAGATGTCGTACGGCCTCAACGTTGAAATGCACAAACAGGTAAGGTTTACCATTCTAGTACCTTTTTTTCGAAGTAATGATTAATCCAGCGATTTAAACGAGATCGTTCAGTATTACTGTCCTGCAATCAAAAATTTACTAAATTAGATAAAATAGTGTATAAGGTATCGATAATCGATAGCTAAAATATTTAAAACAGATGGAGATTATTCCTCTTCGAATATATTCTTAGAATGTATTCCGTGTACTTGTACTGTTCAAACATTGCAACAGTTAGATCGTAAGATCAGACAATGTAATCTTTAACCAGCGCGGCGTTGCGCGAAGTTAATCAAGATCACGTTTAACTCGGATACTAAGTATCTGAGTGGCTCTTCGTTAATTGAGCCCGGGGTCAGTGAATCGTCGGAATCGGCCGCGGCCGCAAATGTGGGGTGCGGGCGGCGCGCGCGTTTAGGCCGGGAAATCGTGTAATTTCGGCTAATCAGGGGAAACACAGCGGCGGAGCGGTCCCCTCTGTCAGCAATTTTCTTAAAAGCGGCCACGGGTAGCCCCTCGTCGCCACGCGGTCATGCTCAAAAGTGGGGCTCCCCGAACTCCAAACAACCCTCCCGCCGTCCCGGTACAACGAGCTGATATTCATTAGCATTAGCGGCCGATCATTTCTCACCCTCGTACCTCGAGGCGGCGCTTAATGGGCCGAGGCGCGGGGAACTACGTTCTCTCGGGTAGTTATAGGGCGTAACATGGCGCCAGAATCACCGCGGAATTGTTTCCAGCGAATAATGTACGGAAAATCATGGCATCTTTTTTTTGTAAAGGAAAAACATATGGTGCTATTTTAATCGTCTCGCAACCCGAACTATAAGAATTGTCATTTAAAATTAGAATAAGGTTATCGAACTTGATTTATTAACAACGGAAATTGGAAACGTCTGTGTGTCAAATTCAATTAGCTAAAGGTTTTGTTTGATTAAGTTTCTTATCTTGGAAAGATAATGTATTGAATAATTAAATAAAACTGAATTCTTTTTCACGTAGACTATTAATGTAAACTCGTTAAATTGGTATATATTGAGGAATCTGAAAATACATTCTTCGATATATATTACTTTTTCTCTAAAGAGCGCGATAAAACTTTTGAAAGATCCGCTTCGCGTTCGTAATTTGTAAATTTGTCGGATAATAATATACACCGGATATTAATAAAAATTGGAAAAGTAAGATCACTCGGGTTCGCTGGGAAATCAAGTCAGGACATCGCGACTGCACAAATTGCAGCGGAGATAATGTAACATGGCGAACTCGCTTCTCTGACACTAATTGGAAGAGAAATGAAAAGTTATCGGTTCTTGGCGGCTCTCTAATTAACCGTGATAATATCGCGCCGATGCCATGCGCTCGTGAACGCGCGATTAAATCTCTTTTCCCAGCTTATTCACATTAATTGCCATCTTCCAAGCGCATTAGACGATGATTTTGCGATGCACAAAACCAGATAGTCTTGAAAGAAATTAACTTGATAGATTTTTGGAAAAGCTTGTGTTACGCAAATAACGCAATAATCTAATTCAGCAGTACACGCCTTGTTATTCATCGATGTTTCATTTTCCATTTCTTCCGCTATCAGCCGACTTAATGGACCAAAAATGTATTTATTTCTTTCGTCGGGGATGCCGCGCGGCGTGTCAGTCTCAAAATCTCTCCCTCACTCGGCAAAAAAATAAATAAATCAAGCTCCCTTTAGTCAATCCCCGCCACTTAGCAGGCTTTCGCGTCGCGGTTTTCTCGCTCCTTTTCAATTTGAGCCCCCGAATGAAAACAATCTTCCCCCTACGAGGTTAGAGCCTTCTGTATCTCTGCCTCGTCTCTTTTTCCCGTTTCGCCACCCCTTTCGTTTGTACCCTCTTCGCTCTCCCTCGCTCCTCGCGCAGCTCTTTCTCTCTCTCTCTCCCTGCATTCGTTTCTCTCGCGCTTTCTCTCCCCTTGATTTCCGTTCCGCTCACCTCTCCCAGAATGCTAGCCATCCCTCGCATCTGCGACCCTCGTATCTCCTGCCCCTCCTGCCACAGCCCGAAGTCGACATTTGCCTCTCACCCACCCTACCGCAGCCACCACTTTACCACTCTCTACTCGACTAACTCGAATTTGTTGGCGATGTCCCAGTTCTTGTAGGTACGATTACTTCTCTCGCTCCATCCGTTCCTCATCCCCAATAGCAGTCTTGAGTTTTCTCCCTTCGGTCACCCTTGCTCGCGAACATTGGCTCGATCGTTCGATTTAATTGCACGATATAGATTGCGACCGGTCGGTCGTCGCAATATTCGTCTCTTGATTCACGCGGTGAAGAAATAAAGTTTTCAAAACTTTGACATCCCTCGTCATCGACTCTATGTTAATACCGTTTACGACGAAGAATCTTGGAAAGATTTTTCGACCACTCAAAAGTTGGGAAGACTCGATGAAAATTATTCCGCTTTTAATCTTCGGGTTAATGCGATATCGTTCGTTAATATCGGTGATAAAGCGTTTTATCAGTCGTCACACTAGATTCGCGAACCCCGTCGAATTTCATCGTGCGAGCTTCATGGAAAACGAGATTCGCGGCAATAGAGAAAAATGGGCGGCTCGCGCAAAAAGCGCCCGCGACTACGCAAAAGAAAAGCGCGGAAGAGAAAGGGTGGGATAAACTGGGCGAATCAGAGCGGCGGCGAGGACGAGACGGGAGAGCTAAAAACTCATCGCGACGCGACTAGTCGCGCGTTACGTTCTCGCCCTATTCATCCATCGAGTTGTACGTACGTACGTACGTACATACGTACATTCGGTTGCCGGCGTATCTGTCCGATAACGCTTATCGCTTAATTGAAAGGGACATCCTTCGGCGTAGCGGCCGCCTGCTCGTTGTCCCGTTCGATTAAGCCGCGATCCACGGTAATATGTCGCGGGTACATTACGCGCACGCGATCACGAAATGGGTCATTACCGAGTCTCGGAAAGCCGAGAGAATTAGAAATGACACACGACGAAATACCAAGGAAATGAGGTAAAAAATTAGTTGCCCGGCGATATTCGTTTCAACGTTTTAATATCACCTCATTAGTTAACATTAAGCCACGCGGGTGCGTTTAATTGGAAACTTGTCGCAATGAAAGATTAAGAAACGAAGAGGAATTTCAATTCCGTTTTATTCGCGACAAAAATCATCGTTAGGTATCTCTTCGATTTTCTCAACTATTCTGTATTAAAATTATTTCCGAACGAAGAACCGCGGATGGCAATAACTTTTGCCATCATCCCGGAAGAGAGTCAAGCCGCGCTCAGAAGTTGTTACGAATCATATCGTTTCTAACGTGGGAATCCTTGGAGCGGAAATACAGAATCGGCGACGGCGTTCTATTGAAAAAGTGCGTATCCCTTAGGAAGAATATTGCCGCGGCGTTGTTGTTGGCGTTGTTCGTCAATATAAGAGTAACTACCATTTCCCCATCGCGGGTTCGCCCGGCGCGGCGTCCGATAAAAAATGTGCAGGCTGACCAATTGCGTATAACTCACCCTGCCTTTCCAGTTCTTCCTACCTTCATGCATATATACGTCTATCTATCCGGGCTCTCTGTCTTCTGCCCTCTCTGGTCCTCTCTCCCTCTCACCTTCGTTCTTTTTCCTTTTTTTTTTTTTGGATTCTCTTACTCCGTCTCTCTTTCAATGCGCGACCCCTCTCACTCCATCTCCCACAGGTTCTCTTTCGGCGGTCGGGGGTCGCTTTTCCAGGGTTCTCTCGTTCGTACACACGTGTTAGCGTGCGAACGCGCGAGCGAGCGAGAGGAGACCGGCGAGAAAGAGAACGCGCGTGTACACATCTCGCACTCGCACTCGCAATCGCGCTCGCACTCGTACGCGCTTGCTCGCACGAACACCTACGCCGCGCGCACATACACCCTCCTAGGGGTCGTGTATTCGAGTTCTTTTATTTTGCCCTGTGGAGGTAGCAGAGGGTTGAGTCGAGCGAGAGCGGAGAGAGCGCGCGAGGGCTGGGGGCGATGACATCGATTTTTTACCCGTTGCTAATCTCAATGTTACCTCCACCTCCTCCACCTCCTCCTCCTCCTCCTCCTCCTCCTGATCTACCTCTACATCCACCACGTCCTTCCCTACCTCCCATTTGGTCATCTCCATCCCCTTCCTCGTCCCGCCTCGTCAACTCACTTCGTTCTCCCTGCTGTCGCCCCCGCCCCCTCGTCGAGCCCGTACCTCGACCATCCGTTTTGCGGGAAAACGTGCATGTGCATCGGGCACATTCGAGAAGGAATAACCATTTTTTCGTGCCGGACAACACTCGCTCTGCATCGCCCGCGTCCTGCAAATTCTCCTCGTCTCCCGACCGCCGCCTCCGACCACCTCCCGCAATCCCCGACACTATCCCTCGCATCCTCTGTCCATTTTTTCGTCGAACCTTTTTTCGTCGCCCGCCCTTCCTTCTACACCCACCTAACCGTCCCTCGGTTCGCTCCCTCCCCCTTTGCCACCTACTGTCGAACAGGGCGAAATCGAACTGACGTGGACGCGGCAGTTTTCCATCTTTCTGTTCCCCGTGGGGGCGATGACATTTTTTTCGGTCTCTCAACTTTTAGATCTACGCGGCTGGCTCCTCTGACGTGAAAATATCGCCGGGGCGATATCGGCGCGACGTTTCTGTCGAATGTAAACCCGCTATTAAATAATTACCGCGCGAATTTTACCCTCGCCAATTTACTGTCAACGAATCATTGAGATTGGACGAAATAATTCAGTCGATTAAAAAATATAATTACACGCGGTGATTCCCGATTATTAAATTTGTTACTTCACTATTGAAGAACAGAAATTCATTTGAAACTGTCGTCGTATGTTCGGAAGGTAATTGGGCGACACAAAGTGCAAATATTTCTTTCATGCTGCGGTTGCTAAGAAAGTCACGTGGCGATCGTGAGCTTAATCGTGATCCGATTCGATCGACGCACATTAATGAGTAGCCACCCTCCTGCTACGAGGGTGAAACGAGCCACGCTCGTATGTTCGTCGAGCACTCGTCGTCGTGCGACATGTGATTACCACGATGTAGCCTCGCACGCCGCTAACATGCGTGTCCTATGCGTTATATACACACAATTCGTATCGCATCCCTCTCTATACAGTCAGCCTCGATTTCTCAATTAAGCCTCATGCGTGACGTTAAACCTATGCACGCGACATTAAATTTCAAATGAATTTCCAGTGTTACTTGCGCAATTTTACAAATGGATCGGTCATTTTTGAAAACGACATGTGCCGCGCTGTAATTTTTGGAATACGGAGATAGGTGACGGAATGTATTTAAAAAAGTGGCGCATTTACGGCGCGAGTCAAAAGAAATTATCTATGTCTCTATCATCTACTTGCACTACTCACTTTGAAAACAGCGTAGAGAATTAAAGCGCTTTTCATTTCTTCCTAAAAGTCCGCGATATTTTTCATATGCGCGTTTACCTCCGAAGTGATGCGATAATAAGATAAATCGTCAGAATATTTAGCTGCCATTTGAAAAACACATTTGATTCGATTATCCGTCGTGTGTTCGCAGACGGAAATCGCTAAAAGGTTGAACGCGATAATCGGGCAAGTGCTTCCGTTCCTGGCGCAAGAGGTGAGTCTTTGACTTTCTGTTTGGCACGCGTGCCGTGCGATCTCACAATCGAGTGTGACGACGACGCGATAATGATAGCATGGCATTGCAGCATCAGCAGCAGGTGGCCAATGCCGTGGAGAGGGCGAAGCAAGTCACCATGTCCGAACTGAACGCCATTATCGGGGTAAGTAGCCGCTCACCATTCAACTTCCTAAGTCATCGGCTTTAATGAGGTGGATCGTAAGAGTGCGTCCAGAAAAAAATTCTTTACAACTAAATAATTCGCTATATATCGGCGAATTTAATCTTGTTAATTGAATAACTGTTAATTGAATAATCGACGCGTTTTCTTCTTAATTCTTGCAGCAGCAACAGCAGCAAGGTCTCCAGCAGCTATTAGTGAGTATTTTACCCTACATTCGATGCATAGCATAAATTTATATTTTTTTGTCATTTATTAGATGACGATTTGCAACCGTCTTACATGATTCACCTTAAGGTAATGCCTTGCGACATTTGACTTACAAAAATTGCGAAAAAAAATCCACACGTTGTTAAAAACGGATTACGCGATTAGTTTTACGACAGCCCAGCTAGAGATCGTGATAACAAAGAAATGCAATTTTTTCCGTTTAATTCATTGATGGATCTTCCTAAATATGTATTACCGGAAATATTGAATACCATATATTGATATTGTATCGCCAGTCACGCGGTTAATTGACGTGCGAATAAAAATAAATTTAGAATGAAAACATAAAGCGCGTTCGAGAAAAAGAAAGGGCAGGAGAGAGGCAGAAAAGGAACGAGAGGGGTCCAGTATTACAAAGGTTTTTTTTTTATCTTGACATCGCAGCAACAGATCCATGCGCAGCAACTGCCCCACGGCGCGGTGGTCGGCGGTCTTCCGCCGGGCGGTCTGCTGGGCTTCGCAGGTGCGGCCGCGGCGGCCGCAGCCGCGGGTGTGCCGCCGCACTTGGCGCCGCCGCCGCATCCCGCGGCCGCGGCTGCGGTCCAGGCACAGGCGCAAGCGCTGCTGAAGCCCGCCGATCTGCAGCAGCATCGCGCGGCCGCGGAGACGCCCGAGGACCGTAAGCCGATCGCCCTGCCCGACGAGAGGCTCGGCCACCGCTCGGTCTCTCCGCCTGAGAAATTTCGCAGCCGCACGCCCGACCTCGAGAGCGACTCCAAGAGGCGGAAGGAGGAGAAGCTAGGACACGTGAGTACCATTACCAGCATTGACACCGCCCGGCCGGCGCGGCGTTCTCTCGCGACGTCGCGTTGCTCCGATTTGCTCGAATCGATCGGTAGTTCGATCGGACTCCGAGGTGTTTTACATTACAATTTTGAGATCTGACTTACCGGATGTCTCTAATTCAATATTTTTCAATAGATTTTTTAAATCAGAAATCAAATTTTTATTCAGAGACGAAGTATAAAGTTGAAAGGGAACGCTCTGTAATTTCACAAAAATCGAAATGTCTTTTTCGTTTGAGATTTTTCCCCTTCAGAGAGAGAGAAGAGAGAAAAAAGTCAGCGCATCGGTAACGCAGGTGCGTGCTGTTGCATTGAATATTGCTCGTTGGTCAGTGCACGCTTAACTACAGAGAGACTCGCGGCGTCGAAAAAGTTGCGCGTTTAGCTGAGAATTAAAATGCTAATTGCAGCGACGTCGAAAGCCGATAAAACGGCCGACACTCTCGGCGATCGCTGAGCGACGGAGAGGGCAAAGAGGGTGGTAGAATAAAGAGACGCACGGAGCGAGCAAGCGCGCGCGTTATATCGCTGGAAAGTAAACGTAAGAGTAATAAAAGGGCCGAGTTAGAATCGAGTTCGGGCCGCGCGATAAAGGATAGGAGAGCGTCGATACTAACTTCCACTTAACCGTCGAATTCGCCGAATAAAAAAAACAAAGAACAGAGAGAGAAAGAAGAGGGGATGGAAAATACGCTCGGTAGTCTCGCGTGCCGTCTATGTCGGCCTTTCCTCGGCGGGAGCCGAGCGTCCCAAATGCAATCATGCGTCGCGGAAGTTTCCATCGAAATCGGATTACCCTCGTCCGCCGCAAAGGCGGAAAAAAGGACCGCGACTTCCTGCCGGTCAAGAACCCGCGAGAGTCCTGCCTACCGTCTGCGTCTGTTAAGTCGGGCAATCGTCTATTTTGCTTAACTAACGTCTATCCGAAGTGAAGTTCCACGAAAGTGTGTTTCTCTGTCCTGAATCACGACGACAAAAAGCGCGCGCGAACTCCTCGCGAGGGGCACGAACACGGACGGAGGGGTAGAGCAGAGGGGGCGCGAGGGAGGAGACGGGTGGTATAATTAAAAACCGTGAAAACAAGCGAACAGTTAGCCGGGTCGTCGTGCGCGCACCGACTAAATTAGATTATTTTTCTCAGCTGCTCCCTTACCTCCTTCGGGCGCTTCACTTACCCTCTCTTCATCTCTCTTTATCTTGCTCTACCTCTTCCGGTTCTGTTCTTTTCTTCTGTCGCATTTTTTTTGTACCGATTAGAGCGTTTCCACGTGAATTCATTAGCCGGCGTGGCTGTGGCTATATCCTCGGCACCCTCGGCACTTTTCTCTTTCTCGCGCGACCGTATTCGTTGATTTGCATTAATTATTTATTTAAAAGACGTCATAAAATCGTTGAGGAACGTGATGGCTATCTATTATACAGGATGAGTCGCGCAATTTGAACGGGTTATACCTTCTTCACGGTTGATGATAGGAAAAAGTGGCAGGGGAAAAAACTAAACGATTTAATGATGCCTCATTTCTTATGAAGTTACCATCCTGACATTGCACGACTCACCCTCTGTATGCGGGTGGAAAAAGAAAGCAAATTATCTACGAAATAAATACGGCAATAATATAAAATAATTTTATTAAGTAACATTTTAGATATAATATTGAATTAAAATTCAAAGCATGAGTGCGACGTATTTTCTTCGTCCATTTGTCCTTTCAGCTATCGAGGAACATATTTCCCAACGGTTCTTCGCCGCGTTCTGATGATTTCAAACCACTGTTAAAATTGCTTCTCGGACAACTGTGTAGTTGTCGCGGCCAATTGTCACTGCCAAGCTACTGGTAAAAATCAAGAAATCGCGGGCGACCAGCGTCTTGCCTCTAGTTTTCTCTGCTCTCTATCTCTCTTCCAACCACGCTTTCGTATTATCTTTCTTTCTTCCTGGATGTACTAACGATGCGTCGTTTACACGGGCAATCCCTTCGGCCCCAAGAGTGCCGGGAAGTTTGTTTGAAGTTGAGGCACTGGACAGATCCGGTCATCAGCTGCGTTTCCCCGCAGCCCCGAGATAAAGTCACGATAAATGGAAAGCAATTTTCATGATATTACAAAATTGTCATTACATTGTAATGACATTACAAAAAATAATAACATTATATTAATTACATTTTCTATAAAATTATCAGAATATGGAAAATTCTACTTACATTTATATAAAACATTGTTGTTTTATAATTATCATAATGTGGGGAGTATACTTACACGATAAAATAAATATTAATACCTTGCAAAAATTTAGATACTAAAATAAAATATTTTTATATAAGAGCGCTATTCTATACGGTTTTTTTTCGCGGTTGATATTTCTCTTATAATTAATCTATATTCTACTTATTTGCTCAATTAATTAATTTATTTTTTCATATTTATTGGAGAGAATTCTTCGCGATTATATGATGTTTAAAATGCTCATTGTGTACTTATGAAGAAATCCGCCACTGTCGCGGACGCGTGTCCCGAGTGCAGAAATGGCCTGATCGAGAATGCGAGCGCGCGACATCGTATCCGGTCGTATGTAATTCACGAGACCGACGACGAAGAAAAGAGAAGGAATGGTAGCGGGTTGGGGAGGGGAGAGAAGGGCGCGCATCCGGAAATGAGTTTTCGCTCGTGTCCACAGTCAGGTTCTTAGGACTGCCGGTCGGAGCTTCGTACCTACATGTGCACACCGAGAGAGGATTAGTCGTAGCTCAGCACACCACTACCGCTATCTCCCTAACCCCTTCGCTTCATCCCCGAGGAAGCATTAATCAAAGGAGCAACCGTATGCTCTGTTTCCGTCGCGACGAAAGCTGCTGCCGGTTCCCCACATGAAATCGCTATATCGCGGGAAAGGAGTTTATTTCGTCTTACACAAATCGGATCGAAAGTATAGCCCTGCGAATCAACAGCTCTTCATTCATGATTATTACGATAATTTCTTAAGTTTATTTAAAATTGGCGATTAATTTCAATTTAAATGAATATATTATGTATAATGTTTTTTATGAAAAGTGTATGCGATACTGAGAAAGAATCGGTTTGATACATTTGCGGCAACATTTCGAGGATAGTGATCCAGTTCTCGATTACTGCGTTTTTTTTTTTGGTATAATTACTTCTATCTCGTAAATGGAGGGATTGTGTCTGAATGTCTGACTGTGACCTCATTTTCTCGTAATCGTCATCCCGGCCGTTGGTGCTACTATACGTTGCGAAGGGTGGAGAGGCAAAAAAGATTCCCGATAAAATCCTGGAATCTACCGCGCGCCCGCGGCGGTCTCTCGGTAATACGACGGAGCATAGTGCACATTGTGAAATAACGTTTCAAAAGCGTGTCGGATGGCAAAGTGCATTTTTCATAGCGGTCGAAATGAAATTGAAGACGGAAAATCTCAAACGTGTTAAATGGCGAAATTTTTGCGTCGAGGCGGACGCGTCCTGTCCCACGATGAAAAGTAACTTTAGCTAGGTGCGCTAGAAAAACCTAATTAAACGTCCAATTAAAATTCGTTTGACTCAATAATTCCGAATAACTCGGGATCTTTTTGGAAACGTGCTATCTCGTACAAAAATCATTGGCTTATCTCAAGGTTGAGTTTCTTCGTTCAGTTTTTGATTTCGATATTCTACGAGCAAGTTACTCGAGTGTTATATTGTTTCTAGTTGCGCTCGAAAGAAATCGCATTCGTTTACCGTAAACACCGAATGTACAAGCGTTCACGGGATTTCACGGGATTAATCAAAATTCGCGCGGCATTAGATGCGCTAATGAATGGGGAGTAGTTGAATTCGAGGCGGAATCGATGCCGGGTGTTTACGAAGACGGCGGTTGAGGTCGGCCGGTTTAACTTTGTCTCCTCTGCCCTGATCCGCAGAAACTTGCAGACATCGGGACCGCGCGCGTAGATGTGCGGTAGATTCATCTGGTGGGAATTCAGGCGGCGGGAAAGAGGAACGATACGGGACGGCGAGAAAGAGAGAAAGACAGCGGAAGGCATAGGAGGTGGAGATGGCGCGCAGGAGGAGGAGAAGGAAGAGAGTTGGGACGGGTTGGGATGGGTGGGTGGTTGAATTTTTCATCTGACCACGTCGAACCAATTAAAGCGGACCACGGTACCCAACCTCCACCTCCAACCTCTTCCACTTTTTTCGTTCTCTCTTTATTTCCGCCCCGCGTGCTGGCCTTTATCCACCCTCTCTCTGCACCTCCCTCCCTCCCGCCCCCCACGCGAGCGCGAGAGAGCGTTCTCTTTCTCGAATGTGCCCTCTTCCATCTCGCTCCCACCCGCACGTCGCGCAATCCGTCGTCCACCCCCTTCGTCCCGGCGCGCCGCGCGTCCTCCTTCCATCTGGTCTTCCTTCTCTCGCCTCGTCCACTCACTCACTCTCTCTGGCAACTCGTTGGATTTTTTCGCGTCACGAGGCGGTGTAATTTATTTGGCCGAGGTAGAGAGGCACCCGCGGAGGTGGTCGACGAAGCGAGCGGGGGGTTGGGTCGGCGGTACGAGGACTACGAGGGGGGTATATCGCGGGAGAATAGGTGGAGGCGGCAGAGGTGAGGCGGCACGGAGGCGGAGGTGACGCGGCTAGAATGAGAGCACGAGGGATAGCGCGGGGGGGGGGGATAGGAGGGGGCTGGTTTCGGTTTATTTTGTGGGTCCTACCTACACCCGCTCGTCACTGTCCAACCCCGTTGGTCAGTCGGTACGTTGTACCCCGCGCGCTCTGTCTCGCTCTTCTTCTTCTCTAGCACAGCTTCGTTTCCTCTTTCGTTTTTGTATTCGCATCCCTTCCCTGCACCCCCGTCCTCGCCCGTCCGCCCGCCCGCCCGCCCGCCTCGCTCTTATACGTATCACCGTTCTTTTTTTTTCGCTCTGTCTCTTTTTTCCCCTTCATCCCTTTTTTTCCCTCGCTCTATCCGTCTCCCTCTATCGCGACTGTATACGTATATAATATAACCCACTCGTTCGCTCCACGCGAACAGCAACGCCGATATAATATTAAAAAAAAAAACTCGGGACTTCCTGATGGATCCGCTCCTGTATTTTTCGATTACTTCGCGAGCACGGTTTTTCCCCGGTGCAATCCAACCCCCGCGCGCCGACGCTCCGCCCTTCACCTGTTTCACCTGTCAACTCGCCAAGAGGGCTGCGCCTTCTGCTGGAAATTGAAAAGATCCTCGGTGTGATTTGTCGTCGTTCTACAGACCGTCTTTGTCGAACGCAAACGATGAAACTACACGTATCCCTTGATCTCTCGCGCAATAACTCTCGTGAAACAGATATATATATTTTTCTTTTTCTCTTCTTTCCGCTAATTGTCATTTGTGACTTCAAAATACTAGAAGGGACGAAACTTTCTCCTGTTTCTCGCTTTACGTTATATCTTAGTATCTTCGTCCTTATTATTTTATCGTATTGTCGTATCTTAGAAATTTGTTTAAGCATTTTTTGCATTTGTAAAAGTCTATATTGAATCTTTGTATTACGACGCTTTTTAATTTGCTTTTCCAATACCTTTTACAATACTTTAACCGAAGGTATGTACATGCATGCGATGCAAGTCCTGACGATATTAACACCGGATGTCGAGACTCGGTATACTGCTGTATTACTTACCTCGGGCGATCGAATCGATCTCGCGGCTGACGGACGTAAGATCGTAGTTTTCCGCTGACCGCGGGCGTCGTTCTGAATCGCTATCGACCCGCCTCCGCCGTATTAACGGCGTCGATTAGATAACAATAATACGTTCGCCGGGAGTATTACGCGATGCCAGCTGCGCACTTCTTGGTCGATTATCGTTTCGCGCTCGACCATGCCAATGCCACCGGACTTCCAACTAGTTGCGCGCGGTGGTACTAATGAGAACCCCGCGTCCACGAGAATCCCTCATCCATCATCCTTCCGCGCTATTTCCTATTCGCGCCGCGCACGCTCGCGGACTATCCCTTGCACTCGATAATTCGCACTTCATTACCCTATTGGCTACTTAACATTCTTTGCTGCTTAAACCAGTGTCAGTTTGTACAAGGCAGCGCATTGAAAAGTTTATTATTACACAGAGCGTGTCGCCTACGTCTACCGACAATGAGTCTTTTTATGTATGTGAATTCTTTGATCGGATTCACATCAATTTGTTCTTAACAAGAGATATTTATTACCAGTACTTCATGACGTGTTTTGTCACGTTTTCGATAAAAGTAAAAGTTTCCGCAATGAAAGAAATTGTAGTCTTTCGTTATTCAATTTGTAATTTAAACGTCTGTAAAGCTCTGAAAGCAAGATGTAGATGGCACTTCTTCCTGGTCAATCCCTTGATCGCCATTCAGCCGCGCACTAAGTGGTAAATAACTTGGTTATCGATTACAAAAAAGATGGTCTCCCGACGGTCTCAAGGGGTTCCCGCGTGCCGCAGCCGGGTTCATCAATTCGGGTCGGCGCGCGGCGTAACAAATTTTATATCCGTCTTTGCGCCTTATTACTTTTTCAGACGCGAGCGCTCGGAACAGTCGATATCTCCGACGGGCGGGTTCTTGTTACAAAACGCTCTGTCGACCTCTCACAATCGCTCGTGAGAGACGTCGGTGGACCTGTCTTCCTCTCGCCGAGGCGGGATACCGGGATGTCTTTCTCCGTCTCTCGCTCACCCCCCGTGTCTATCTGTCTCTTCCTTATTCTCCGCTTCGTCTCATCTCTTCCTTCTTCACCCCCTCCTCCTCTTCCTCTTCCTCCTGGCCCGCCACCTCTCCTTGCTGCATCCCTTGGTGCCGCTTCCACTAGCTCTCCTCGCCAGGAATATAAAGATCTCGACGATCTCGGTTGTAGCGGCCAACCCAGTGGCGTAACTACGAATTTCAAAGCTTCTCTATTTTACGACGCGGCGTTTCGACGCCGAAAACCTCTCTTCGCACGCGCCTTATCTCGTTTCGATTCTGATCGATAAAATAATCGGTTTCATTAAATTGAATATTGAGGCGCAATTTAGATAAAATGTACAGTTGAAATTCTAATAATATAATTTACAGAAATTTAAAGTCGATTTTCTTAAGCAAAATTTCTAAAAATCAGAATCACTTGGAATTATCGAAAAAATAAGGTTTCGCAGGTATTTAACTGATATTAATTATAATTAAAAATGGAAAAACCTGTCGAGAGAGCGTGACGCTCAGCTGATCAACGCGTCAGACCGAGTTAATGAATTAATTAAGTAATCAATCAATCAGTTGGGACGCGTCAAAAGTGGTAGGGTTCTCGACGGTCGTGTCTCGTTTCATAGATGCGTTTCTTTTTCGGTGCAGTGAGGGAAGAGAGATGCGCCGAGAAAAAAGCGCAGCCGTCCGTCGCTCTTTGGCGACGAAAAGAAAGGCGGTCAACACGAAAGCTCTCGCAGGGCTTTCATAAACCTCGCGTTATAACGCGCTTTCTGAAACGTAAAGTAATATTAACAGTGATGAACGGAATGTTTTTTCTTAATAATATATTTATCGTCGTTATATAACAGTTATTTAACATTTTTCATTAACGTTGCTTATTACGTGAAAAATGCAATGAAAAGATGTATGTTTATATTGTGTGAAATTCGTCTAAATTGCGGCGCTAAAATAATTTAACTCTTAACACGTTTAAGAAATGACCTCTTCTTTCGTTTAATTATTTGTTTTTAAATCAACGGAAAAGATTTATACTCTGGTAACGGTATTTGTTTCTAAAATAGAATGGCTATATATAGTTTTAATAATCTATCGCACGCATCGCGACGCGTTACAGAAATAGCACAAGCATCAATTTCGAGCATTCAATTTACAGTCGAAAATTGTTAACGCATATTTGTTGCATTCATAATATTGCGAACCGTGACTGTAACAGCGAAAAAAATCAGCCTTGAATGAAAGAAATGCTTACAAATCGACACGCGCTTGCAAGCGTGCGCTTTCGTGCACGCACTGGTGCGCTTTGACGCCTCTCTGTATCGCGCGCACACACACGCACCCACGTACACGCGTCGAAACGAGGCCCCCTCGACGTCAGCGATGAAACGCATACGTACACGTGCACAAGAAGCACTTGGGATACCTAAAGCGGAAATTCGAGGTGTGTACGTGGTTGCGAGTGTATCTGCCGCGGCGCCTTGGGGCAGAGAGGCGACGAGAGGGGGGAAGGAGTGCAGGCAGAGGGTGCTAGGAGGCCAGGGCGGTTGCTCGGGGAGTTGGGGGCGGCGTGCAGGGTGGTATGATGACAAAACATTCGCTCTGAGCTTCCGCAGGGGATCGGGGCGCGGGGGCCGCTCGATGTACAGCCGAAGGGGTTGGTGGTGGCACGGGGGTCGGGGGCGAGGGGAGAAAGGGTGGCGAGACGGAGGGGAGCTGGGTTAGGTTCGCGGCTGCTCTCGGGGGCCAGGGGTGACCGCGCGGGGGGGTGGGGAAACGTGAGCGCCGGGCGGAAAGAGACCTCCATCCACCAGCCTCACCCTCACCCTCTTTCTCCTCCTCCTGCTCCTCCTCTTCTGTAAGCGAGGTGAGGTTGTACGGTCGGCTCGCGTCGTTCGTGTGAAACGCGCGTGTACGTGTGTATCTCGCGCACGGACGCGTATGGTCGCGCGCGGTTGTGTACACGAGTGTTACTACTTCGTGTACTACCCTCGGCGAGTGTGTGGAGAACGGGCGAAGGATGAGAGAGAGAATGAGAGGGAGGGTGAGTGAGAGAGTGAGAAAAAGAGAGACAGGAGACAGATAGATAGTACAAGAGAGAGGGAGAGAGAGAAAGAGAGAGGGAGGGAGGGAGAGAGAGAGAGAGAGAGAGAGAGGAATGGAACACGGCGACGTGGCGAGGAGGTTTATATCCATCATTTTGTATTTCTCGCAGACATAAAAATCTATACCATCGCCAACCCCCCGCCCGCCCACCGACAGCAGCAGCACACCGCGCCACGCCACACCACACCACGTACAACACCGCCACGCCGTTTCGCTTCGCGCCAGAGCTCCGCGTCCCTTCGCCGCGACCGACCAACGCTTTCACCACCCATCCGAGCACCTTCTCTCCCGCTCCTCTCGCGACCTACTCACCCTCGTCTCCCGTTTCCCCATCCCCCTTTCCATCACCCGCTCCCTACGTACGGAGCCGAACCCTGGCTGTGCACCGAGAGAGAGAGCGTACAACCGCCGCCTCTCACTCTCCTCCGTCACCCCTGCACCGCGGGATGGATGGATAGATGGATGGATGGATGGGGTTGAGCCGTGGGGGTGGGATAGGGTGGAGCGGGAGTGCAAATATCGTATTTATTGTATGACGGGTCCGCGTATCCCGAGCTAACGCCTCCTGCCGGCCCACTTCCTCCTCCTTCTCCTCCTCCTCCTCCTCCTCCTCCTTCTCCTCTTTCCAGCGCATCGAGAGAGCGAGCGCGTCCCTTTTTCCGACTTGCTCTCTCGCCTCGTCGCTCTCTGCTTCCTCTCACCCTGTGTGTGTGTATATATATTGTGTGTACGTGTGCACGTTTCGCACCTTTCGAGAATGCTTCTTTCGCTCTTTATAACGCCCGAGACATACTCGGACCACCCTCGGGCCGGGCCCTTTGCCGAGGGTGGCTCACTAAGGGAACGAGAAGGGAACGATATTGTCGTTGTCGTTGTCGTTGTCGTCGTCGTCGTCGCCGCTGTGACTCTTTATAGTATAATCGTTTGACGACGAGGATCGAGTTATCATTGGCACTCTCCTCCGCTTTTCTTCTCCTCCCCCTTTCCCTCTCGTCGTCTCCTGCTCGCCGGAGGTAATTATGAATACTGTTCAAAGCGAGGCAATAAGGACGCGCTGATTGAACGTTTAATAGGAGGTTTAATATTGCGCGCCTGGCGCCGCGTTCGCGCTGCTTGGCATAACAACAAGTGGATTTATAACGACGCGACTACTACTCCGGCTCGCGCAGGTGGAGGCGCGAATATTCGTTGTTGGCGGTCGCGGCCGCGAGCACACTCGAACGCGTTGCACCGCGCGTTGCTGCACGGACCGACTGCTAACTCGCTTTTATCGAATGACAAGGGCGAGCCGCCCCTTTCACGCGCCGCACGTGAAGTAATTATCGGACAAATGCATCGGTGTCTTGGAACGAGAGTGACTGGTATCGCGTGTGTGACCTGAAAGGGGATGAAAGGGAACGTTGTACGTACCTAGGGATATCATCCCATTTGCCTTCAAATTTTCGGATAAGAAATCGTTTCTCATTCCAAGATATTGTAAAGTTAAAAATGTCGCTGTATAAATATGTAAATAATTATACTGGGAAAAATGTGATGATTAAAGCAGTAGAGGAATTAAAAATTATGAGATAACACGGGGCGCGCGTGCAATACTTATTGTCGTCGCCTGCGCGTCATGTCGGAGAAACGACTCTCATCGCAAGACACGGCGCTTTTAGTAAAACGCCAACGCCCCATACATGCGCGCGAAATCCAGGGGTAGGCCAGGGGGATGCCGGCAAGAGCAGAGGGGGGAGGGTCTGTTGTGGATGTCAGAAGCAAATGTGCTTTCGGCGCGGAAGGAGCTTAAGGAGCCCGTAAATTTCCACACCGTAGAAAAACGACATGCACGAGCCTGTTGAAATCCTCTCCACCGAGCAGAAGGTCCTCCCTACTTTCCCTACCCTCTTTCGAACTCAGTTTCTCTCTCCTTTTTTTCCTCCCTCGCTTGTTTTCCCTTTTTATTTCTCTTTCTGCCGCCGCGTGTCTCCCCCTCCTCTCCCTCCTCCCGCCCTTTACTCTCGCGGCGCGAGGCTATTGGCCACTTTCGAATTTAATTTTCTCACACAGCGGCGATGCCGAAAAACATTTACGGGCTATAAAGGATCGCCGATGGGAAGTGCAAACTATGGTTAAAAAAAGAGGGAGAGAGAGAGAGAGAGAGAGAGAGAGAGAGATGGAGAAAGTTCGCCAGAAACACGGGGAGGAGGGACGTATGCGTCTGACCGCAAAACTGACGAGCCAGAGATGGCGAACGTTACCGTCGAACGATCTTTGAGGGACGTAAAATGTCGTGATGCGACGATAGACATCGAATGCCGGCGGCGAGACGTCGGGACATGTCGCGACGCCAACGTCTCGAAATTCTGTAATCGAACGCCTGCCGCTGGTAACGATATCTGAGCCTTAGAACAGTGGTACAAGTCTTGTATTCCTTATTTCATTATTTTAGAGATAAAAGCACTTAAAAGTACTTAATAGAAAATTCAATTGTTTCGTTGCGGTATCTTCTTGCGGCGAATACTTTATAGTATTTTAATTGGCCTCTGCTTATACTTATCCGCTCAATGAAAATTGCTAAAAAAATCGTAATAGGATTTAAGATCTGTATTCGACGAGAATTAATGCAAAGCTTGCGTCGACGGGAAATAAATGTGATCGCGTTAGTTGTATCGCGAGTATATAAAATATCTCTGTGAGTTGATAAATTTTGCCATCGGCGCGCACGCCGCGATTAATGAATCATAATTGGTGGCAACGGGGAATCGCGCGAAGGTGGAAGAGGAGTTGGATGAAATAAAAGGCGAAAACGCGCGCGGGCGAAAGAGAGAAGGAGAAGGAGGAAGCGGAAGAAGTGAGAAAAGGTGGCGGAATAAAAGGGTGGAGGCCGCAATGAGCTGAGCTTTTCCACGCTTCCCCTAATTACATTTTCATACGAACCGTTTCCCCTTTATTTTCTCCTCCGCTCCACGACTATTTTTCCCAGAGCTAAATCCCCCACCATTCTCCGTCAACGACTGCTACCCTTTTCTTCCGTTTCTTCGCCCTCGTCTGCGTCTTCGTCTCTTTTCCTTTTCCACTCCCCGATGACCCTTCCATCCTCTCGCGTCTTTTCGCACTGGAAAAACGCTTTAATACATTTTCGCCGCTCGTCGCCGCGCGGAGGAGAGAAAAAAGGTGAGAGGGAAAACAAGAGAAATATCATCTCGCAGCCTCGAGACGCGTCAATTTCCGCGACGCGCGTACAAGTCCCGCATTAAGGGCGCATTAAGGAGCGCATTCAGCGAGGCGTGGGTTCTGAAGCGATCTGTGAAACGGATTCTGAGTTCTAAAGTCCGAAGCCGAGATTACTATTGCACCAAAGAGACGTACTTGCCCCGGAGTTCGATGTTAGTTTTAAGCCAGTTCCGAAGTCAGTTTCCTCGTCATTTATCGACACTCGTCATTATCGATAATCGCGCGTGCGTTTTCTTCACGTCCAGGTACCTACAACGTTAACGTAAATCACGGTAATTTTCACATCTCGCGTCAATCTTGATTCCAATATATTCCAGCTTCGACACTCTTGGGAAGTTTCTATGCTCTTGGAGTACAAAGAGAGAAATATGTTACTAATTACTATTAATAAGTCGACAGAACCCCGATATACAATCAATTAAAGAGAAGAACGCCTTTACGGTCAGGACTTGGATCTTGGTAGCCTAATAATATTATTCGCGTGAATTTTATGTACAATTCTTCACCCTAGCAAACGCCACGCGCCCCATTACCAACGGTCTTAAAACGCAGTCTCAACGTTTGCCAGGGCGAAGAATTGCACATAAAATTCACGCGAATAATATTATTTAGGCTACCAAGATCCAGTCCTGACTGTAAGGGCGTTCTTCTCTAATTGATTGTGTATTATTATTATTTTTTATTATTTTCTTTCGCTACGACAGGGCACCTTAGACCTACCGTTATTCTCGACAATGGGTGACGGACGATTTTTGTCGTCGACGAGCGTGCTCAACCCCTTCGTACATCGCTTCTCGTCCCTCCATGTATATCCAGCGCGCGCGACATAATCGCTTTAATACATATCCACTGCGTCCTCGCTTCGAAACATAAAAGCGGTCATCCCTGTAAAAGTTATGGGATAATGCTTACTACGTCTCGCCTTAGATCGAATACACAGGATATTCTACCACATACTTCGTACCATCGAGATACGCTTTAACGTCAGACGACGCGTAGTGTCTACTAATTATTTTCCGTTAAAATCTTCACATGTCTCTTTTTTTCTTTATTTAAGTGAGATATCTCGAAGAAATCGATTTACGCCACCAATGAGTGTGTACTCACACACTTTCTGTGTTGCGCGTTGCAGCTGCTTTGTGTTTAAAGGCTACGAAATTGGAGTTTTACAAATTATACAAGGCAATTAAATTTGCATGAGAATTTTACGAGAGTTTACGCCTCGCAGCGAGAGAATAAATAAACGTCGATGTGCAAATGATATCCCTGCGTATTTGCAATCGGCGAACGCGACGGATTTCGTGTGCAACGAAATAGTCGAGTGCTCGTATGGTCGGATAATCCCATTCCCGTATTCCCGTCCGAGAGTGGACACGCCGCTTTTCCCATCGTAGCCACTCGCTTAACTTTGCGAAAGTCAGCAGCGTAGGGGGAGACCAGACTAGGAAGAGGAAGAAGAAGAAGCAGTAGACGGCGGGACACGGAAGGGGACGAGGGGACACGGAAAGCCTTCGATTCTTCTTTCGCTCTCGTGCGTTTGTTTACAGAGGACCTCGATAGAAGGTGGCTGGCGCGGAACGAGGGTACAGGACCTCGGCAGTAGAGTAAAGAAGCGGAAGGGGGGAGATCCGGAGCGGAGGGACCGTAACAGAAAAGTACCTAGGGTAGACGCGCGAGAAGAGCGAGGCGCGGGGACGCGGAGGAAGGAACGAGCCAAAGTGGTGGAGAAGAAGAAGGATGAGGGGGCAAAAAAAAAAGGATTCGAGAATTCTCGAGGCGAAGAGTCGAGTGGTTGGGTGGTCGAATAATAGAGCTGCCCTTAATACCGTCATCCCCGCGCTATCCCCGGGTTAAACGAGGGAAGAGGTCGGCGGAAGAAGCAGCGCTGCGAAAGAGAAAGAAAGAGAGAGCGAGCGAGCGAGAGAGAGAGAGACGGGAGTGTGGGTGGCGGTGGTACGGAAGCGAAGGACGAACCCGGTGAGGAGGGGGTGGAGGGACCCCGAGGGGGTCAGGATGGTCGCTCGTGGTTCGTGTGCCGCCGCCGCCGCCGCCGCCGCTGTCGGGTGGGAAACAGGAGAACGGAATAGAAGGGATGATAACATTTGTATCATATTTAACGCTAGAACGAGCGGGTTAAGGGGTGGAAGACAACCTCCACCCGCCGACCACCTTCTTCCTCGTCGTCTCCTTCGGTCTTCTCTCCCGCTCTCTTGGTCACCCTCCGGCTCCCTCGGTCTCCCTCATAACCGCGCTCCTCCGCCGCCACCTCGCACCCCCCTTTACCCCCTCTCCCCCTCCCCCTCGCTCTCTCTCGCCACTCCGAGTAATATACCACTGAAATCAATACCACCACACTGCCTTCTCTATTTACCCAAGCTCATCATCCGTACACAAATTTATTGCGTGTCCCTAGCAGCTCGAAACATCCCTCCCGAACTGCCAAGGGTATCTGGCGCTGCCAGATTGCGATTTCGTAGTGGCCCGGTTAATGTCACGCGGCCCATTTAACGCGTTTCTTCTCGGAAATCCGCCGGGCTATCTTTGTTAAAAAGTACTTTCCGATTATCTCGAGATGGATATCTGCTTTCGTGTCCTTTCTGTCGGTCCTTCGAGGGTCGAATCAAACGCGTTCTCATTTTCCAGCGCAAGATTTATCTTTTGCCACCAAATAAAACTAAAACACGACCAAACATCTTGGTACAATCCTCAAATATTAGTGATTAAGTCTAAGAGAAGTCTATTTGTCTTATGTTTCTTTTACCTAGATGCAACGGTACTCGGTGCAAAAGATATCCAAGGGCAGATGCGGAGATATGCCTAAGAAAAAAAAAGGAAGAAAATACTCATGGACGTTTTACGTTACTTTTAATTACTCCGAGCTTCTTATTAATCCACGATTTCAATTTTTCTGAAAATCGTGCGGACAACTTTCTGCCGTGCAGCAGCAGTCGAATATAATTTATGCATGCGCTGGGACGTCGGATAAGATCACGTTAGGCGGCCGTTGGCGGTAGTTAGCGGGAGAAATTTTTTAAATACCCGCCAGAGGTGAATTACTTAAAACGCTCGCGCGCGACGCGCACAGGTGGTTTCGTGCGTTCGTATGCGACGCACCCGCACATTGCAATCTCGCGTGGCACCGTCGCACACATAGGTATACACGTACGGAGATGCACGGTGCATCGATGGGGCGTTATACGCTCTGCGATAATATTACGTCATTAGGCGGGCAATGCTACTATCGCGTGCCCTGCTTTGAGCTCGTTATGCACCACGTTCTGAGAGAACGGAGGGAGCGGGGAGGGCGCGGGGCCGCCGCTCTTGCGGCCAAGTGAAAGATAACCGATAAGTAGTGTTACGAGATAAATGCCACATAAATTAGCCATACGCGATATACGTGTACGCTACGCCGACGTATAGCACGGACGCAAAATTGCGGGGACGGTAACGGGCTTGTTATAGATATAGCCCGGTATAAGATAAACGTTGTATATAACACGATAGCCCGCAAATTGTTTCGCGAATGATAAAATGTACAGTTAATTGCGATTAGGTAATGCTTTCTTCCTAATTACTCGCACGCCGCGCAACCAAATTGGATTCAAAAGCGCAGAGTCCGAAGTAACGATCAACAAAATTAAGGAATTAAGAAAACGCGATTCTTTTCAAGTATTTTAATTTTCAATATTAAATCATCTTAGTTAATTTTGTTCGTGATCGTCTTAACTGCGAGTTGAATTACGCATTCACGGGCTCACGTCGATACACCGTGCGGCAAAGCTTATTGCCTCCAGGCGTTCGCGCCGTTAATTTATTGTTCGAGCACAATCGGAGCATCGCGTGAGCGAGGCACCAAGATTAATAATGCATCTCTCGGAGGGTGCGTCCGCCAGTAGGACGCGCGAGAATATGGGTCGAGTTGCTCGTCTACTTGGATGGGAGGTGCATCAAAAGCTCGTTGATGCACTCGGCTCGGTAGACTGGCCGACTGCTCACGTGGAGCGCGTCTCGTTATCATCATCTAACATGTCATTTCGAACTTTTCAGGAGAGCGACGCTGAGAAGAGCGACCAGGACCTGGTTGTCGACGTGGCGAACGAGGTAAGAGACTATCATTAAAAAAGCGTCGTAAATTTTTAGACGAATAATTACATACATATATCTATATACTTTATCTACACGCAATTATAATTATCTTTCGTAATTATCATGCAAGTTTTAAACTTTACACTTGTTCGATGTGTCAAAGCATTGTGTTAAAATTAACATTGATGGGAGAAACGACGCGAAGTCATTTTGATTTCAGCTTCTACTCTTGGAAAGTAAAAGATTTTTGTATTGAGAAACAAGAGAAGAAAAAAAGTTTCGCGGATGAAAGATATACATTGCCGAGATCTAAAAGACTCGTGCTGTCGCATGCTAACATTTAAGTACGATATTGCGTGTGTGTGTGTGTTCGCTTAACGAATTCCTGATATTTGCGTATCGCGAAAGGAGGCGTCGTCGCCGCACGCGAACGGGGAGCACTCGGACCCACGTGAAAACGGCACCCTGGAGAAGCTGGGCGCACCGGGCCACGTTGGCGGACCGGTATCCGGCGCGGGCTCGGCATCCGTTAAGGACAGGCCGCCGTCGCGCAGCGGCAGCTCCTCCGCCCGTAGTACACCGTCTCTGAAAAGTAAAGATGTAAGATCTCGCGGAGAGTAAGCTTATTCGGCGCTGCGACCCGGCCCAATCGTGACTCTGTCGCCCATACATACCGGAATACCCTCTCACGCGAACGTAAAAGTCGAGCTTTTTTACTTACGTGATACTTAGGATCGTCAGACGTTCCTTTTTCCTTTTTTAAATTGTCGTTTCGAAAAAAAAAAAAAAGAAGTGTCAAAATTATATACTCGTATATACGCAAGAATCTGTAATCTGAAAATGAGGTGTATATATTGCGTTAAACGAAGAAAACTCGCTTGAATGAAGTTATTTGTATAGTTCAACCAAGAAGAGAAGGTTGAAATAAAAAGCTTTAATTCTTATAAGAAGATTATAGATTCTTGCGTATATAAGTCTTGACACTTCTTTTTTTTCTGTGTGCTCATTTATTTTCAAGCGTGGAGTAGTGACCGAGAGACGATTGGTATACGTTACAAAACTGTGCGACTGTTAAAATAATCGTGAAAGCATCCTCGGTTGGGCGCAAAGAATTCCGTTGTAAGCGCAATTTCTGCGCAGCTCTTAACGTCTGATGATTCTAACGATATCGTAACATCTCCGCGACATGCACCGGCGACAACACGGAGCGCATTTTCTTTTTCACTCACTCGATCGATCGTCTTCGAGGCAGCGGCTCTCTGCCGCCGCGTGCGAAACGAAACGGAGGGAATGACATATATATATATATATATATATATATATATATATATATATATATATATATCCGCGTATTTTCAATCGCGGCTGACAATCGGTCGGCAGCTTAGTACGATTGCGACACAGTGAGCGTCTGCAAAAAAGTGGGTGCAAACACCGTGCGTTCGCCAGGTCGACAAGCCGGGTACACCTGTGGCGGCGGCGAGGGGCTCGCGCAGTTGTACGCCAACTATGGGCGGCATCCCTGGGTCCTTGGCGCGGGTCTATCATCCGCCATCGTCGCAGCAAACGCCACCGCAGGGTTATCAGGGCTTGCCATCCCGCGGCAATGAGCCGCCGCAGTCGCCCTCGCCATACAGCAACTTGCCATACGCGCGGCCCTCCATGGTGATTCATGACCCCGTAACACCTTAGTCCTTACGTTACCACGCTTTCATTAGTTAACTGATATACTTTTATGCGACTGAAAAAAAAAAGAAAAGATAATACGAATTGATTTTGGACGCAACCGCTTAATTCATTTCAACCTTAGAGAAGGACTTCTGCAAACGGTATATTGTTCTCCTTGATTGTCTTCCATGGATACTGTAAACCTCTCTAGATCGAACCCGATGAAATTTAGCGGGAGCGAATGATTGGAAAGGTCAAAACTGGCAGAGGTCCTCTTAGGGTTGAAAGCGCGATCAGTCTCGTGCAAGAACTACCGAAATCGACGATGACCGTTTTTTCCTAAGGCCATTTATTTCGCACTTTGTACTAAACGAACGCGTCTTTAATTTTTTTTTTCCTCGTCTCTGCGCGTCACGATACTGAGCGCGACCGTCTCTTCCGCAGATCGGTTTCGACGGTCACATGAGGATACCCGCGAGTAACGGACTGAACAACATCGCAGGTGGCAAACCGTACGTAATTACAGTTTATGCGAAGTCGTCTAAGGTCTTTCTAAAAGCCGTTCTCATCTGCATTGCGATAAGAACGCGTTAAACACTTGTGTTTATTTCGCGCAGGGCGTACTCCTACCATATGAACGGCGAGGGCCAGCTGCAGCCCGTACCATTCCCCACGGACGCTCTGGTAGGACCGGGTATCCCGCGTCACGCACGTCAGATTAACACCCTGACGCACGGCGAGGTGGTCTGCGCCGTTACGATCTCGAATCCGACCAAGTACGTCTACACCGGCGGCAAGGGTTGCGTCAAGGTCTGGGACATCGGCCAAAGTGTCGGCAGCGCCAGCGTGAAACCAGTTTCGCAGCTGGACTGTTTGCAACGTGACAATTACATTAGGTAAGAGTGATTTCAACTCCGCGCTATTACGTCCAAACGACTCGTTGGACCTTGGAGTGGATATTCTCGCGACAAGGCTCGCGTGCGCGATTTGATCTGATAAAATAGGTAGCGAATAAAGTCGTGTTTCTTCTGGTAGTGACCGAAGTAATTTTATTTAAAGGAAAAAAAGACGAGACCGTTGTTGGAAGTTATTGCATACCCAAGTAGCACACGTTGGTTTTTTTTTATTGTTTCCTAAGCAGTTATAAAACATTAGATACGTTTAGGAGAAACATATGTAAGACATGTATGGATCCTCGCGTGCTACCTGGGTAGGTTACATTAATTAGAATTAAGTTTTTTAACCGTAAAGCTAAATTAAGCGGGAGACATTCGGCGAAATTGACATCTTCGACCTTTCCAGGTCCGTGAAGCTTCTGCCTGACGGGAGGACCCTGATAGTCGGCGGGGAGGCCAGTCAACTGAGCATCTGGGACCTAGCGAGTCCCACGCCCAGAATTAAAGCGGAGTTGACCTCGTCGGCGCCCGCGTGCTACGCCCTGGCGATCTCGCCGGACTCGAAGGTCTGCTTCAGCTGCTGCAGCGACGGCAATATCGCCGTGTGGGACCTGCAGAATCAGACGTTGGTCAGGCAGTTCCAGGGTCACACGGACGGCGCGTCCTGCATCGACATCTCCGCCGACGGGTCGAAACTCTGGACCGGCGGCCTCGACAACACCGTGCGCTCCTGGGACCTCCGCGAGGGCCGGCAGCTGCAGCAGCACGATTTCACCTCGCAGATATTCTCCCTCGGTTACTGCCCCACCGGCGAGTGGCTGGCCGTCGGGATGGAGAACTCGAACGTCGAGGTGCTCCACGCCACCAAGTCCGACAAGTACCAGCTGCATCTGCACGACTCCTGCGTGCTCTCGCTGCGTTTCGCCTCCTGCGGCAAGTGGTTCGTCTCGACCGGCAAGGACAATCTGCTGAACGCGTGGCGTACGCCGTACGGTGCTTCAATATTTCAGGCAAGTAAAAAAAGAAACATGTACTGATTGACGGGATAATTTATATTCTCCGCATGTCTGGATTCTCATCTTTATTTAACGTGAGCCGCATTCTAAAACTTAGCGTTCACGAAACATACATATGTACAGAATATAATATTCACTTTCTTTTGAGTCAAACTACTTTTTTTCTTCTCGTTTATTTATTTCTTTCTTTTTTTCTTCTGGATTCCGAATTTTTATAATTCGATTAAAAGTAAACAGATTCTTAAAAGAGAATTCCTCCCTTTTTTTCGAAACGGCTAAATAGTTTAATTGAATAGCGTTCTCGTATTGATAAGTTTTATGTTGCTAATATTTTGTTGAATTTTACAGTCCAAGGAGTCGTCGTCGGTGCTGAGCTGCGACATTTCCGCGGACGACAAGTACATTGTGACCGGATCCGGCGACAAGAAGGCCACTGTATACGAAGTGATTTACTAAGCCTATTCCTAATAAAAGAAAGAGACTTGCCTTTCCTCCTTTAACAATGTTAAAATAATGAACTTCGTTAATGTGTGTTCTACATCCTCTCGCGAGAGAGGAAGGCGCGAGGAGCTGCCGCGAAGTGGGGAAAACTCTCGGCGCGGCCTTAGAGCCCGTGTGACTGATAAATGTGTACATATACGCGAATCTGTATTGTAACGGAATTACAAATAGAGGAGTGAAAAATCGATATGTGTGCGCGCGTGTTCATGAATGAGCGGGATCAGCGATGTATATTAATCACGCACGTGCGCGTCCCGATTTCGCGAGTGCGCGTCCCGATTCTCCGCCGATTACGCGGTACGTACGCGGTATATACCTGCGCGCGGACTTCTTGTTTGTCGCGAGTATACAACGAGCGTACGCGTTGACGATGGAACGGCGTTCCATCCAACCGGAGCGATTCGCATACGCACTAAAGTAAACGAGAAGAGCCTTCGCAAACGGTGATGTTAGATATACAGGGTGATTCTTGATTGCACGCCGGTACCTCCAGGAAACAAGTTTAGAATTCAGAACAGGGAAATGATTTATCTTCTAAATTGTAATAAATTTTTCAAAATATAATTTTTAACGCTAAAAAGATATTTATGTAATACACGCTAAGTTTGTATGACGACTCGATGTTTATTACATATTACAATTTTGTGCATATTAAGGTAAATGCCTGGACACATAGCTATGTCTAGACATTTTCATTATTTTAGTCCTTAAATAAGTTATAACGCGAATTAAGATCAAAGAATCAAAGATAAAAATATTTTTCTTGTATTATATTTTTATTTTTGATTTGAATTCGTGTTATACTTATTTAAAACTTAAAATGATAAAGGTGTCCCCAGACATAGGTCTTAAGTGTCCCGGCGTTGGTACATTTACCTTACGGTTTTGAAAAATACCGTAGCACGTGAAGCGGAAGGCGGACACTTTTCGAGCACTTTCACTAATGCGTACATCTTTTTTCTTATTTTGGACCCTAAATCTCTAATGTATCAACGAACAATTAAGATTCACCTTATATATGATCTTGTAGTTACGTAAATGTAGGATTATAACGCGCCTAAAGTGGACGGCCGATAAAGTGGTAAGGCATCAACTTGGTAGATCCGGCCTACTCACCGAAAAATCGCATTACGCTTTTTAGTAAACGGATATGTGATCGTCGAGACATCATTTCGAATTTCTGTAACTGCTGTATCTTCAAACGAATTGTATATTTCCTTCCTATTACCCTGCTGAACGGTATAAAGATACGGAGAAGTCTAAGAGATGTTTAAGTAGCATTTAAAAAATGCAGGGCGTCTTCTGTGCGTTCTTACGACGTTTTTTTAAAGGCTTTGATTGGCACCGACTTTCATTATTGAAGTATACGTTATTGACCTAAAGCTATGAATAATCGCGCAGATCGTTAGATTCTTGACTCTGTTCCGGTAATCTTTACTTTCGACGAAGAAAAATTACGCTATATCGAGCAGTAATTTGCCGTGCAACGCCGAGCGAGACACGGATGGCACACATCGGACTTCGAGCCGTCTCCTGATCCTGTCGGTGTCAGTATCAATGTCACGATCGCCCGTCGCTGTTTGAAATAGCTCGTGGCATAAACTAGTTTATGAACGAATACCTTTTTTGCATCGTAAATATAGTGCGATACCTACGTGTAATAATCGAATTTCTACGTGATATAGCGCGTATGCGTGGCGACGAATGGCAAATAATGACGAATCCCTGTACAGAATCCTTGTACATATTCGACGATTGTGATTAACGATTATAACGAGACGCACGGTGTACGTCGCTGTACGGCGTACACCCGGACTCTTTAAATATACCTAATGTAAAGTACAATCCCCCGTGCACACAATCGAAACAAAACTATTTCTCTACTTTAATTAGGGTGACACTCGACACGCGGAGATCAATAGAAGCGGAGCAGCTTCGTCGCGACGTTTAATATTAGTTAAATATCGACTAATTATCCTTTAATAAATCGACGTTGCGCAGAACTGAAATCACGATGTCTTTATGTTAAAGAAAAAAAAAACTAATCTATGATAATTGAGGCGTTTAGTCCGATTGTAAAATATAATAAAAAGCCATTTCGTAAAATTTCTGCTTTCGATTGATCTTCGCCCAAAAATTAGCCGAATGAAATTCTCGACAGGCAGACGAGCGCGAATTGCAATGCACATTACCGAGATGAATAAATTCGTGAAACTACACGGCCCTCTTTTGTGTTCTTGACGTACATTAAGACCGAATGAAACTTTGAGAAGAAAGAAGATGGTTATATATATACTTTATTTGAGCTTGGTCGAGAATGAAAATGATTCTCGCGGTTCTCGTCTCGCTGGCGAATACAATGACGAATTGAAAGGTTTTGATTAATGCATCACATGTAGAGAAAAGATATGTCATGTAACTAACGATGACGTATCCGCAAATTTCTTGAGGAAATAAATAAGGATCTATTCCATTTTTCCCCGTCGCATTTTTAGCAATAATAATATGTGACAAATTTTAATACTATGATTTTCTTTATTGTCTCGCATCGAGTTGGATTTTCCCCAATTTTTCTCTCTCCCTTTCTCTCTCAGTGTGTGACAAAAGAAAATAAAATCGTTTTCGCAATGAATTTTACGCGCCTTCTTGGAACGTACCGTCGGAATTCGCATGACGAATCCGGTCACTCTGCACAATAGGATACAACGCAGGCGGCAATTATACCCGAGTTAGGGGTCATCGCGAATGAAATATTGTTCACTGGCAAACAGAGATCGCCACGTTTATCCGTTTGATAAAATAAGCGTTATAGCTCGCGAAATAGTAATTACAAGTAAAACGGGGCAAAGAGAGAAAGTATATATTAGCACTACCGCTATTGCAGCGAGATAATTTATTATTAATAACGATGCCTATGTATATATCTTAAAGGATGGAGGAGAATCGAGAGAAGGAGAAAGTGTAAGTACAAGATATCACAAGTTTGCTTCCGATAATTTTCGATGTATTTACATTTTACGTGTAATCCGTGTGTACAAGATCGTTAAAAACATTAAATGTTTATACTCGCGTTATGATAATCTATCCATGTATTTACATGTTCTTCCGTGTGTACAAGATCGTTAAAAACATTAAATGTTTACAGGCTTGCTTTCCTCTCTTTTTACCTTCTTTTTTTTTCTCGCAGACTGTACCGCATGCCCCATATTCCGCGCTCTCTCTCTCTCTCTCTCTCTTTCTCTCGTCGGATTATCTTTCTTTTTTTAAATATTCTTTGTCGTATCGCCGTTGCTTATATATACAAGTAGAAAAATTCTAGTAACGTCATTATCGTTACGCGCCAGGGATTATGTGCATCCATCCTTCATATAAATCGTTCATATGAATTTAGATTCGCTTCGAGTTTTTTTCTCTTTTTTTTATCCGATCAGCGACACGATCTCATACTTTCGAGATAAAATCAAGATCGAGAGTGTGGAGGCATAAAGGGTGCTGAAAACTATATATATATATATATATCTCGCGTATAGATGTTTTGCAAGTTCGCTGATCGCATCACATACAATATAATGTCTCATACATGCATACATACACATATTCTCATCACGATTTATATATATCTCACATATGTGTGTATAAATATATACACAATCAGAAGATGCATAATGCAATCAACTTTTGGATTAATTGATTTTACAGGAAATGTACATTATAAGTAAATGATACTCTCCACACTTCGTTTTCGAGACTTAGGTTACATGCTCTCTTTCTTTCTTTCTTTTTTCCTCTCGTGGAAGGTACTGTAGTTTCAGATTTTTTAACATTTCAGAGAAACACATGTGTCTCGTATGCAGTATGATAATGAAACGGCAAACGATTCAGTATGGAAAATTATTCGAATATTTTTAAGAGAATTGAATACTTGTACAATGATGAGACCGTCTTGCCGTGTCTGCAGTCGATCGTTATCATCGCGAATCAATTTCATCTTATATATCTATCTACAAATATAAGGATGTAAAAAGATATACAAAAGTACAATACAAGTCATATTATGTCACAATTTATAATCGTAACAAATTATTAAATCATTCTAGTAAAATTTGAAACAAAAAAGAAAGAATTTATTTAAAGCTAACATTGAATCGCTCTGATTATTTTAAAGTTAACAACCTTCCGTCATGCAGAACATTATAAAAAGTATCCCTGCGTCTCTTGAGAATAATTGTGCTCATTAAGCGCAATTGAGAAACTGAATACATTTGGTCGTAAAACTGTACGCTTCTCACCGGAATGCAACGTGTACGCGTATTACGTCTCGACGTTCCGGCAGAAGGTCCTTAATTCTAGAAAAGGAAAAGCTAATAACTCATTCGAATTGCGTTCGGAGTTACGGCAACGAATACGTCCAATCGCGGTAATTACTTTGACCAAAAGTTTCATAAAGAAAAGGAAAATGTAACCGTATATTTAGACAATAGATAAAAATCCGTTATAATAATATTTAAAAAGAAGTAAAGTGCAAAAGGGATATATTACGTTACTATACCCCTTGCAATGTTGCCAGATTCTGTTTTTTCGCTTTCATGTAAAATTCTTCACTTGTGAAGAAAACAATCATATTAAGGCTTCCATTTCTTCTTCACAGCCATATGAATTGTAATGTCAGAAGCAAGAAACTTGAATGTAAAACCTTTTCTTATAATGTATATGTGTGCATATATTTCTTATGTACATATGGAGGGGTAAAAACCATAGTGGTGTAAGTCAAACTTTTTAAAATATTTTCTCGTGTGCATAGATGCAATCTGTACAATATATAAATTGCATCTATGCACACGAGAAAATATTTTTAAAAATTTGAGTTACACCACTATGGTTTTTACCCCTCCATATATATGTTGAAATTAATTAAATTTTTTCATATATATATATATATACAATATCTTCATACATACATACATACATATATAATATATATACATACATATATATACACACATATCATATATGTAATCATATATATACATGGACATGTGTATATATATAATGTATATACATATATAATGTATATACTATGTATAGAGAATATACATAATGGAAAATACCGAAAACCTCTTTCATCATTTTCTTCAGTTAATGAATGCACATATATAATTCAGTTTGCACATATCTATACATGCAATAATTGGTAAAAATTTACATCATTTTTAATTTACAAATTAAAAAAGGGAATGCAGTATAATTTATGCTATCAAATATACATGTGAGAAAATCAATTTATTTTGATATATATTGCCAAAAAATTCATAATTTCTCACTTGACATCAATTTAAATATGACTATGGTGAAGAAACAGTTTTTAGCAATTCCAAAATGTAGTCCTGTTTTTCGATAACTATTTGACAGACATGAGCGGTAGCCCAGTATACATTTCAAGAGGAAACATACGTAGAATAATTGACATACCGCGTGGTCACTTATATCCGTCATACGAGTTTATCGGAAAAAGCATCATCTAGTATTCACCAGTATAAAAAACGCGTTTAAAACAAGAGATCGTATTTTCAAGAATACGATTAAGTAGTTCCCCACACGTCGATTTTCAATTTTCAACAAAATATTTTAACAATAACAATCAGAGTCTGGCAATTTTGCTGTTGCTCTGAGCAACATGTATATGAAACATATTAAATGTTTTACTTTCCTATATATATATATATCCGCGTTCATTCTTAGCGTACATTATATTTACAAAGTTGCGCTAAATAGATCTATTTATATATATATATATATATATATATATCATATTATCTTACTATTCTTAAGGCTAGTTTAGCTTGCTGCACACACGTGACGTGGTCCATGTGACATATGAAGACACTGGGTGGTCAGTCGCTGTCCGAGCCCACTGGATTGATCTTTTTCCTTTTCTTCGCTTGCTTTGGATTCACGATTTCTTCTTCCTGCAAGTGACAAGAAATATCGTTCATCATCAATTTTTCGATAACATATAATGTATGACACATAAAATCATATATAACATACATAAATATAAATTTTAAAAATTTACCTCGCTAGTAGAAGTACTATCAATATGATATCGCGGAAGTGGTCTCTTTACATTGGATCTTTCTCTCGTGTTAGCACCAGTTTTCCTGTGGCCGCCCTTCCCACTGCCCCCACCTGCTCCGGAAGAGGCAGTAGTGTGTTTTCTCGCGGAACTACTCGGTGGCGGTGGTTCGTTCTCCTCGTTGACTTCCGCAAGCGCAAAGAGATCGCCGTAGCTTTTCCTCAGCGAGTCGCTACTCGCCGCTTGAGCTTGCTGTAATGCTCTTTGCATCCCTTCCGAGTGATACAACTGTAGTTCCTCGGAGGACACACAGTGTTGGCGTAATTGGTCCAAATGGCCTAGAACCTGTTCGCCGGTAGGTGGACCGGATTGTTGATTTTGCTTGGCTCCAGAACGTTTCCGTTTGTTCGGACTGGTCGCAGGATAACGAGTGCTAAGTAAATTCGCGAGCAGCTCGCCGAGTTTCTCTTCGTAATGGCAACACCAGTAACGTAGCGTGGCCACAACAAACATATCGCCGTCGACGCTTTGCCGGGCGAGTAGTTGTCGTAGAAGATCCAACGTTGGCCTATAACGCATTAATAGAATACAAAATGTACAAATTGTACATCGAATTGTTTTACAATAGGCTTCCCGACGATTAGCAATTATTTTACTCACTTTTCTTGCTTAAGCATAAGTAAGATTGAAGTAAGCGCCTCCGCGTGATTACGAAACTGTAATTTCGGCAAAACCGGCAGTACGTAATCGATGGGAAAATCGTGTGCGAATATGAGCTGCCAGAAACAGTACTGCTCGAATGTCTCCCAATTTAAGCTGGCTGTCAATAGCGTGGTGAATGATTCCTTTTTCAACATCTTTAGATGGCCTTGCATTATCTGACAAACTAGATCCTGCAACTGGCACGAGTCAACGGTAGACACGACCAGATGCAAGAGTTGAACATTTCCGAGGGCAACGTTTTGAAATCCTGTGTACACGTCAGGCACGAGGTAACATAACATGAATATATTATCCTCGTGACAAAGCTGCAACAAAAGCCAACAACGTGTTAGAACGTACCGCTTTGAGTATACATATGATACTTAATAGATATTTAATCAATTTTATTTATTTATATCTTTAATTTATTTATATATATGAAACTCGTACCTTTAAATCTGATACCAGACATGCGTCCAATTTTTTTTCTCGCTGCCCGCAGAAGTCCTTGTATACCGATGCTTTGACATCGTTCAGAACATTGCTGAAATAGAACAGTTCAAAGATTAAAGTACTTTTTCTTCTTTTTCTACTCTTTGTCTACTCAATATTTCATATTTTTCGTCTAACCTCGGTTTGCCTTCTCTTTTTTCCTCCTCTCTGCCCCAGACTTTCAGGAAGTAAAGAAGGAGATAACCTATCCTGGGTTGAACCGACTGCATTTCCGCTAGTACCCTGGCCAAAAGCTTCCGTCTGTTATCTTCTTCCTTGCACAGTTGAAATTGGTTTCGAAACATAACAAACAATGGCGTGCTTATACTATCGGCCAGCGCTTCCTCGTTCAGATTATCTGACGGAAAGATCTGCGCCGTGATCTGCGGCGATAAGATAGTTGATATGCAGGACGCTAACGGGGGTATCGTCTCCACATCTATCTCGTCCTCCACGACCATTTGTACTATCCTTTCCATCGCTTGGCACCTCGACTCATTATCGGTCTCCGTGTGTAATGTTTCTATGCTAGTTCTTAGCTCCTCCGGCTCCATTATAAGACGCAAATGCGACGTGATATCCTCCTTCTTCACGACGCAGTTCGCATTCTTTTGATCGTTTTTTAGTTTCACCGTGGACAACGGTACGTCCTCCTCGTCCTCTTCATCGTCTACCTTCGTCACTATTCTAAAATGTAGATAAATTCGTAGTTAATTAAGCCTACGCCTGAAATATTAAGTTTAACTTTTTTTGGTACGGAAAGTGGTCATAATTATTTGCCAGGTTCGTCATAATCGAAAAAAATGATTATAGTCACATGCCGCGATTACAGTCGAGTCTTAAATACTAACGTCTTTTGCTACTGTGACTTCTTAGCGGACATTTATTATTGATGAATCATAAGAAAAAGCAAACCGCTTCAGCTTATAATCCTTCTATATCGAAAAGATTAATATATGCAATAGATATTGCATTATAGTACATGTAATAGGATAGCTAACCTGAGAGGAGACTCCTCTTCTTCGTCACTGAACGCTGGTTCTGGATCCTGTGCCACGTGGTTATTCTCCACGGTAGAATTCATGGTATTCTCTATTACAGTTCCTGGATTGTGCTCCTTGTTGAGCTCTTCCATTTTACCTGAATATTTCAGAACCTTATTACCTGCTTTAAGAACACGATGTAAAAAGTTAGTAAGCGATAAATGTGCTGAAAGCTGAAAGTGAATCGTCAGATTTGTCTCAGAAAAATTTTGGGTAAGGCGCATGGCGCCATATCATGCACTGGTCAACGCCAGTGTTTGCCAGTATTTAAATAAAGTATCTAGATAAAATTAGATGATCATCCAGATAAAGAAGTGGAATCATTTTCATTTTATTTTCATCTCAGATGAGTTTGAAATCTAAGGCAAACACTGGTTAACAACGCTACATCACTACGTGTGAAAATAATTTTTGGATATTTAGTGTATTTTCAAGTGCAATTTCTCAATACAATTTTTTTAGTACCCTTCCCACTTTCCAGAATTATTTATAAAGCCTTGTGTCCACGAAGAATTAATCAATCGCATTGGTCAATTGCCGAATTCTTTAAATGTGATTGGTCAATTTTTTCTCCGTCCGAGATCTCGGAGCGATTTCTAGTATCGTAGACACAAGGCTTAAATTGGATTTATTTATAATAAATTAGATTCTTTTGGGAAAGTTCTTGAGAACAAAAAAAACATTACTAGAACTCGTGGACCAACTCCGATGAAGATCATTTTAGTGTTGTTAGTGTCATCCATCCAGCCAATGAAATGGCCATAGAGTATTCTAAGGTGACCATGCACAACAAGATGAGATAACTTAGATTATAAATATCGTTCATAAATTTCGAACAAAAACTACGTTACATTCCATATTTTCGTACTAATTGTTAAGTTTACATTAATTTAATTTCTAACTCTCAGTCTTAGCGTCTGATAGATAAGAATCTTCATCAATCTGATAAAGAAACTTGATTCGTACGTCCAAAAACTTCGTTTATTAGACCTGTTCGTTTTTGCTGCACTACTGGGGGCCTATTACGTATCTTTTCACGAGGTAAAAATGCGAAAAGTGAACAGATTTATTAGATTTCGACCAATAAAATCATAGACACTCTAGTGAATTCTCTCACTTTTCGCATTTTTACCTCGTGAAAAGATACGTTAGAGACCCCCTGAACTAGTGCAATAAGTTAGAATGGAAGAAAATATATTTGTTTTGTTTTATTCTAACTTATTGCACTAGTTCAGAAGTGCAGCGAAAACGGACAGGTCTATTATAAGAAAAGTTCCATAATAAGTATCCCGTTTCCAACAAGTTTTCATCCAGAAATGCTACAGTATATATGGCGGAAAATGTAAAATTTTTTTTCAATCGAGCCAATTTTGGCCTGCGTTATGCTACAGTATTATCAAAATTAGACTATTAAATTGTTATATATACTATTAAATTTAATATACTATTAAAAATGTTACTATACTAAAACAAAACAGGCGCGCGCTACGTGCGCGCTATTAAGCTAATTATTATTACTTATTCATTTTCCTTACTCATGCTCCTTTCTGTGACAATTACTAACTTTTTGTTAATTTGTGTTTATATATTTATATTTTCACTCATAGTTGAACATTTCCATCTGTATCATTTCTTTCGAAGTTGTTCCAACCTCTAAACCTCTAAACATGCTTAGATAAAAAAAATGTGTTATTTTTTACTACTTTGACTTTACACTACTCTACAACATATCCAAAGTCCATTAAAATGAGTGGGATAATTTCAAACGTTACCTTGTAAGTAAAAAATAAAATCGATATAAACTTAGTATGTGATATAAAATTATAGATTTGTTACATGTTACATGTTCATGTTTCATGTAACTTGGAAAATTTTTTACACTTAAAACGAGATAAATATATATTCAGGCGTTGAATAGAAAGAAAGCAAAAAATCTAAGCGTAAAAAATGCAACCAATACAAACAGATCTAAAGATACAATTTTTTGAGATTTCTTTGTCTAAAATTTATGTTCGAGTTTTGTCCACGATACGAGTTTTAGTAATTTCTTTGAGTATTTAGATCTACCTCTAGCATCGTGGACAATCTCTTTAGACATATCACACATCCAACTTGCATTAATTTTGATCGAGGAAGATGTTAGAAAAAAATTACGTTTACTCAAAAATTTTATCTATCTGAAATACTTTTTTATGATAACGTAATAAAGTGTTACTGCATGAGTGATTGTAAAAGCATGAATGTTGCGTTGCATACCAAGGTTTGTAAAGGCCAGTATTTATAGTCCGATCTTATATTCAAGATCATCTTAAGCACGATCTTAAGTACGATTTCTGTACGGTTATTTTATTATTTGACTAGAGTCTTAAGACCGTAATGACTAGATTTAAAATGATCATGAATATAAGATCGATTTATTGTCCCTTCTATCATACGTCCTTTCTAGTTGCAATATAAGATCGGACTACAAATAACTGTCTATACATTAATAATAATTTTACCAGGATCTGTGTTTGGAGGCAGACAAAATTCTTTAAAAGTTTCCCGTATCTTGCTTCTCAATTCTCGATCTAGCTTCGGGCTATCAAATAACGGGTACAGGCTAGGCAAAACGCGTTTTTCCAAAATTTGTCGCAACGATGAAAATATGCCATTTCTCACTTTGTCCGTTAGCGCGGGATAAAAGTTTGGTATTATCTGTGAACAAGGTATAGAAATTTGTAGAAATTTGTAGAATCTTTGTAGAAAGAATTTCATAACGAAAAAGTTTATGGTGCCATTAGGATACGAGTGCAACTTACTCTGCATAAAAAGTCTAGAAGTGTGGCAGTGACAGGTGGATGAGACCTCATCGAATTGTGCATAACAAGAATCGCTGGCTCAATGTTCATAATGTTATCTTTGTCAGGTTCGAAGAACAGCCAATCGTAGAACAGAGCCAGCTTTGCGTTGCTGGCAGCCACGGTGGAAGTGCACGTTGTGAATAACCAGCCTATTACTGCCCATCGTGGAATAATGTCGGAGCACAGCAGTTCGTTCGTAGGGTGTATGACTCCAACGATGAAGCGAATAAGATCGCACCTTAACGACTGAGATTCGGGTGTTGCCAAGTATTGCCTCTGAAACCAATCCTGATATCGCTTGTGATTGCCGAAACGGACGTTGCTCGTCAGGAACACGAGTTTTCTCTCCATTTCCGGCGTCAAACGCGACTGTAGAAACCTTCTGGAGGTTCTAGTTTGTAACAGCTGAAGGACACCATTAAAATTTGGGCAGAGGTTTTTTGGATTGAGTAGTATATCCTTCCAGAGTGCTTCAAATTCCGATATTCTCGCAACGTTCTGCAGTAAACGAACCAAATCTCTGAAAAATACAATCGATCGCATTAGTTTTTCCGACGTCTAAAGCTTTATCGTCTAAAGCTAGTTCTAATCGCGCGAATATGTATACCTTCCAATGGCCAGGCAGTCTGCCATTCGTTCCCTAATCAGAGCTACGGTGAAGGTCACTTCCTTTTGCCGTAAACCAGCCAAATGAGGTGCATTGTGGTCTTCTATTAATCGTAAATACGTGTACACAATTGATGCTACTAAAAAAGGAAATTTGTCCAACCACGGTCGATTTTCTTGAAAAATGTCTAAGAGGGCGTCGACTAGGAATAAGTTCCTCGGGGAAATATCCCCGCCCGCCGCATGCCTCAACAAACTCAAACAAAGATTATCCACATTAGTCACACTAGTCCGTATCATTTCCCTTAGCAACCACAGTAACTGGCTCCTGGTGACGTCATTTAATCTCAAATATTTATCTAGTACTAATTGATTAAGATGAAGCAGCACAATGGCTAAGCCATCTCGTGTGATCAGTGTCAAGTCTCTATAACTTTTTGCGGCATTCTGCGGATCTGTCAAGATCACCACTAGTAAACCTAGGGAGACCTCCTCGTGCGTCTTGTCCTTGCACACCGCATTGTTTAACGTGTCGTGGACCTCCTTCTCCGACAGTCCCGTCGTCAGATTTTGCAACGTCGAGTGGCATCTCTCCAATTTCTGAAAACAAATCACATTGTACGATCCTAAAGAGAAAAAAAAAATACTCCAAGGGAGTCACACAAATTTCCATTTGGCTTTGAGAAAACAAGTGTATCTTTGCGAGCACCAGGTGGACATTTCACGCGAAACAATTAAGGAGAAAATATGTATCGCGATCGAGGGAGAAAAAAGGGCAAGGACGATCGCGAGACCCGGTGAGTCTTTGCGCGGTTCGAATTCCGCGCGGAAACGCGCGTAGACGCATGTGGCGCCGCGCGCTCGCCAACGTGCGCGACTGTCGCAACAATGGCGGAGGGCCTCGCACCTCGATACGTACCCAGTGACTATTTCAAATATTTATGTTACCTCTTCCAGCTCGTCCTTGTTCTCGATGCAGCTCGTGTTGAATAGCCGGGACGCCGGGGTCTTCGGCTGCTCCATCGCTCGCTGCCTGCGCCGCGGCCGGCCCGTGAACGTAACTCGCGGCCCCGTCGAGCCCTCAGCCCTCAGCCCTGTGCCCCTGGCCGCTTGTGCTCGCCTCCGTGCATCGTGATCGTCTCGCTGGCCTACTCGTTCGTTCTCTATCTCGCACTCCGTGCTCTTTCTTTCTCTCTCTCTCTCTCTACCTATCCCTTTCTCTCTCCCGTTCGCTAGCCCGTCGCGCTCGCTCTCTCGCTCTCCCTCTCTCTCTCTCTCTCTCTCTCGCTTTCTCCCACTACGTCTCCCTCTCTTTCTCTCTCTCTCTCGCTCTTTCTCGCTCGCTCGCTCGCTCCGCCGCCCACTCCTCGCCGATCGTCTGTGCCGTCGTGCGCGGACCAGCCACCGTGTTTATTCCTCGTCTCGGCAGACCTCCCCGACTCCGTCTACAGCTCCGATGCGATTGCGCATTGATAGATGCGCCCAGTCGCCGAGAGGCTCCCGCTTGTGTCACGATGCCCCCGTCAGCGCGCCCGGCGATCGTTGTTCACCAATCAGCGCCCACCAGCCCGTACACACGGCGCACTCGGGTGGGGTAAGGTGGAAAAGTAGTGCGAACCCGCGGCAGAGACGGCTGCACGTGGGGCAACGTGGGGCGCAATGGGGTGACAAGGATATGCGTGTCCTGCCCGCGCGAAAAATTCACGGAGAAGCTCCGAAATCTCAGGATCGATTTTTGACGCGCGATTTGACATCAGAACGTTCCCGGATCGGAAACGAAATTCGATATAAATGACGAAGGAATCTTGTGAGCCTCTCGTTAACTCTCTTTCCTTGTTTTAAGCCACTTCAATCACGAGGGATTCATCGACACGTGTCGTTTCGCATCGTAGGCTCCTTTGCAATTTAAAATGAGTCGCTTGTGGACTCGACGCGAGCCGTTTTGTTTGACAAAACGAGTGAACCGGCGGAAGGAACGGAGACCACGAAGCGCGAGGGGGTTGATATTTCCCTTAACGCTCGCACCTGCGAGAGGTCCTCGGGAGAAAAGCCGCTCGATCCGTACCGCGCGACTTTTTCGCCCTAGGCATTTTTTCAGCGGTTAATCACCCGGCGGACAGCGGAGCGAGTAACGGAAAGCGCGTCTTCATGGTGGATTACGTTTTGCCGCTTTTGCGCACGTTGGCGCGGGGCTTTGTGCAATTACCGCGGGGCGCACGACGGAGTCGTGAACTTCGTCTTCCGTTCGCCACGCGTTATTAATAAGCACGTCGGAAGGTTGTAAATGAGGCGCGCCGGGAAAACTTTCGCGGTCCCGACAATCACGGCTGTGTGAAGAGACGGGAAAATTGTTGCGACGCAGTTGAAAACTCGTGGATCATCGTCGCGAGAAGTTTGCAAAATCGTGGGTTTGTCGGGCGCGCGCGCGGAGTTAAGTACCTTCTTTTATTCGGAAAGTTGCGACGAAAAATGTGAGATTCGCGAGATCGATTATTCATGGAACGTGACCGAGTTAAATTATTCTATTATAGTCGAGAATGACTCTCAGTGTAACGAAAATGATAAAAAAAATCGCGAAATTTGCTCGTCTCGACTTTAACTTCTCAACCCCTTGAAGTTTGCGGGTATTCAGACTTTTTAAAGCGTCCTTTTTATATCAGAAGTTTCTTATTTAAATTTAAAAAGATACTACAGGATAATGACAATAATAACTTTGTTGAGGATCAATGTATAAAAAAAAATGCATATTACACTTTTTTCAATATTATATATTTATTCGGCTGAAAATTAAAAAAAAATTTAAACAGGAATGTCAGATTCGGTGGTGCCGAAACACCCCGTCGATTCTAGAATCTAGAGCCGGGCGTGCGGCGCGGCGCTGCCGCGCATGCGCGCGCGCATGCGCAGTCGCGGCGGGTGAGCCGCGGAGGCAGCAGCCGCCGCTGATCGCGCTCGGGCGTCCCGGCCGCGCTTCTCTTGTCCCGACGTCCTCGTGGAACGCCCTTCGTCGCCGCGGCTCTCTCCGGTGAGGAACTTCCCGGTTTCTTCGGGCCGTCCGGACCCCGCTCGACGGCCCGCGATCCCGTCTCCAGGTCCCGTCTCCAGCTCCGCGACGGGAGCGGAACTCCGAAACTCCGCTCGCGACGGCGACGTGCGACGCGACACGCCTTCGTGCTCGCCGACACCCTAACCCCCTCGGAACCTTCCGCTGGGTTCTTCCGTGTCTCGAAACGTGCCTCGAGATCTTGTCGCCATTTTTTTCGCGGGGCGAGTGTCACGAGACGCCCGACGCCCGACGCCCGACGCCCGACGCCCGACGCCCGACGCCGTTTTCTACAAATGACAAATGCGAGTTACGTCGCGGCCACATCGTTCGGTCGTCGTGTCGTGGCGTTCGAATTTCTTCCCACGGAATCGCGGATCAACGCGATTCTACGCGTCATATCGCGCGTGAGAGAGAGGAGCACTCGTGCAGTGACGTCAACGGTTTCGGAATTCCGAGCGTAAAAAACACTCGGCGATTTTCCGCCGTCCTCTTTCTCTTTCTTTCTCCCAGAGATAGGATTTAGAGTATGGAGGATTTACGTCGCGGGTCGGAACGCGCGACGCGAGCTTTGCGTCTAGGACACGCCGAGAAGAGAAACGGTTCTTTTTTTTACTCCGTGAGAACCAAGGACTGCGACGCATCGAAAAATGTCGCGAGTTCGCACGAGCCGCGACACCTGCGGACCCCTTCGGTGTTTTGCGTCGATAACGTCCTCCCACTTCCTATCTGGATTTCTATCGCGACGGAAATGCGCGGACGAGATATCCGCGCGCATCTATTTCCGTGGATTGTATTATCATTCAGCGATTCTCGCATCATCGCTCGCAATAAAAAGGATCTTCGTACGAGTGACGCGCTCGCTCGCGCGCGCGCGCGCGACTCCGAAGCTCCGAGAGAAGTGGCCGAGCCAACTTGAGCCGTTGTCGAGCCACGCTCGCTCTTTCGACTCTTTCGAGCCACGAACGTGAGATATAACTGGACCGGCCCCGCGGGGCCGTACGCGCTACGTGGAGAAAAACCGTGCAGGGGGGATCGAATTGCTGGGACACGCCATTTTGTTCGTACGGGAAAACGCGCAAGATTTAATCAAATCGACGCGCCGAGTAACAAAACAATCCGCGCGACTGTCCGTAGGAAAGCGAATAGTTCCTAAACGGTGGGGAGAGTTTCTCCGTTGCTTTTGCGAAATCGTTCAAAGGGGGAGAAACGTTGGGGAGGGAGCGTCTTATCTCTTTCGTGAAAAAAAAAAAACGGAGCTTGGCGCCGATCGCTGATTTAGCTCGCCTTCGTGAACAATAACTCGGTCGTATTCTCGTCCGCGCATTGTGCTGCGCCTGGTGGTCGCAAAGTCGCACGGCGATCGTTGGTGGACTGAGAGGAGGCAATAATGAACCTGTCTCGATGACCCTTTGCAGATCTACAAGGGAAATTTATGACAATAAATTTGTTGTAATATCTGTTATAAGTTTGTTATAATAATGAACCTTATGGAATGCGCTCGGAGCATCGATTTTCATGCTCCGCCGATTTTGGAAAGTTCAACTTCTCGCGATCGAAGTTTCTCGGATTAGAAATTTTTGGAGTCGCAAAAATCTGGAATCGTGGATATTCAGTATAATATCATCATTATTAATAGGATTGATTAGGTTCTTGTTACAGGTCGCTTATCTTATCGTTAATAATCCTAGTACGATATTGTTATATCATCACGCGATTTAATGACCACGTTCTCGCAGACATTCTCTTGACCGTTACCTTGAATAGACTCAAGTGTGAATGTAAAGGAAAAAAAAATGGCTAGATCGACTCTACCTAGCCTCTTGGTAAGTTATATAGTTGCGGAACAACTCTTTCCAGCACGATAGTCCAGGGGAACTTGATACGGCACACTGTATAGAAGAAGAAGAAGAAGAAGGCTGTATCTTTAGGCGAAGCGGGAAAGACATATAATCAGATGGAACCCGATTAACCGCGCCACGTGGTCCGCGTTGTGGTTTCCCAGACGAAGCGTTGCGTCTTTTCGAGCAGCCTGCGATTCGTGCAAGCGAAATACAAGCTGGTCACGTGCGAGCACGCTTTACGCCTGAGACACCTGGAAACGTGGTTGTCGAAAATTATAACCAATTAAAATAATCCAAATCGTTTTTTTTTTCACGGTTCTAAGCGCTTGGCCTTTACTGCAATATTAACCCCAGGTAGAACAGAAAGTCGCGATGAAGTCGAAATGACGGCAAAGTGACCCTAAAAGTCGTCGTTTTGACATCATTTCGACTTGCTGTTTCTACCTGGGAAATTGCGTGTTGCGTGTGTTAACGACATGTGTTCCATCTTTTGTTTGCTACGCCCTGCGCGAGTCGCGGTCCAATTATTTTTTCTATCCATGCTGCGAACCGCAATAATATGCACGCGAACAAGAGAGAATAATCGCATGTTAGGCTCGCGTACGAGATAGAAAGAGAGAGAAGAGGATATGCTAGCCATACTTGAAAATATAGAAAGCAAAAACCTTGCGAAGTAACAGACAGTTATTTAGAAACAGAAAATGCATCTCATTTATCGGACAGAAGGCTAGACTTACTCCGATATCGTTTTGTAAATTAAACAGAAATATAGTTTTCTTCGCGATATACGTCCACACACACACACACACAATTCTCTTGTTTTTACTCCGAACTGTGTATTGATTATTCTAAAATATTCACACACTACTGTAGAAAGATGTTATTGATTTTTAATTTCGTCATGCTGCGTAGATTTTTCGTGCCGTTATTTATTCCATTTTATATTATTCAGTGATATCATACCTCGTATTGATTTTTTTTAGCTGTTGGCAACTACTTAATTAGCTCTGACAGCTCGTTCCCATTTTATTTTGGGGAGCGTTACTGTGCCCTTCTCGTTTGCAACTTAAAAATATATAACTCAACAAATGAACCGAACACCCCAAAATCGCTCGGTGAATCTTCTTTCACTTCTCGCCCCGTCGCAGCGCGTGCATTTTCGCCGTTTGTTACTTTCCCGTATTGCGTAATACGGGATTGCATGCGAGCGAGACATAAAACACGACAAGTTTCGAAGGACGATGTTTCAGGAGTCGGGCTGCAATATCCATCGACAGTGCGTTTAATTTTATGTTTATTGGGTAACCCATGCGATATTGTAAACCGCGGTTCATAGTTCACTGGCTGCATGTATGCGACATCGGTGCACTCAAATCGGTGGGACAAGTATCGTCGATAACTTATGAACTATAAAGCAAATGTGCTATAAGTATACCTATAGTTCAAATGGTGTTCTTAAATGCTTACAGATATAATATATTCAGTAGATATATATATGTAAGGTTATAAGTAGAGAGTCTTTAGTCTTTTCGAGCTCAGTTGGACGTTGTCCGATATATTTAAATCACATTATTTAAATAATTTCAATTCAACAGATGCTCTACACTCACGTTTAATATATTATAAAGTGCATAAAGCTTAGTAGAAAGACATGCGACACACACACACACACATACGCACACGCAGGCATATTATCTTAATACTATGTTGACACTCTTATACTGTTGTTCTTCGTTGTACAAGACTCAATGTCGAGAAATGCTACTTACTAAGTTTCTGAGTTATAAGGAATGCAAATGTGATGCAAATACGATGTTCTTATACTAGCGTTTCGAATAAATACTTAGAGAATATATGCTTCGTCATAGGTCATGTTACAATTACATATATTGACAATGTATATCTTAATTATTAATTTATGTTTCATCGTAGATATTTTTGCAGTTTTATACAAAATTATTAATCTAAACTATTTATCACGTACTGCGAAGAAACGTAAATAGTAAATTCAACAATAAATTAATCCATTCTTGATACAAATATTGCTTTACATATATAAATGCTTTTATAAAATTTAAAATAATACCGATATGAAACAATAAAAAATAAAATATACCAATGTTTTCAATAGAAAACAGAATAACATTCAACGATAAACATCTAGTCGTAATCAAATATTATTCGCAGCATTTATATTTATAGGTATATTTAACGTCGAAACGTTACTATATCTCTTAATTTAAATTATAGAAAGTGCATTGAAATAAATTATCAAAATAATTATGGTTTTTCTCTGCAGAATCGTTGCCTCTGTTCATTTGTATTTTATCGTACTTTTTTCTTTGTATCGGTGCCTTCTTTTACATAGATATCATCCAATTCATTGACTTGTTGCGAACAGTGAGGAAAGTGTCCTATCAGGGTTGACTTTCTTTGGTGTTTTAGGAAGTAACGAAGTCCCTTTGCGATGCCGAAACCAATCATAGCTATCGACATCGTTAACAACGCCATCAAGAGAGGATGCTGCAGCAGAATATGGAAGAATTATGTCGCGCGTACGACAACAACGGTGAAAGTAATCTAATTATGATTATTACCATTTTGACAAATAATTTAAAAACAGAAAGAACGAATCAATACCGTTAGGGTGGGCTTGTTTGTAAAAACATAGTCGGCGATCACGACCGTAACTCCCAATATAATACCAACGCCAGCTCCAAGCCATGGGATCTGTTGGTCAGCTGTGAAACATTATTTCATTATGTTTCAGTTTTCATAGTTTCCAAGATAACTATGTGCCAAGTACCTCTTCTGTCTTTAATCAACGACCTGGACGCCTTGTTCATCGCCTCTATAATCTTAGGCTCGTTTGGCTGCAAGGTCAGAGCTTTGTTATAAGATTCAAGCGCTTCATTGTAAGAGGAGAGTTTCAGTTCAACCTCGCCCTTCCTAAAGTAACCCTGAAACAGATAAAGAGACATATATCTATTCCTTGCTTTAAAATCAAAGCCTAAAGAAACTAATTTTACTGGATTAGTCCCATTTTGACTGATTTGTACAAAAGTGTCGTTTTACATACTTTGGACCAGTCGGGCTTCAGTTGAATGGTCATCAGAGCATCGTTCAGGGCGTCACGATACCGTTCCATCATTAAGAAGGTGAAGGATCTGTTGCTGTAGAGAGAATAATTCTTTGGATCTAGTTTGATGGCATGCGAGTAATGAAGCATCGCCTTCTGATATTTTTTCTCCCTAACATACGCGTTTCCCTGCTGCTTAAGGTTCTCCACCTGAATAAAGAAAAATGCCTTTATTTCGCGCGCGCATCATATACATCATACATATATAATACCATGTTTGCGTTTGGAGGTTAATGAGAGAAGAACCCGGGCCAACCGGCGTCTCTTGCCATGCGAATAATTGAAAGGTCATCGTAGAGGCGTACGATTTCTCTCTCGGAACCGTTATCTGGTTTATACGACGTTGATAAGCACGACACTGCAAAAAGCTTTGATAAGGCTCACCTCTGCCTCCTGCGCATTCATACTTTCATTCACAGTATTCCTGATTTTCCAGCAAGTAGGCGGAGCCTGAGGCTTTGTCACTCTCGTGATAAAGTCAAGTCAAGTCGACCGATTGAAGGACCCGTCCTCGGGGTGTTTTCTTGATCGAATTGTAACTTCGTCGAGGAGCAGACGAGCACCTGTCATGTCCACCGACACCCCCGGACCCCGGACGGGTGCATGCGCGCGGAGCGGACGTAAAATAAGTGAATCTCAGGCGAATTGCGCATGTATTCCTGTGTCATAATGAAAGCTCTCGTGTAACGAATTTACTCACGGATTTACTCACGGCAATATCGACGATGTTTTATCGCAACTGTAAACAGCGATGCTCCGAATCTTAAGAGCGATTTCGCCCAAACTCCGACTAGCTTTAATTCCGAAAGATTAATCTCCGACGATTAATAATTCAACCGGCAGAATTGCCTAAAGTGAAATTACGCAATTCATCGTTCCCTAATCTAATCTTTCTTTCGGTCTGTTCAACAGGAAATTAATAATTCCACGTTAACAAAAATATTTGATAAGTTAATCGGAGTTTAGTCGAAGTCACCTTGATTAATTTAATCGCCGATTAATTCAACCGGCAGAATTGCCTAAAGCAAAATTATGTAATTCGTCGCATGTAATCGAATCTGTCTGTGCGTTGAATAACAGGAATTTAATAACTCTATAATGTTAACGAAATAAGGCAGATATTACTCGACAAGTTAATCGCCGATCAAGTTAATCGAAGCTATTCGTAACCCATGTCCTTATTACGCTCTTTATTTACGTGCAAATTGTATCTCTGATCGTGCTGTTATGCATATCTTTTTTTAAATATGTAAACGCGAATATTCCAGATTTCTATTTTCATGTCTACGTGACGGTTTCGACCGAACTCCGATTAAACTTATCGAGCAAATATCTGCACGTTTTGCTAACATGGATAGAAAATTATTTTGTTTTGACACGCGCGGAAAGAACGATTAGATTGGACTTATGAATAAGACAGTTTGAAGTTTAACGAGTAATTCTGCCGATAGTATTAGTCGTCGATCAAGTTAATCGAAGTTGGGTCGAAGTAATTTTACACTTTTATTGGAACAGTGGAAAGTTTTATCAAAATAGCCGGGAACGGTGGAAAGAGGAGAACATTCAGGCCGGAGGCGGGGAAAGCAGAGGCGACTCTTTCGTTCATGATTTTAATGTTCGAAATTCTTCATTTCATACAAATTAAGTGTGGGGAGAGTTATAATACAAACTTAAGATATATACATCAATATTTCGTGAAAACTGCTCACAATAGCTATGCAACTTATGTCCGTTAAATCCCGCCAGATCATTCGTATCCTTTAACCGTCTTATTACCTTCTTTTTTTTTGTATGATTTTTTTTACTGCCGTCTAAATTTACCTCGCGTACACTATGCAACAAAACTTGGCAAGTCGTTCGAATAAATATAGTTATTATTTTCTTTCTTATTAATTTTCCGCGATCTTTGCGTTTTTCGGAGTGTTCCCTCTCGGAATCGGAGAATCGGCATTCGAGACCCGCCTCTCGCGTTTCTCACGATCTCGCCTCGCTTTCTCAGGAAGTCACAAATCCGCGGAGAGAGGAATATCTCTCGGATCTCTTCGACGAGATACGCCACGTTCGGACGAGCTCTTTCGCGAGCGAGTCGACGCGCCAGGGTGTTCCTTCGATGCCTAAAATCGTTCGCTTATTACAGGGTGTCCTGGAACTGTCCATCGAATTTTACGCGACAGACGACGGGAATCTGGGACGTCTTTTTGGCGGAAGCTCAACGCGTCGCTGTTCCCGAACGACGATATTAATATTAATAACGAAAAAAATTCTCGTTTGTCGAACGGCCAATATAGTTTCTCAAGTCCAATATATTTTCTCCAGCATTTAATTCTCCAGCATTCTCTTTCGTCTCGGACACCCTGTATATCGCGTACTTCGCCGACGCGACTCCCGCGAGAAATGGACAGAGAGAGAGATTGTTGTTGGGACACTCGCGGAGAGCACGGACGACGAGGCCCTCGCGCTTTCCCTCGCGAGAGGAATTATGTCGCTAATTGTTCGAGAACATCAGAAAATTTTATCCTCCCGCGAGAGGAGAAGGCGCGAGAGCCTTGGCCGCGGATTCGCGTCGCGCGTACGCGGGACGGAAATCGGACCGGATGCGGCCTCGGCGTCGTTCTCGACTCGCTCGCGGGTGAGCTCGCTGCTCCGATCGTATAACCGCGTGGTCGGTACTCACAATTAGCGGGAATTCGACTCGAGTCGATTGACTCGTTAATACAAAATCGAATTAATTCGCCGCGCGCGTACGAGTCGATCGAGGCTCGCCGGCGGAGGCGGTGGCCCACGTTTCCCCCGTGGCGAATCTCGCCCCGTTTTAACAGACCCGCCTTCGATCTACGTTACAAACAATGGTCTCCCCCGCGCGGATAACAAATAGGCGACGCACACACGCACACAACAACAACAACAACAACGCGTAGAAGCCACTCGGGCCACTTTGTTCCCTCTCACTCTCGCGCGACACCCAATCGAATTCAACGCAAACTGGAAGATTAACAACGACGAAGGTTTAGATCGTTAAAAAAGGAAATTATGTACAAATTAAATTAGCGTAACAAAAAAAAAAGAGAGAAAAACAGAGAGAAACGCCGGAGACGGGAAAACTCGCCGATTCTCCGCGCTCGAGAGCCGCGGTCCCAATATATGTACACGTCTCCTCCTCGCGAGCGAGACCACGTGTTATCCGGTACATTCGCCGCGTATAAATCGCTGCAAACCCACGGACAGACAGACGGACGGATCCATCTGCTGACACGCACGCATCACGAAGACACATCGCTTCTTTACGCACTCAACGCATCGCAGTTTGTCGTCGTCGATTTCATCAACGCGAATTATCGTCGCATTATCGTGTCGACTCGCCCTCCCTTTTTCTCTCCCTCCCTCTCCCACCCTTTGTCTTGCCTTTCCGTCTTGTCACTGTTATCGTCACTCATTCTTCATTTTTTTTTGTCGCGTGGCTTTTTTCCCCGCGCTTTTTTCTCAATGCACGATTCTCGAATAAACAGAAGCACGAGCACGGCCCGGGTTCGGGGACAAGGGGGCCCCGCGTGGAACGCGACAAAGGTATACGTTATTCCGGCGAAACCGTGAAATGCATCGTGTCGATACGCGAGGGAGGACATCGAAAAGTTTGAACGATGCGCGATTGGCCCCGAAACTGGCCAGAGAGCTCGTAAGTTCGCGGTGCACCTAGGCGATATATTTGGGGGGGGGGGGGGAGTTTATGGCAGAGATATCGGGGTGTAGAGTTCGGATTCAAAGGTGGATTTTGAGGTCGAGAAAATGGAGCACGGGAAACCAGGCACCTCTCATGTGGCGACAAAAGCGATGGAATAAATATTAGCCGAGACCCCCCTTCCTCATCATGTTAATTTTACGTTCCACCGACATCGACGTTGACATCTTTTTTCCGAATTGCTTTCGTTTGAGATAAGACAATAAAAAATTGACGATGCAAAAAACTACGTAGGAGACTTGAGGAAAAATCGATATCAGCCACGGGTTTTCACGTTACGCTAAATACAAGGTAGAAACTATCAAAATCCCACTCGAGTAGAACTCGTAGCTGCACGGTTTTTGCTGCGCATGCAGCAAAGAGAAAGAGAGAGAGAGAGAGAGAGAGAGAGAGAGCTACTTTTAGGACGGAAACGAAAGGAATACATCTGGGAAGTAAGGCTGGATTTCGATCTGAACTCCTAGGATCGTTACAATCGAACGTGAAGAAGACAGGAACATTCTAAACAGTCCTTAGGAAAGTCGCGCCCGGAAGTCGTCTCGCGAGCGCGGCGATTGCACAAAAATCGAAGACACGATCGAGAAGGCCGACGGTGATAAACGTCGCGGAAGGGAAGGCGCGAGGAAGAGGGAGACGGAGAAAATAGACGCGACTGGATGAAACTCTCCGATTTACCCTCCATAAATTACACCTAATGTATAATTAAAAGGGCTAATTAAATAATTAGATTGCCGTTGCGCGGAATGGAGTATACGGGATGGCCACAGCCTAAGTCTTAGTTTAAAACCTAATCTCGCCCGGGGGGTCGTAACGTGGTATATATATATATACGACGCGGAATACGACGGATAACGCGAGCAAATTTTCGTCGACGAGAGCTCCAAGTGTCATCGGAGAGTCAACGAGGAAAATCTGCGGTTCCCCGATCCGCGCGATTTTCCCGGGGAGGCACACGGGGACGGGGGTACGGCGCGTTCCACGCGGGCGGGAACCCCGAAAGCGGGCCTGCAAATCTTTTTCCTTGCTAACAATAAAGTTCCTCTTTATTCGCATTTTCGCTTTGTATACTTTAATTAGTGAATATAATATATATATATATATAATATTTATATATATGTATAGGTAATAATTGCAAATACAACTATGTAATGAATATACGAGCCTTTGTCAGGGGGAGCAATGCAGTCGTCGTCAATAAAAGTCACGGGGTGTACATTGTATATATACCTATACATGCAAATATCGAGTCGCCCGGTCGTCATCGTAATAATCATCATCATCTCTATCGCTCTGTTTCTTTCTCTCTCACACTCTCGCATTCTCATATTTATATGCACGTATACGTACGTGTATATATATATATATATATATACATACACACGTATATAAGTCCACTCTTTTTTTTTCTCTCATCGTTCTATCCACTTTTGCTCTCGCGTGTGATCGGTACTGAAAACGTAAGACTATCTTCTCGCGGTCCTTAAGTCACAATTGTCAGTCATCCGGAACGCAACTTAAGTTTCCTTCCGTTTCTATACATATTTTTTTAAGCACTTACAAAATATCCCTTCGCTCCTCGACTCGGCACGCGGCGATCGATCTCGTCTTCTTCCATCATTCGGCGGCGATCGATGACGCGGAAGAGCGCGGCTCGCTTCCGCCGATCTTCCGCGTCGAGATCGCATCGCGTTCACCGAATTGGCTCCTTTCTTGGAAAGAACCATTTTCTTTTTTTCCGACGAATACGTCTTCTTAATTCTTTTTAAGACTAAAAATCAGTCTAAAAAATTTTGACGATTAAGTCAGGAAGAATTTTTATATTCAGTCGGAGGACACAAGTTTACCTCGGGCGAGTATGGGCTTTGAAAGCTCAACGAGATCAATCTCTAGCGCGTGCCGTGGACTATTTCTTATTTTGATATAAATTTACAACGGGGGTAAAAATGCGAGTTACGAATCGATCGAACATTATATATCGTTGAAATGTCGAACGATCTGTGCTTGCTCGCTCGTCTCTTCGTTCTTCTTCGTTCTCTCCTTCGCGATTCGCTTTAATCTCTAAGGCGCCTTTTCAGTCAACACGCAAATCCCTACGGGCCTCACTTCTGCCTCGGGCCCTCGCGATTTCTTCATATTTAATGTCGCGTCAACCCTTTATCTACGGATGCTCTGTCTATCAAATCTGGTAGGAATCTTCTCTCACATAATTGAACGAAATTATATAATCCAGTGACTTTTCCGATATCTTACACAAGCATTTTTTCATAATTATATATATAAATATACATATAAATATATAAACGTTTATATTTTTATACATATATGTGTATGTCAGAAGAATTTCATGTAATTAATTTTTTTTGTAAAATCCCTAAAGAATCCACAAAAGACCGGGATTGTGGAATGAATAAAAATTATTAATATAAATATAAATATAATTTATAAATATAAGTTTATGATTATATTTATATCTATAAATATATAAATTAATAATTTCATAAGTTATTAATTTCAATTCACAATTTTGCTGACAAAGTCTAGGATTTTGCAAAGCGACAGATGTGAGGCACCAACGGGCCGTAGACAGAGGGTTAACGTCTTCTTTTCTTCAAGAGAAAAAAACTTAACGCGTGTCGTCGCGCGCATCATCTCGGTGCACGGGCGAATTATATTATTACGAAGTTTCCTAGCAACACATCACAGTCAAAAAGCATATCGCTACGTGACGAACGGAATTCTCATTCCGTTACGCGGTGACTCTGTCGAGCGCGGCGCGAGGAAAAACAAGAAGGGGGAAACAGGAGTGCTTACCGTCGTGAAAGCGGCGGGTTTCTGCGAAAACGGTAAATATTTAGCAGCGACGAAGAGTGAGTTTCGTTGTTCGTGCGCCCCTTTACAGCTGCGAATTAGCTTTCGCGAAAACCGCTAACAACCGCTGAAATTTACGGCGAAACGCGAACAGGATGGAGGTTGTAGCGCGATCGTGCGACATTATTGACCGGAATCTTCGTCCCCTCGACAAGAAGAGGAGGAAGAAACGTCGCGCGACGATTTCAAGACAGCTGAAAGATAGACTCGAGTCCCTGTACCGAGGGCGATATTGCGATGAAAGACCTGTAGTAGCTGCCACGTGCTTTCCTCGACGATTTTCTCGAACTGGAAAAGGCCGGCTGACAGACCCTTCCCTTATCGTCGAAATGCGGAAAGCGAGTCTCCGGTTTCTTAACTCGATCCTCTCTTACATCGGAGACATTCCAGTCGACGATACCCCGGGAGAACAGAATGATGTAAATTTGACCAATATGACGTGAAATTGACATCATTTTGACTTTTCTGCTCTACTTGGATACCTGCACGAGGACAGGACTCCCGTAAAAGAAGAATAAATACTCGTAAAATGATATGTCGCGATTGAGGTCTTCCATCAGTGTCCGAATCGGATTCGCAGCTAATGATTCCGAGATATGCTGCTACGAACGATTGTTGCCGAATAGATGAATTTGCCTCTCTCGTCGTAACATTCCGTACGGAATGTTAGGATCATAAGCAACTCGCGAAAACTGGGAGTTTGTCAAGTAATCACTTCGGCGAGACCGAGTGTTTTGAGACCTTTTTCTGGGAGTACGTGTCTTCCTGTTAACTCGTTCGGAAACGCGGAGAGAATGACCCGAAACACCTGCGAAGGAATGCAGTCGGAGAAATCACGAAAAAAATGATGATAGCGACTCGCCGAGGAATTCAATTAAGTGAAAACTCGATCATTACGAGAAAAGACACCTTCCCGACAATCCCGAGTTCACGTCGCCCCCCCGGGAAAGTTCTGCGAACGTGCGAGATTGCCTGCTCGAGGATTTCGAGAGATTGGATGGTTGATTCCCCGACTGTGATGGGGAAAAAAATAGACGAAGCGAGAGAGGGAGAGACAAAACTCGAGGATGTCCATCTAACTTTTAATCTCCCTTAATCCCGGCACTTATTACACTTATCCGCGACTCGAGTCCAACCGATTAATCTCGGTAATTTCATTGCCGCATTATCGAGAAGAAAACCGCGAGTTCTCGAGGTCGAAACCTGTATATATATATATATATATTTCCCTATCAGCTTTGCACATACCATTGAGAGATAATGCACGTGAGATTATGCTACAAATGTGTATGTATGTGGGTGTGTGTACACTTATGTGTGCGTGTTATATACGGTAATTCACGCTTCGCTAATATTGGCACTTGGTTTTCGTGTAGAGCTTTTTTTTCGTTTTCATTCAACAAGTCGAGAGACAGTGAGAAAGAAGCGTGAGGCAGAATGAGAGGGAGACGGGAGTTCGAGCGTCATTTGGACCTTTTGAGCATGGACACGATCGCGTCTGCGAAGCGTCGCTCATCCGAACACGGACGGAGCACGACTCGATGACGTCTAGGGTGATTCCGGAGGCAGTATCGAGCGTGTACGATGACACGCGTTTAGAAATAAGGGCACTGATCTTTCGCTCGATGCGTCGTCGCGACTCGCGACTACCAACTTATCCGGCTATCTGGACGTTGAACAAACACCGTGGATGTCGCATCTTAACGAACGAACCCAGCTAGTAGAAAATTCTAAAAGACATCTTAAAAACATCACAAAGACGTCTAAAAGACGACATAATTTTTCAGACGTCTTTTAGAAGAGCTTCTGCTGGCTGGGAAGTGGGACTCCAATCTAATTGTAAGTTACAGAAGAGGAACAACGTCTGTCCGCCGTGATCGGCGACTCGAGAGGAGAATCTCTCCTTCAATAGAATCGAACAATCTCCCCTTACCCCCCTCCCCGTGATTGACGGGACTATTTTCTAGCATAAGTTTTGATTCTCTTTCGCGGAACGAGTATATTTGTGCGAGATTATTTCCGTATAAAACCGACGTGTTCGTACATCCGGCGAACCGAGTGTATCGCGCGATCTTGCTCGTTCTGTCAAACGATCGAGAGAGAGAAAGAGAGAGAGAGAGTAATAACGCCTTTTTCTTTCATTTGGAGAACAGCGATCTCCACTAACGATTATCTTTCCTCGCGAAACGACAACGGAGTGACGATAATTAAGGTGCGAGAACGTTAAACGCTAAGCACGGCATTAAGAGCACTTACTTTCGCAAGAGCGCAACTAACGTGGGTCGACGCTTGGGTCGTTTTGAGTTCAAGGGTGGCGACGAGCCCGAGAGAAACCGGCCTGTTTACGCTTGTAGTTTAAGTTAAGTCGCGCGAGTTACACGTATCGCGATTCGATCGGTAATATTACCGTATTTCCTATTATTTGAACATCGTTTCGGTTTCAGTTTCTTTGGCACTGTTTACATTTTTTCATTCCGGCCGGGTTTAGACGATCGATTTGTCGGTCGACGGAGGACGAGAGCGTTTTAATCGAACGTGCTTGTTGAAGCTCAAGTAATAACTCATAGCTAACGGAGAGAACACCGCCTACCGATTTACAACGTAATCGTAGCGAAAGTTATTTACAAGTGATACAATTTACAAAGGGCACTGACTGGTATAACGTGGTAACTACTGAAAAAAAAAAAAACGTCCGATTCTCGGCCGCGAGTCTTTATCGAAACATTTTATGCACCAGTATCGAACTTTTTGTACGACATAGCGTTATCAGGGCAAAGCATTAACGCCGAGCTGATAAAAGTCGTCGAAACAGCGAGTATAAATAAAAACGCTGATATTAATATTTATTTCTTTTCCATCTTCTTTTGCATTTTTAAATGCAAAAGAACTCTCGAGTAGAAAAACAAAAATTTATATCTATAATTATGAATATGATGATTCAACCGGTTCCTTCATCTTTAAAGATCGATAAAAATTCCGATTATATTCGAATTTGCGGTCAATTACCTGCACACGCATATTAATACTGGTGCAATATACATATAAATATTTAGATGAGGAAATACGTTGTTTTATTAATGCGGCTTGACGTAATGTTATTGTTCAACGCTGTGTCATACGTTCAATTAGGGCAAAGTCCCTTCTTTTCTTCGTATACAATATTTCCCGACATTTCGCATAAAGACTCTAACCGAGATATCCTATGACCTATCCTAATACATCTGACCTCGTATATTACGCGTTCTTAAAAAGAGTTCGCATGGTGCAATGCGCGTTGTAACATTACGTGAGATTATTTATATCTACAATGACTTTCGCAATGTGTCGTATTGCACAACTACAAGAGAAATTCTATAATATCGCTGTTTTGTAATAAAAAGTTCATTCAATAACAACGAATTTTTTAACATTTTTATTATATGTATGTGTGTGTGTGTGTGTGTGTATATATATATATATATATATATGTTTATATATATACTATATATTAATCAATTATAAATAACTAGACGTTATAAAACAAAGAGAAATCGATAAACAACCCGGAATCATTCAATATTCAAGCAGTTGTCCCGGATCTGTGAACTCAACAGCATTGAGTAATAATACAACTATTGCGTGTTCATTGAACCGTATATATGTATCAAAAAGAGAGAGAGAGAGAGAGAGAGAGAGAGAGAGAGAGAGAGAGAGAGAGAGAGAGAGAGAGAGAGAGAGAGAAAGAAACGTAACTTGTTAAACGACATTCTAATTTGTTCTATTGCTGATCGTAAGTCGTTTAAATTTAATAACATCGCGATAATTCTATGAATGTGCTCAGGAACAACGTAATAGGAGGAAAAAAGATCGCGAACGCGGTAATGATAAAATTTCTCAAAAACACGTAATACAATTCGTTATCAACATATTCGGCAGACCGTTTTTATATCTAAAACCTCTCGTAAGCATTTTACGCACCTGACAAACGTGCCCTCTTTCCTTTATATTCACGGCTCGACGAATGGCTTCGGGCAAATAATTTGCCGTCGTAAAAAATGTGTTAATGAGCAATAAAAAGACTAGGACCGTCCGGAGGAAGTAACGTCGCGTACCGGAGTTAATCGTTTAACGCGTATTAAAACGTATAGAATGTTTAGTCAATCGTTAAAAAACTGTCAGGCGCTTTGGAATTACGCTAACTTTCGTAGAAATGCGAATAAAACAATAAAATGACGAATTTAAGAATGCTAAACTCGTGTTACAAAAATTTTGGAAATTACGTTTGTTGCAATACATACATTTGTGAAATATAACAAATTCGTTTGACACTATATTGGATATGTAATCTATTTGCACATACTCGAGTGGATAATTTTCAATGATATTTTGAGTACGATAGATTAGTCAAATAAAGTATTAAAAAATTTGGCACCATGGATTTCCGTGCAAATTCAATCGAAAAGATCGACTGGAAATCCTATCGCAATGTACTCAATGTATGCAGATATCTGCAAGTTTTTTATCCGTTTGAATAATAATATAATAACAACAATAGCAATAATAATAATTACGAATAATATTAATAGCAAAAATTACAATATAATTGTTAATTATAATAATTAAACAAAGATATTCTTTACATGGATTATTATGAAACTGTACACAACATATGATATTGTCGTTTAGTAATTATTAATGATTGACAATTATTATAAAAACTATGTTTCGTATATTAGTCTTTTTTAAAATTTTCCTTTTTTTTACAGAAAAACCGTTATCGCACTGCGCCGAACGCTTCTTCCCTTATTTCTCAACAATTAAAATTTAAAAATCATAAAAAAAACTAGCATAGCGTAGGTATATGCCCCGTCTTTTTAAGATCAAAATCGCTATGGGATCGAGATGATTTGGCTTTTAAAATGGATTCACTAGTTTACGTGACTTTAAATCATATATGATACAATTTCATCTGCTTGAGTTGTTATTTTGCGCGGTCGAACAATTTCTTTTGCTTCTTTTTTCTTTTCCCTTAAGGCTGCTTATCGTGTCTCGGTTCTTGTCAACCGACCATACCTATTAGATAATCAATACGCTATCATTAAGAACGTATGAGCGAAGGAAAAAAAGAACGAAGAAGTAACAAAGAATCTTAAAATCACGAAGTACCACGGTCTCTCTCTCACATATAGGAAGGTAACCCGTTATTTTTTTTTCCAAGTCCTTTCTCAAGTTGCGACGAGCAACGCACGAATCGCGCGCGAGAGGATTCGTGCCAGCTCATGGATAAAATGTACGCATGTATATGTTATGTGTCTTGCGAGCCAGTTTTCTTTCCTCCTTCCGGCGGACAAAAAGAAACCCGGACGTGGCACGCGGTAAGCCTTATTATCTCTTGGACCCTCTTCTCACAATCATATCATTTTTTTTGTTTCTTTTCTTTTATTTACGTACTTCTTAAAGTGGACGACACTTGTGGACGTGCGCACGGTAAGTAACTTATTACAGAGTTTAACTACTTTTTTTCCCGTTGCGCCTTCTCTCTTCGATTTTTTACAATATCTTCCTCAGTCGTCACGGGACCAGCTTTAAAATCTCGGTATGTCCCCGTACAATTTTATATTTCGCTGATCGTCAGAATGCCCTTATCTCCATTTCTCTATGGATTTTCGCACAGGCACAGGTATTTCTCTTGTTTGCCTATCTCTTGAATGTAACTCGATTGTCGTCAGCCTTCACCACGCAAGTATTAGAATTGGTCGAAGTCGGCGCGCGAATCTTACCGTGATGATGAGAATCGGCGAGGTCGTCGCCGTCGTAGAAATCGTCGCGATCGTTGGCTCTTGCAGCGGAGACGTAAAGAGAATTCGCAGGAAGAGTATTTCGCGTACGGTGTATATTTATCATTGCGAAATGCTTTATGATAAATATTGTACACGAGATCGTGCAACTTCGAGCCATTTAGAGTCACTTGATTTTTCGGCGATAGAACACAGGAACCACGTGGACCGTGAAAGATCAGCCTTAGAACTTGCCGAGAAAATGCAGATTCTATGGCAACGTTGACAGTACCGAAGAAGAGGAGAGGAATAAGAGGCGGTTTTTTCAGTTTATGTCAGTAATGCCGATTGTTGATACCCCCGGTGTTGTTGCTGCCGTTATTCATGGAGTTAGTGGTGCTAATTATACCACTATCAATGGTATTCGCAGTCGATATCCTGTCGGCGGCGTGCTCACTGTCGTATTCTAAGATCAGTCGTTTTATATGGCTCAGCTTATTGTGCAGATAGTCGAACCGTTCCTTCGTCTGCTGATACACTCGATCCTGCTTAGTTTTCTTGTACTCACAAAATATCTGTTCCCTGGTTTCCTGAAATAAAAGAAAAACACCATATGAGCGTCCTCGTCCATTTGTTTGACAAATGCGATCGTTTATGATAGAAGAAACAGCATAATACCTCGCTCTCGATCACATTGCCCGATTTCTTTTGACTTTGTAATAATTGATACAAATGCCTGAAGCGATTCGCGACTACGAGTACTTCGGAGTGCAACCTGCGATATTCGTCGTAATTGCTGTAGAATTCCTCTTTGTAACGCCTTTTCTGTTCCGGGCTGCTTATCGTTGTATATTCCCTGAAGAAATTATTTTACATAAATATTGCATCAATCGACAAGTTATGACAAGTTATTATATGTTAAATTAACTCGTAACGACTTATGGAAAGAATGTCTAGTTTTTCGTTGGCTATTTGAAACTATTACCGCGCATTAGTAATTAATAACACAGCTAACGTGTACTCACGTGCGATAGTCGAGATATTGTCCGGTGCTTCCCAGCCTTTCAAACTCATCAATCGGCAGCGAGATTGTGGCAGTACCATTGGCGTTATCGACATAAGTAGGAGCGCTGTTAGAAGTTTCACCGTAGATAGCCGCATCATTCGCTGCATTACTCCTATTCCTGAATTCCCTCTCTCTGTTTCTTTCTTCTCTCGCACCTCGACTCCTATCGCTCCTATCTCTCCTATCAAAGTGCACGTCGATCAAGCTGCCCCCGGCAATTCCATTAGCTATAACACCACCGTCGTGTCCATGCCCGTGGTTGCCCCTTTCACTATCACTAGGCGACAACGGCGTCAAGTACGATGATCGATTGGAACCGCTTGGCACCGCGGTGACGGCGGCAGCGACGGCGACATCGCTGTAGATGTTCCCAGTACCCCGTAGAATATCACTGTTTGCTGTCCTTTCGGGTCGGTAATCAACGCGGCTGCTGTTGCCGCGTTCACGCTGCGATTGTTGCCTCAATTCCCAACCGTCGAAACTGCTACCGCCGCTGTTACTATTACTACCACCACCACCACCACTATTGCTGCTACTACAACCACTATTAACGCTGGTGGTACGATTAACGATACGGTCGCCACCGGCGGTTGCACTAACACCACTGTTATTACTATAACTGCCGCTGCCAGACACCCTTTCGCCGGCGGGGATAAAGGAGATAGGTTCGGGTCTCTTATAATGCGATATCCGCGGTTTCTTCGTCGTTAATCCGTCGCTACCCTGGTAATATCCTGGTCTCTTATTACTAACCAAATTGGGCGGGGGTGCCGTGATGGCCGGCGGTGAGCCCGCATGAATGGAATTGGGTGATTGACCGCTGCCTAAGAGTGTAAACATATGCAAAAAATGTGTTATTTAAAATAAAGTTTCGTATTCATGTATGTAAATAGGCGTGCTGATAGCGAGTAGTACACGTACCACTGGAACCACCGTCGCTCGAGCCAGGTGGCGTGAGGTTCTGAGGTTTCCGCCTCCTCAGCATTGTCCTTTCCTGCTCGGTATAGAAAGGCCAATCCTCCTGCACGTCGTTCCAGATGTGCCTGTTCAGGTGATACGTGTTATCACGCATGTAAGCCACTTGCTTCAGGATCATCGGCATGACGGATCGCTCTCGGTCCCTCAAGCCCTCTGGAATTTGTCGACGTATTAATATCAACGATCGATTATTCCGACAAGTTGAGAAAACATTCAGATCTCATCTTACCCTTGTTGATGCGATCGTAGAGTTCGGGCTTCTTGTAGGGCCTCAAAGCAAGGACGTGGATAAGTCTTTCCCTATTGCATAGAAAAAATGCAAAATATATCAAAAATCTATCTATGACGAGAAACATCAAAACCTTTAATAAATTTCCTTTCTATTTGTATTTCATTGAGAATTTTTTAGCCTCTGTGTCATTGATCTAGCGCGGAAGATTGTTTCTCGGTCGTTTCTCTATTTTTTTTTTATCGGAACTTGACTTATGCTCTTATATCAATGCACTTACTTAAGTGGCCTGCGCATAATGTCGGAAATTTTTTTCTCCAGATTGCGAGCCGCCGCTAGATGGTTACTACTATTACTATTACTACTACTATTAGCGATCGGCTTGTTGGTTGAAGCTTTGGGCTGACTATTGCCGGAAGTTGGAATGCTCGTCGTGGATTCCCGATGCCTTGCATACGATGACGGAGGAGGTATTGTCCTTCCGGTTCCTTTCACTTTCACCTTGCGTCCGATATCTGGACCGTTCGCCTTGATCACCCTGGTGCTGAAAGACATAAATTCTATTAAGATAAACAAAAATGTATGCATAAGATTCTAATGCGCTAATTATCTAATTAAGCAATATTTAAAAAAATGGAAAAGAACAATTAAAATGTAAAAAAATGAAGAGCACATTCGTATTTTTATTTTTGATATCTAAAATTACTCGAAATATAAGAGACATTTATATATTTCTAACACATTTATTTGTTAATTTAGAGGAAATATAGCAACATAATCTATTTCATCTCGTCATACGGCAAACATAACACATTCATAAACAAAATCTCCGATTTTCGTTGTGTATTTATAAACAAAACGGTCTCTGCAATTAATGCAATTTGCAGCATCGCTGACATAGGGGTCCGATCGATTGGCTGGTTATGCAATTTTCTTTGGCGTTGACCGCGCGTAAGCGCGCGCCGCGATAAAGCACCGCAACGGTGAAGAGAGGCGGAAAAGGGTTTTACCCGTGATGAAATCGCACTTGTGAGGCGCTCTTAGCCTTGGCCGTGACGAGCGAAGACGACTAAACAAATTAGCCGACGATGCGGATCCGTCAGACGAGAGCGCAAAATCTCACGCGTATTCGAACCATGCGGCTGACAATTGCAAAGTGTACAGTTCCGAATATTCGCCTGTTTGCGAAAATTTGGAGAAACAATCGTCTGTGTTTTCTGACAAATATTAGTATTTTTTTTCATCATTTATTCTGCAAAACAGACGCGAATATTCGTCTCCGTAATGCGAACGTATCATTCGCGTGTCTCCGAATTTTTCGAAAATCCCTGGGTATTTTTGTTCGATTTACAAATAACGCAAATCATATCCGCGTGCTATCCAAGGTACATCCTCGGGCGCGCGATTTTCTGCGAATTCTCGCGACATCCCGGCGACGAGTAAACTGCGTACGCGCACGACGAGGTTCCCTCATAAATTCCTTCGTGAATCGCGCGAACATCCGTTAGAAGACCGTATCTACGGGCGAAAGTTTGTAAGAGTAGGGCCACACGAGGCGAGAATTATTTACGGTTCCGCGGCGACCGTGGGCGTCTCGGAAGGAAAGTCCTGAAAATGGAGAGAAGGAACGCGGTTCGCGTTCCTTTGCCAAAAAAAAGAAGGACCTTTCGCCCGGAGGATCGAACGGCCGTATGTACCGCACCTCAAGGGAGCATTCTTACCATTTGTTCTTGTTATTCTCCTCGGCGACCGCCATTCTGTGCCTGGTGGTCTCGTAAACGTCATCGTTTGCCTGTATCCGCATCTTGTACGGTATAGTGCCGAGGCTCTCGAGGCTTCTACAAGAAGAGAAATAAGAAGGTAATAAGAGGATAAAAACAAGGTAATGAGAAGACAATAAGAATCGAGCTGAGAGGCAATTCTTTAAGCAATTTGACTCGCAGCTTTGTTCTGATATTAAGCAGATAAACAAGAATACGAGATCCAAAGATATATAGATATATAAAATTAAGACGCAATGTTTGATTTTGATATTATTATCGTTATTATATTCATTGATATACACATTATGGTACATTATGTCATATTTATCCGCGAACTACACGTGGAGCATGCCGGGCCCATTGTTGCTCGACAAATAAAGTAAAGCGAGCAGAAGTGAGTCGGCGAGCGAATCGAAGTTCAATTTATCATCGCCGCGCTGTTACGTTTTTAACGTCAATTCGTCAAATCACCGGATCGTATCGCCGGATGCGGTGAGCACCAGAGTAAGCTACCGGTGTTACTGAATCGGTTTCTGCTGACGCAAGCATAACCGTTCGCGACGAGAGTGTAGTCGGCAGTAGTCGACACCTGCCAGCGCGCTAAACAGCGCTTTAGTGTGTCAAGTTGCCGCGATAAAACCACCTGCTCAAGGATGCTCCAATGTGTTTTTTACGTCGCGCGATTTAGATTGCGGATTACGTTACGGCGCTTACGACGGAAGATTACTCGAAATTACCGTATCGCGTATACCGAGTCCATTCACCGAGACATTATTTCTCAGTTATAGCGAATCTGATAGCCACTGTGACATACATAAAATATCTCTCTCTCTCTCTTTCTTCTGCGAACGTTAGAAATATAATAACAGCGAAGAACTTGACCACATGATTGACAAATAATGGGCGTAAAGCGATTCAGCCCGCGGCTATTTATCTGTTTTCGATTCTTGCGTATAATATACGGCGATACGCTGAACGTACGAACGTAAATGCATAAATTACCTCGCGAGCTCTCGTTATACCATAATAATCGATACGTACTTAGGGCCGGTCTGTTGAGCACACTCGAGGCCACCCTGGGAACCCTCCGTGTCCTGGCTGCTGGAGATGCTGAAGGTGAATCTGGACACTCCGTCGATGGATGGAATGCTGAGATGCTGAAATCAGAACGCAGAGCGTGCCGGTTAGTCGTCTCGTCGTTCCTCTTAATAAGATCGCATTAAATTACGAAACGGACGGCCTGTGCCGTGTACCCGTACGTATGTCTCTACACGAAACCTGCCGTATATCTCTCTCTCTCCTCTTCTCTCTCACTTTTCTCTTATAGCCGCGAGGATATACCGCGGTATATAATACACGAAAGTTCACCCATGTATCTGTCCAGCTATCTATTTAGTGCCTGGCTCACCGATCGTCAATTTCACTTACTTACTTCTATCTTTATCTCTCTCTCTCTCGAACTAGAAAGTTTTTTTTTTATGAAACAATAACGTGCCTTTCAACGACGCGTGTTTCTAAATTTAATTCTCCTCGAACCGTTAAATTACATAAAACACATCGACGGTTGGGCATTTTTTTACATATATTCGAATGAATAAAGTACATTTATGCCGCAGTACACTTAAATGCTAATGTAAATTTAAATAAACAACATAGTGATGCAAGCTTCTAAATGTTAACGCGAGCGGACAGTAAAAATGACGAGGGTCCGATTTGTTTACTTGCCGCGTAAAGTGAATTGATGACATTTATGCGTTTTATATTGAATCATATGGACCGAGAGCGCGTCGGTTTCTCGTCGAGTATAATATTGTCGCGATAACGTCGTTTATAATGCTTATATCATGCGACAAGCCTCGGCTCGTCTCCGCGCTCCTCTCTCGCTCGCCGCATGTGCATCGGGCACGAAATCGATCCCCGATCGGCGCGGCGCGGCGCGGCGTTGCGAAACGAGAACGTTGCGGCGATGGGAGCGCGAAGCGTGTCGTCGTTTGCGGAATTAGCGCGTAATTCGCGTAATCGCTCTCGGGTAGCTGTCCCCGAGACGACCGCCGATTACCGTACGACGGAGCAATCGCCGACGTCGAATTAGACCGGAGAGGATAATACCGGAGCGAGAGTGGACAGCGGCGCGTCCAGAAGTAAATAGATCCTAATCGGATTGTCGCCGGTAGGCACGACGGTGACATTTCGATGACGCCGTCAGATTAGAAGGAATTCGAGCGATTGATATAAGTGCCGCGTGTGTGTGTGTGCAAAGGGCACGTAACGAGTCTAACTTTCAGGCCGGCGAGAGAGTAAGTGTGTGTGTGTGTGTCCCATTGTGATTTTAATTCCTCCTTTTGGGACGTTATTACGTCATTTTTACAGACTCAATCAGTATTGTACATGTATTCTTACGTAAGTTTTGTTTCTATTTCACTTCCGTTCTGTTTTTTTTCTTGTTTTTTTTTGTGCTGTTCGCCACGTTTTTGCTGTACGATCTGTCCTACCTTGTGCTCTTAATCATTTTGTTTTTATCACAGATAGATTTCATAGCAGCAACACTTTGCTGGCGCTCTATTTTTTGCGAATACATTTTTCATCTATGCTCTCTGTAATTACCTGATTTATTCATAAACCAATCTCAACGCACGCAACAAAGTTATTTTTATAGAAAGGAAAACGACAGAAAATTTATAGCATTTTGCATATCGAATACATACGTACGCGTTTGATAATAATCAAAACCACATACAATAATAACATACAATAATAAAAAATATATATAAATTTCTCGTTTTTTTAACAGGACGCAGGATATACGATGACCTGGAATTAATGTTCTCCCTGCTAACAAAGTTAACGCTATCTCGATAGGTATAGTCGAGCGAAGAAAATCCCACACAGGCTTCTGATAATTTCGCGCATCATCTTAAGTTCCTTCTGAAGCCGATTGTTTAGCGAATTAATTGGAAATAAATTTCGAGTTTCAACGCCGGAGCGTCGCCGAAGAATCGGCCGCGATTGACGCAAATACGAGCGAGGCCTGGCGCGACCTTTTTTTTTCGCAAATCAATTTCATCGAGAGGCAATCGAGCGCGACTGGCCGTTTCGCAACTTTGCGTATACCGCCCCCCTGACTCCCGTCGTCGTTTCTCGCTCCTCCCTCACCCTGCGTCATTCTACTCTCCTCCCTTTCTCTACGTATTACGCACGCGGAATCCTTTCCTTTTTTTTCCCCCCTCACGGTTCCTACACAGCGGTGCAACGCAACGCAACGCAACGCAACGCAAATTGCGAGTGCCATGCCGGGACGTACGTCATCGTAATCCAGGTTTGGGGAACGGCAAGCGAAATGACATGACAGGACAAATCGATATACAATGTTCTTAGACCACGTGGCCGAGAAGACCGACGAGAGCGTGGGCGAAACGTGGATGATGATGATGATGACGACGATGACGAGACAACACGCGCGATGCCAGCGTACGTAATACTTTATACTTGAGGAGCGGCGAAGGAGGGAAGGACGGGCGCTTCTCTCACGGGCATTCGCGTATCGAGGCCATAGGGGCTCCGCGCGAGAGTATCTCTCCCTCCCCTTTCGTCCGACGGGATGGATATGCCGTTGTCGTTGTCGTCGTTGCCGTCTCTCTTAAACGAAAGGTCGAATCGCGCGCGAGAATGCGATATGAAAGTTTTGTGAAGGGAGGCAGCGGCGCGGCGCGGCGGGGCAGCGCGAGAGCGGGCGCAAAAATCGGGAGCCGCTCATTTAAATTTCACTGCGCGCACGGAAGGACGGCCGGTTTTGTCCGTCTGGTTTGTCTGCCTCTGGCCTGGCTGGGTCCTGTCTCGTCACAGCTATATCGCTCGAGATGAGATTCGCGCGAGAGCCCCATTGTGCCACGAGCACCACCGTCGGAACATCGACCAGCCGGTTCGAATTCTCACGCCGTCCGTCATTCGAACACATGGGAGACTCGAGATCGCACGAACGAAGATCCCGATCGAGGAGGGGGGGGGGGAGGGGGTTACTCGGAAATCATCATTCTTAGGCCGACCTCAAGGGGGGACAGCGATTGGGCTCTTCATTCGTAAACATGTTCGATCTTTCTAATTGCTGCTGTAGCGATTAAATTCGTAACATTCCTATCGGAAAGTTCCATATGGCATACGCTATAATAGATAATACAATCTTGTTCTTATCTCGCTTCGAGTGTGAGTTTAGCGGAATTTTGTAATCGGGGGATTCACAGTCAACAAATTATCTAATTTCGACCAATGAGGTTTAAAAAAAGAAAGAGGAACAAGACACGTAATCGAGCATTCGCTAAGGAAAATCCGGACTGCGAATTAATCGGAGAATCCGCAGATCAAAGTTTATCAGCGTTTCTCGGTATTATTATATATAACGTCATTGAGCATTGAGAAACAATCGTACTCTATTAATCATTTATTTGTGCCGCGCATGCATAAGGTGTGACGAGTCGGACAATGCGCGCACGCCTCCTGTGCTTCTTCGTCTTTCACAAATTCTCTCTCTCTTCTCTCTCTCTCTCTCTCTCTCTCCCTCGGTATCGAATTGCATTTTTCGCAGTTCAAGTAGGTGCCGGCGGCAGCAGAGGAATCACTTTAACAACGGCGATTTATTTCGGTACAGCTTTCCGCATACGAATGCAGATAGTAGTAGACCGCCCACCTACTCGCGCTGCCAGGTTGGGATTATTTCGGTTCTTAAGGCCGCAGCAACAGCTGAGCGAGCAACGAACGAACGGTAACCCGTCGCACGTTGCATTTGTCACATTCCTGCGTGTCCAGGAGTCGCCGCCGACGGAGTCATATCTCGGTCGCCCATCTATCATCGAGTTTATTATATTCAAGCGTTAAGAATAAAGTATGAAAAAAATATCGATATGTCTTACATTCATATTTAGGATCGACCCATTTATATATTTCGTAGGATCTTACCATATTTAATTGTCTGAGAATTTTGAAGATTACTTATTAGTATTTTATTTGATGGGCTCATTTACATCGCTTTGCTCTCTCTCTCTCTCTCTCTCTCTAGTTGATCTTTTAACAAATTTCAATTGAGTTCGTCTTGCATGATCGTTGTTCAATCTGTTGTTGAATCTTGTTCAAATGAAAACGCAAATAAGACTTATGCGTAAACTTCATGTAAATTTTATCGTTTATGAACAGGAATATGCGAAAAATGCGCTACTTGACACTGGCTACCGCAGGCGAGATTCCGAAGGGTTAACGAGACTCATCTCGCATGAAATGTCTGCGATTTTGCAAACCGCGCGTAACCCTCAGCGTTTATGAACGAGAGTATGCGAATAATTCGCTGCCTCGATAACGTCTACCGCATACGAGATTCCCGAGGAGTAAGAAACGACGGGAGAGACGATAGACGCATCGTGATAAAAATTACGAGCAATTACGATTGTCGGTCGGTCGCGTATCGCTGACGTGAAATACGTTGAATTTGCTAATGAGTCTTATCTCCTCAATTTACACGCCACCGAGCGGAATATTCTAATCTCGATTTATTATTATTTTCGCCGTAGCCTAGCCGCATTATATCCATCATCCATCATCGGAATCGCGCTGATCAGTGATTTATGAAGAACCTCCAAGGCAGAAGGATATATTTTCGCGTGGCCCCAACAGCTTATTTGCGGATTCCTTAAATACGTAAAATGTGTTTGGGGTGCGTACGTGCGGAAAGGGAGAGGTACGGTGAATCGCTTTCAAGGGACTAACCGTCGCAAAAAAAAGGTGGATATTAATAATGGAGCTTATTTATTTCTTCGTGAACGTTATGTCTGAAACGGTGATATACCGCCATTCGCAGGTTCTTTGAAGAATCGGATACGTAAGTGCGCACGTCATACGCATCGCGGAGACTTGGAGTCGACGACTGACACATGTGTAAATAATAACCCGCCGCCGTACGTCATCGGAGAACGATGGAACGGCGCGTTTTTATTCGGAAAACGCGATTGAGACATATCTTCGAGAGGATTCCTCGAAGACGTGCTCCACGACACGTTCAAAACTGAGAGGATATCGAAAATCTTTTTCCTCCGAGTAAAAAGTTTCTAAGGTGAATCAATGAAAAGATGCGGCATAGAAATTAATTGGGTAAAATAAAAATCATTATGAATGAGAGAGATTGCGACGGGGGCTAATTAAGAGCTAAAGATTGCCGGGAAGTTTCAGCCGCGGAACGGAATGCACCGAGATTGTGCACTTTGTCGTATTAAAAAATAAAATTTTATTTTATTTGACGTTAATACTTAAAAAGAAGACTAAATGTATATATTTGAACAATGTATTTCTTAATTATAGTTGCGTTTATTTTTATTCAATTATTATTTTTATTACGAGATTTTCATTTATTTGTTCCTTTGTTTTTTTTTTCACCGTTTGAGGTTTTTTCGTTGGAATATTCTTAAAGTGCTCGGATTGGCTCCGAGCGAAGACTAACCGGTCAACTGCAACTGGCGGCGTAATCGATCCTCGATCAGACGCAGGAGGGCAACTTTCACTGGGCGACCGGGTATTATGGAAAAAGAAAAACGCGTACGTGGGTGAGAGACGTGCGCGTACGGTCGTGCGTGTTCACGCAAGTGCGGATGCGCACACGTAAATTCGTGACGAATTGGAGGAGCACGAGTATGAAGCGCGCGTGCATGCTGGCGACCTAGGCTACTGCTTATCACGGCGAACACACGTGACGACCTTAGACACGCACCTTGGAAACGCACGAGCGACGCTCGCGCATACGATCTAGGTCCGAGGCGTGTGTTGTGTAGGATTGCCAGGTGCACGATTTTTAACGGATACGCGACACGTTCGTATATATAGGGATATTCAGTATTTTGACTCCAATCTCGGCGAATTCTGTCCAGCAGTTAAAACTTCCAGGCAGTCTTTAGCTCTTAACTAGTCTTCGTCGCGAACTCTCTCATTTAATCATTTTTATTTGATTAACTTCTATCCCGCATATTTTTATTCATTCACATAGGAAGACTCTTTGTTCTATTAGAAAAAAAAGACGAACGAAATGTGTTGAAACAGTCATTTCTTTTTCTTCCAGATAACGAGCAGAATAATTTCAACAAATCGCTTGGTTCTACCAGGATGAAACGTTTCAAAAACCTGGGACAATTCATCGTTACGTCAGGTGGGAAAATACCCCGATACTTTTTCGCAGCCGTAATCTCTACGTGCTCGATGGTGAAACAGAAACGAGACGAAAGATAAGCGGCGTATCCGAGAAACCGACTGTCCCTGGCTCAGGATGCGGCTCCATCTGGCACAAGGTCATCAACGTCATCGTATAGGTGCCCCTTTCGTCTGTGGGAAAAATAAAAGAAAAAGATGCGCGTGCACTCCGTGTGCCTCGGTACGGGCGAACCAATCGGTGACCTCACCATCGTATTTTTGTTTCTCCTTTCTCTCTATCTCTCTCTTTTCCGCGCGCGGATTCGTCTCCTCCTCGCGTCGCCACCTTGCTCTTTGTCGTTCTTCCGAACACGCGCGCATACGCGCACGCACACACGCGCACACATACGTACAAGTGACGTTAATTAACTAACTCCGCCGACCGCGAACGGTAGGCACGTTCGATTCGCACGCGCATCGACGGCGCAGAAAATAAATCGCGCTAAGTGAAAGTAACATTGCGCCGGTTTCGCGGATCGTCGCAAAACGGCGCGCCGCGATTTCGCGTCGCACACAATCGGACAAAGCTCTCGAAATAGACGTCGATAAATTTAAGACATCTCTAGAATAATTGGGATATGGCAGATTAGGCAGAAATTTGGAATGTCGAAATAGGTATTCCACAGAATAGGTATTTGGACATTTTTACGAGCTGCGTCCCATTCCCAGGGTTGTAAACTGTGGGCCTTGAGATAATGCTAAAGGAAGCGAAAACCTGTTTTCTTCCGAAATTACATGATATACGAGCGAAATATCAGTCCAGTTCACTCGGACACTTCGGTTCGGTGTTACGACCCCGATAATTAATCGGGTATTTCATTTTTAAGACGGCGATTACACGGCACGATAAATTCTACCGTCCGACCGGTGATAGCGCCTCGAAAGTTCACGAATTAAAGCTGTGTTAAGAAGTGAAAGCCGCGCCGGGATTGCGAAACCCGGTAGCGTGCAAAAAAAATCCATTGTGGAGACTAGATAGACTTTTTAACGAAGTGCCGTTTTTTCGCAGGAAATTATATTGTTACGTCGCCCAATAGTGGCTACCTGCTTAATTCGCGAGGAATGCGCGCACGCCTTTATTTCGCATTAAAGAGTATACGCGAATAAATTTCTTCTCTCTCCCAACCGCGGAGAAAACGATGGATCGCAACGAAGCGCTTTGTTGAATGTTTTCGCGGATCTTTATGAAGACATAAGCCTTCGGAGTGGTCGTAAATATCGCAAGCAGATACGCACCGTTATATCGGCCCCGAAGGAGGAGTACGTCGATTCGATTTGCGATTCGATGAATACTGCAACTCTTGATATTTGCGTCGACAATATAGGTAACTACAACGTAAATCGATAGAAATATCAGATCGCGAGATTACTTCCCATTGTTAATTTTCAGCGCATCCATAGAAAGGGCGCTTTCGCCTGCAGTACGACGCGAGTAATCCGTTTGTAGTTGTCGTCGCGCGTATACATCCCTCGCGACGCTCGTGTAAACGATAGAACAAAACCATCCCCGGTAGGGCTTCCGAGGGACATATCGCTAACCGTTACAACCGATTCCGTCTGGTCCCCCCCAATCCGATATTTGCCGGAGCAATGCTTCCGCCGGGGTTAGACGGCTCGTTAGCCTCTTTAATTATTCAACGCCGGCGACGTCTCTCCTCGTCGAGATTTTACAGCCGCCATGATTTCCCGAAACGACAGCGCTATCCGCCGCGCGTGCGAACGTGCGAAAGACCCGAGGACATTCCCCCCGCCTGGAATTTGCAATGAAAATTCTATACATAGAACTTGACCTTGCCCGGAAATGCTCCTGCGATATAATCAAATCTTTTGTGCAAATGGTTTAAATATTCTTGACCACTAGATGTCTTTAAGTCAAGACATGAGATTGCTCGCAAAAAAAAAAGAAATAATAGATTCCTCCGATACATCCGTGGGAAAGCAGACTCCGGATTGATCCTCGACGCGATGATTGACAATTCACTTAGAAGCTTCGCTCAAGCATCAGAAAAATTACGTATAATTAAGCCGCAGCCCTCGAGTTCTTCGGCTCCGCGACGCACGTTTGTTCAGCGGACCTCCTCGCGGAGAGCCGTTCGTTACGCGTCGGTGATCGTCGTTATGCTAGTGTAGCGCGTTAAATTATGGCGATTCGGTGAGAGAAGATTCAGCGTCTCGTTGCGACGCAATACATTGCGTTACGAAATATCCGAGACAGGTCCTCTCCCCTTCGTGCCGCGCCGCCCGTTTCGAATTTTCTAATTTCAGGTTAGTAAAACGATAACGCGGCAATAAATAGATGACAGTTCCTCAGCTGTTTTCTTCGGGAATTACGTAAAACTTCTAGACTCGCTCGTTCGCGAATTGAAGACCACTTAACGATTATGAAATTGACATCGCTTGAAATTAATCGGTGCCACTGCTTCTAAAACAATGAAAATAGCGCGTCAATAAATGTATCCTGACGTGAAAATAATCTTGATAAATTTTTCTGATTTTTTTTGAAATTTTTATTTGCGCGTCATGAAATGTTTCGAATTCGATAAACCAAACGAAAAAATAAAATTTCAGATTAATAACTTCTGTATTAATCATTGTTTCTTAAAAATAGTTTTAACTATTCAAATATTTATGGAAAACCATTATTATATTCTTGAAAGATGAAGATTTCACTCTGTATAAGTAAATTAGAACATTTCCTGCGCAGATTATACATCTTGCAAACGGGAAACAAAAATCTGTTCGGGGAAGGATACACGTGGCGAGTCCTTTAGAATATTTGTGTAAATCTTAGATTTCTTTTTAAAATTTTCGTTCTCTAGCTTTTGTAATTAGAAATTCCGAATTGCCATCACCGTCCCGTTTCGTCTTTTTCCAAATGGTGAATAGCGAATTGTGTCGCCACGCGCGACGATTGACAAGAGGCGATTTAGTATTCCTCGTCCGAGAAGGACCTAGACCCAGTATTAGACGGCAATTGCCTAATACAGCGTCACAAATAATACGCGGAATTGGGTTAGAAAGTTCCTCGCAGCCTTCGGCCTGTCTCTGTCTCTGTCTCTGTCTCGGGTGAAAACGGTCGGTTACATCGTCTAAAAATGCGCGCGCAAAATATTTTGGCGAATTCGACGAATTCGCGAGTCGTTCACACGTATCTTTCTGATGCTTTTTAAAACCCAAAGTTTCTGAGAAACGTTTTGCGTTTCAGATTTATGCGCAAGCTTTACCTCGCTGCAAAGCAAAAAAATTATTAAAATTCATGAATCAAAAATGTTACACGATATCTTTCAATTTTTTTTTTAAATACTAAAGTCTTGCAAGATGAAAAAATGCTACAAAAAGATCCTCGAAAGATTAATATTGCTGGGTTACACGTAGGTAAGGCACGATTCGCGGCATACAGACGAGCGATTCGCCGTAACGCCGGATGCTAATTAATCGGGTATGCTTGTCGCCCATGTTCGATGTCCCTTGCCTCGTGCTGGCACGTCGCCGATCATAAAGCGTGCGAGCGAGCGATCTTGATAATTACGACGCTAATATAAGCAATAGCGGGCGCGATTACCGGCCGATTCGCAGAAAGCGACGTAAAGAACCGTTTAATTTGCACGCGTTAGAGCGCACCTACACGCGCCTTATCGCGCACGCACGAAGATAAATTATTATCAAGATTCGCTCGCGCGAGCATTCTCGCGAATTATTATCCCGCGGAAAGTCCAAGATATGTGATCTTTTTTTTTTGCAATCAGCGCACCTGCGTAGCTATATCGTCATATGCACTGATATCTAAAGACGATTAACAAATTTGGCAGAAATAATCTGATCATCTGAGAAAATTAATTTTATCGTAAAGAAAGATTTGATTTTTATTAATCAATTTTAAACCCTTAAAGAAGTGGGATGTAGACGATTAATTCCGAGTTTTTTCGGACTCCTCAATTTCAATTCTTTAAAATTCAAGATCAGTTCCAAGTCCTTTGAAAGGAGAGTAGATTAAATTACTCGCTACATTGAACTTCTCCGTCTCCTGACGTACTTTCCAGTTCTTTGAACTCGTATGTCATTCGCGACGGAAGGCAGCGGTCTGGAGGAAAAGCAGACGCGATCTCGATCGACGGGGGTTCGGTTGATTTGAAAGAGAAACTCAGGACACGCGCGCGGACTCCGGCAACGATCTCGGTCGATCGCTCGACGCGAAATCGCGTACAGATATTTCCGGCGCGTTCGCACGGAACGGATAATAAAGCCGGAGGAGAGGTTCCGGTTGAAATTCGCGTCCCTACGGCGCGGGGCGTGGGGCGCGTCGCGAAAACGCGTCAACGATCGACGATTTCAAATGCCATTGAGCCAACCACCGGTGGCATCTCGCGCGAGCCCGATGACTCAGAAACGCATTATATTTATAGCGGCATACTTCTTCGCTCTCTGCGAAGAGGCGGGGTGAATCACGCGTCGTTGGCGTTACGCGAAATATCTCGCGCGCATCCTCGTCGTCGTACGCCGCTTTCGTCTTTTCCTCCTCCGCCTCATTGACCCCGAAGCGTTATTATAGTTGAAATGTGGATAACGCGACTCGCGGCGGAACGAACGTTGACTCTTCTCGATCGACTCCTTTCGCGTGTGAATTCTCTCATTCGTCAAATATGCAATTGTCTGTAGAATTTTCATTCGTGTATCAACGTGTATAATGGTGTAACGTTGCGTATCGGTCTAATTAATGCTCACGCGGCAACACCAGCTCGTAACGACGAAGCTGTCGATTAGTGTGTCAGTAGGTTGCCGATTCCAATCGCGAGTCGCCCGAATTTGGTGTTCGTCGGTGGCCAAGATCCCGGGGCGATCAGAATTTGCATTTTATTCGCGACAATCGTCCTTCCACCGTTAGTCTCATAAATTACTTCGAATTAGTCTCGATTTATTTTCAAGTATGATTATATTTTCACAAGTAGGTATATTAATAGCATTACTTGTCTGAAGAAGCAAATTCGCGATGATCATTTCTGATGTATCGTTATTGCAGAGGTGATCGAGCATCGTGTGAACCACGTGAACAACGCGTGCTGTCCGCCGTAGCCCATTTAAATTAAAATCATGGTGAGAATAAAACAAAAGAGCGCAAATATGTTAATGGCGGGACGATGTATGTCGAAGAACTACCGCAGTTACGTGACTCACTTGAATTAAAAGCGCCGTCGGCTCCGGAACCTGGTAAACGTTGTTGCGAAAAACGAAATGTAAATGTCAAGATTATCGTTCAGTTAGGCGGAAATAACGAGAGTCGACAATACTTTTATCGCTCATGTTGATGCAAATAGCGGAGAGATAGAGAAAGAGAGAGTTGTTTTCATTATCTCCCCTTGTTATCAAATTTTCCCAAGCGCTCAGCCCGCTTAAATTAAATTAAATATTACAAATATTTTTATTTGACGTTAAATATCGAATAAAAACATGATAATGAAAGTCGAGATGCACATATAATTACGTATACAACGTATAAAATTCAAGAGTTATCGTCCGCTGGAGATATAATCTCCATTTATCGTGCAATATCGTATCGATATTATCCAAAGCATCGTGAATAGCCCATATATAACGCGATGACACGATTCCTTTTATGCAAAGGGTACCTTTGTTGTTCAAAGCGAAAGTCTTATCGATCGCTCTCGAGGGAGCTTGATCGCCTATCGATAAGACATTCTAGCAATCTCGTTGTTGGAATCGGACAATACTCGGCCGCGTTGCTGGCTACTTGTTGGCGTGGACTTAATAAACAACGTAAAACCGACCCGGCGATATTCAGCGGGCCGGTAAGATTATGTCGAGACGTGTCGACGAACCGATAAGGTGGGCGACGTTTTAGACAAATGGCCGGAAATCACAGGGCGGATATTGTTTGAAATTGTTTCGGCTATCTTATCGCGGACCATTTTTCCTTTGTCTTCGATGTTGAGACGTCGGACATGGTAACCGCCCGTTATATTAAGCATATGATATTCATTCATTATGCGGAGACAAAGGGAGAAAGCAAAGCTCCAAATCCAAACGATATAACAAAGTATATTAAAAGGGCGAAATTATTGATATGACAAACCTAACCGACAGATTCGTAAATGCGCGTGAATTGTGAAAGAAAATGTTAAATGTGTTTAAACTTCCATCTTGCTCGCTGATCCGCTTAACTTAAGTTTCAGTTGTAATTAAATATACGGTATAATTACGTAAAACGAGTTGGTTACGTAAAAAAATTAATGCATCGCTTAATCAAGGGGAAACTAACGCGGGAATTATCCTCTTTCTTTTTCCTCCTCACTTCCATCAGGACCGATATAAGTTGCGTTACCGCGGTCGCGTGATAATAAACACAAAAAATAATAATAGAAAAAAATTTATTTATATATATATATATATATATATCGATGACCTTTCGAGAGGTTAAGAGGATTCGACGCGTCAGTCGGAGGAAAGGCACTTTACAATTCAATTCGCGTCCATTCCGCTGAGTCTTATGATATTTTGTCAGCCTTGCAACACCATGCATGCCTCCATTTTCCTCTTTCGACGCCGGGAAACTTGGAAATCGGAGATCGGAATCTTCCGTTGAAAAGCGGAACGAAGCGACGGCTCGAAGATAATACAACTGTCCAGTTGAGAAAGTCCGGAAAGTTAATAATAGACTTAATTTTAATAAAAAGTAAATAAAAAGCACCGATTATAAAATACCCGTGAGGAATATCCGTGAAAGTAAAGCTACAAATGTCATCGGCGAGATAAGGCATCGGTAGATAAAAAAATATGTTCGCGTTGCAAGAGAGTGTACTGACAAAGTATAAAAATACGAGATAACCTTTGCGACCGCGATAGAGAATTGTAATTTCTTGTAAATAAAATTAACTAACGCACGGTATGAGATGTTTTAAGGGAGGCAGAACCGAGTCGACCGAGAAACGAAGTGCGATGACGTTGAGGAAAAACATTATTCCAGTTTATACGAGAAAACAATACACCATGATCATAGCGGCTGCATAAGTGAACAATATATTTAGTCTAAGCCTGAGATTAAATTACTTCCAAGCTGTAACATCAAATGTTGTTTCCAATTCCAGGCTTATCGATTCGGCTGGTATATACCGTACATGCATGTGCGTACGTGTGCGAGTGTTATTTTAAATCGTGTGCGTGAAACCGTCAAATGAATGCCTGTGTGTGTGCGTATGCGTGTGTGTGTGTGTGTGTCACTTCGCAAGTTAGGTGTATCGTTCAGATCCGTGCGTGTGTTTCACTTGGCAGCTCGTATACGTGCGTATCACTTCTACCATGAAATCATGCGCGTAAACTACCAACTCACACACACATTCGAGCTAAGGAGTCTGCGCAAGCAGCAGACGATAGCGCGATTCGTGTCATTAGATATACGCACGGACGTGACCGGCTGTGCGTGCGCACAACCGCGAGAAGGTATGCCCTCTTATCGGAATCTCTCCAAATACACTTGTTTTTGTGAGAAGAACGATAGCGTGACTCCCCCCGCCCGCCGTCTCCACCGTCACTCCGTCGAGCTATCTCACGCTTTCCGTCTCCGTCCCGCCGATGATAATATTCAACGCCGTTCACATCTGCATCGGGGCCGCTGCAACGAAATGCCAGCGACGAGCGCCGATCGCTGGGTGCCCGATTAACGATATTATTATCGCCGCTGATAACGGCGCTCTCCGATTTTCCGTCCAGCGTGCGTTCACTCGGTGAACGATGGTCGCGTAATAAATAAGCTCGTAAAACGAGGATTCTCTTATGATAGAGATGGCATTGTACTTGAGGAGTAATTGGTGGTATTCTACGTGTTAAACATTATACTTGATATTCTTCAATAAAACGTAAGCTTCGTAGAGAAACCTACGATTTCTTTTGCATGCGGATTTTAATTGCATTTGCAATTTTGCCAACGGAGCTTTGGCCAGTGAAATGATTTTCGATAAGACATCCGTGGAAAATACCGGGGTCGGAAAATAGCGGAGGCATTTTTCGTTCTCGCGAACAGTTCTAAATCAACGGTGGCTTCTCGAGCACCTTGTTCTCCGCTTACTCGCCTCGGCGATATACCGCGCATACTCTCGCGGCGTTGTACACATATTTTCCCGACAAAATATTTTCCTTCGGGACTAAGTTTAGCACAACAGTATTTTCCGGACTGTTGTCCTCGAGACGCCTCCGAGGAAGAATTACGCGGGTACACGTCGGAATCTGTTGTTTCAAAGTCGTATCGGCATTGAGACCCCTTTTCACTTTTCCGGGAACTTTTTCTCAAGGCGACGCGACGCCTTGGAATTCTATTCGACAAGCGGCACCTGACTGATTCTTCAGCGCGACGAAAACAGAAAAGCGATAGCGGTCCTTTCCAATTACGGCCACGGAGATCTCCGGCAGCCGCGTTCCGAGCGGAATATCGACTTTCCACTTCAGCTCCCGAGCTGTCGGAAACTTTCCGATCGTTTTGGGATATAAATGCTTGTAAAAATCATACTTTCGGAATTAGAGATTACCAATTTTGTCGCGTAGCGACGGTAAGCCGATTTTAAGGATTCGTTAGTGACATAGTTTCATAACGGGTGCCCGGGGGACGCGAAGAACAGACGTTGTTAAAAAATTAGAGCCGGATTTAGAGCTCAAGGCCGTGCTCGCTCATTATGAATAAAGGTGAGATAAAAACAACGTGTTAAATGTCACAAACCAGAAACCGAGCCGCTCTCTCGAGAGCGATGCCGTTAAGTTATGCTAATCTTGCATATTCTCATTAGTCATTACGCATTTAGCGCTGAACGTGGCAGTTCGAGAGTCACTTCGCGTTATCATCGTGAATATAATATTCGTGTTAAAAGGATTAAATAAATTCGACATTCGGCGACATTGGGACAATGGCGCGGAGTAAAAAATGCGTCATTTTTATCGAAGATCCATCCTCACGAAAACAGCAACGAAAACAACAACTGCGACGCGCGCATCGGAGAATACATTAATCGTTCGAACAAACACGATAAGATTCGCTCGAGGATAAATCTGAATCGAGTCGTGTGTTACCGTACTCCGTCGTATTCTCGACGGAGGAGTCTTTACATACACGTCCGACGGCCCCTTTGAGCGTGTATGAGTGCAAATCGACCGTGTGCGCGAGCGCATTAGCGCGAGTGTATACGCGCGTCCTTCGGAGGCCCCCCCTGCCTGTCGCTAACGTTTGCCAAGCCGAGCGCAACGTTGACAGGGAAGAAGTAAATGCACGAAGGAAAGGCAGAGCCTGTGCGCGCTTTGCGCTGCAGCTCGTTACGAGAATTCATTAATCACCGAGAGGGACCGCGTAAAAAATTTTTCTAAAATCTCATACAATTAGGTAGAAAAACCTATTGCATTCGAGACGAGTAGATTGTGAATGGCTTCGTATCGTGGCAGCCTATGAATCACTTAAAAATAATAAAATGTTCACGCGCGATAAAGATAACGTGAAATATGTATATCGGCGTACAAGACAAACGCGTGCCGAACACGCGCGTCGATTGCAAAGTAATGCCATTGGTTTCTTCAACAAAAGTTCCGATTGCGAGATATCACGACAGAGCCCACAGCTTGATAATTCATGCACCGGTAACAATAAACGCGGACATGATTAAATGGCCGTGGCCGCTTTCGAAAATCCAAAAGAGTTGCAGGTGTCTCATATGCGATGTGTCATGTGTATGCGTGTGTGTATGAGTGAGTGAGTGAGAGAGAGAGAGAGAGAGAGAGAGAGAGAGAGAGAGAGAGAGAGAGAGAGAGAGAGAGAGAGAGAGAGAGAGAGAGAGAGAGAGAGAGAGAGAGAGAGAGAGAGAGAGAGAGAGAGAGAGAGAGAGAGAAAGAGGGAAGGAGGAGAGGAGAAAAAAAGAAAGAGAGAGAGAGATCGGACCCCATGAGGACGGCTTCGCGAAACAAGTTGATGCGTCATGGGGAAACACGTGAATGTGCATAGGGAGAGGCGGAGGGAGAGATGTTCGGGGAAAAAAGAAATAAAAAATGGAAAAAGACCTGGAGACGCACGCGCGATACGCTGCCAAGGTAAAGAAAGTGAATTTCCGTTTTCACGGCGTTCCACGTAAGGCATCGGCCCGAGAGCCGGAAGTAGTTACGATCGGATTTCTCATTGGCGAACGCGGAGAGCCCCGGCGGTGGATACAAGTTGCCATCTATCACGGCTAACGACCACCGGCAGAAGCCGATCCATCTCCGATATACCGCCAGGGAATCTCGAATCCTTTATGCAGCCGCCTCTTCTTTGACGACGACGACGACGACGACGACGACGACGACGACGTTTATTTCGCACGTCGTCAATAGAAGATTCCCTCGAGCTTCATTCTCCATCCGCGAAAGATTCCAAGTTTAAATCTTTAATTCTCATGGTTGGATTGCACGTGGATCCGATTAATTTCCTTCTTAAAATCCGAGACTTAAAAACGCGGCGAATAAATTGTTAATTGAGATTAGCGCAATGACCAATTAATGCCCGATTTGTACATCGGAGAGAATTTATACAGGCTACCGATTTTATTATCCCACGGATTCTTGACCTCTTCTCCCCGACGAAGGTAAGGTCGCGATTACGCGGGCAACGTGCCCGCGAGTTATTTCACTCGACCCAAGTTTCTCCTCCACGGTTTTCATCATTGCGCGCATCCGTGCCGGTTTCTGCCGCGACGCAATGCGACTCGCGCGTAGCAATTCATGCGCGGCGAATTATTACGTTCGCGTATTGCCCGCGTACGGTTAGCTCTCCGTCGACGGCGACGGTGCGCAACCCTGCCTTCGATTCCCCGACTCCCCCGCGTGTCCCGCATCTTTCCTTCTCCCCTACCTCCACCCCTCCCCTCTGCCAGACTCTCCGTCGGTGTTCGTTCTTATTATTATCCACCGCGCAACAACGGTTGCGCAACGTCTTTTATTAGCCGACTACTCGCCGGGGCGATCGCGAAATCGCCTGATCGTTTGCTCGCTCAAACGTTGTTTTCGGCTGTATCGTATCGCTTGCGCGCGCACACGCGCGTAAACACGCACGCACGCGTGAACGAAAATAAACGCTTTTGTCACCCATGGAGACAATAGATTGTTTCGAAGAAATCAGCAAAACGCTGATTTCTTGAAAATGTCATTAAGAGATAAAGCAATATAATCTATCTTTATAAGCGAGACATAGTCTCTTTCCTAATATTCACTTAAAGGAAGAAAGTCATCAGTTATACCGCTGACGTCGATGGATCAATTAGCGACCGGAACAACGTGTCATTTTTGCGTCACCGTCGACAAAACGTTATCACCGCTCGGACGCACGCACAAGTTATTGCATAACGCAGGCACGGCGGGTAATGTCTACGTCTCCGATTACTTAGTTTCTCGCTAGTCACATTACGTCAGTGACGATCCAGGAAACGCGCGTGCGAGCTCCTCGAAATATCCCCGAATTATTAATTTGTTTATTGGCAACGATGACGGTCTTGGCGCGCGACGCGAACGCGAGTCGGAACGACTCGGTCTCGGCTCGTTAACGAGCCGATAATTTGCGATATCGCGGGTTACGTGACCATCGGATCCGATTCGTTGGAAATCCAGATGCGCGGGTCATCACCGAGTCGTCACGCGTTTTCCGCGATGATGCTGCCGGATCGGAAAAAAGATCTCTTCTCCGCGACGCCTCGAGCAAGGAAAAAAAATTGACATCGGAGGCATCACTCGGAAGAGAGACCTTGAGAGGACCGATCTGGTAGTAGGGTGACACACTCGTGTGCATCTCTGCGTAGGATGAGATCACGTGCCGTGATCTTGCCGTTTGCGGAGGTATATGTTTCACGAGGCTCTCCTCGCCTCTTTCGGACATCTCCGCGAGATTACCTCCCGAAGAAGGGGCCTTGCGATCCCGCGATTCGTTTCGCGCTATACGAAGGCGTATACACGTGCCTTCCGCGCGAATTAGACGATCCGTATACATAGGCACGTGCTTTTCCTTTCTTGTCTCTTGAAAGGACAATGTCCCGGAACTTGTGTATTACTCTTCTTCGCGAAGAGGATAGAAAGAAGGAGGAAGAAGAGAATGATGACGACAATGACGATGACGATGACGATGACGATGACGATACTGATGATGACAATGATGACGATAGCAATGATTATTGTCTATCACGAGAACTACGTCATTTCGTAGCTGAATTCCGCCAATCTAGGGTGACTAGGCGCACGAGACGACTTTTTCAAAGTCGTTAGCCACGCGTGCACGTAGCACGAAAGCTTTCTCCTTCTCTTTCCGCGTGCACCTGACCTGGCGCGCGGTCAACGCGCGTCCTCCACCCTTTTATCTCTTTCCTTCTTTCACTTTAAGACCATTCGTTCTCTCTCTCTCTCTCTCTCGTCGTGTCTCGCATCGCCAGCGTAATGATATATAGACGTCTCTTTCTCTCTCTTTGTCTGTCTCTTTCTCGATGTCCCTAAAGCGGGCGAGAAGAGCGCGGAGCGCATCGCACTCCGGAGCCAGTCGTCGGAGTGGCTGATTCTAGCAGCTCGCCTCCACCTTATATATCCGCGAGGCTCGATCACGTGGCCCGTGCCCTGCGTCCCCACCGACCCCCTTGCGCTGCCGCGGCACACGGCTACATACATGCCACGCTCCTCGAGCCGCTTCGGAGGCTCGACGCGTAGCGGTAGCCGTGTCGTCGTAACACGTATAGGCAGGGCTCGGAGAGGACAAACAGAGAGAAGCCGCCTTGTCGAGGTTAAAGAGCGCTTGCGCGCACGCACGTATACACGCGCGCAACGCGAGCATTCATATACACGCCGCAAAAGCCAAGCGGCCCAGCCTGAGCGCTAGAGAAGCGCATTACGCGGACACAATGCGGCGTCGCGTATCTCTTCAAGTCCTCGTAAATCGCGCGGTGATTCGCGAAAGTGGTGTGGACACGCGACGGGACCTATGTACACGATGCCCACCGCCGGTATGCGAATAAAACGTAACGAGATATCATGGGGACCGCAGCTACGCAACGAAAGCTACAGCTCGCGACAAGGGGAATGGCCAATGTCTCGTACCCGCTGCGCCACGGAGAGATAAAACGATGAGAGTTTTGCGTTTCTCCTTCTACTTTCGAATCGTAGGAATCGGCAACTCCTCGTGCTGGGCACACTTGTATGTTCAAGCGAGATTTCGATTGACGCGAAGTTATCGTTTCTCGCGTTATGCCATCCCCACCAAGAAACCTCCGCTCCTTCCCAGTCACCGGCCGTGTAACCATTTTTGGAGCGCGGCGCAAATTCCTGCTGAATTCCCACCGATATCCCAACACATTCTTCCTCAAAGATGTTTCTATTAATAAAGTTAAATACACGAGAAATTATCATCGTACATGGGTTCTCGTACCGGAAAAAATCAATGCCTGTGTAGATACGTTTATGAATACGTTTATGTCGTAACAAAGAATCATTCATTACAGCATGTTCTTAATCGGTAATCAAGGTAATAACCGAGTATCAATGAGCAACGATGAAGTTTGCGATTAACGTCGACTGACGGCTGCCACGAGGTTTGAAGGGTTAAAAGAGGGAACGAAGAGAGGTGAGAGAGAGAGAGAGAGAGAGAGAGAGAGAGAGCCGAAAGGCATGTTCGCCGTCGAGATGTGCCGTGAAGTGGGTTCGGGTTACTTCGTAAACGACCTTCTTAAAGACGGGTCGAGGAGGCGCGGACCGTTGCGATAGTAACCTACATAGCGACGGCGGCGGACAGCAGCAGGCTCATCGAGAGCCGCTTAGACTTGTTTGCGAGGAAAGACGGCAGGAAGACGAGGACGAGAACGAGAGGACGCACGACTAGATCTCTACGACGTCGGAGTTACTATTATGAATATTACGCGGATGGATCTTCGTAGACCATGTGTGACCGAGGTGACGCTTCTCCTCCTCCTCACTCCCTCCCCCTCCCCCCCCGCCGTCCCCCGTCACTCTTCACGCGATTATACCATCGCTCGTGCTCGATGAACCGTGCCCAGAAGGAGAAGCGGGCGTTTCTCGACTACCGTGGACGCGACCTACTGGTCTTGAAACGCGTCATTATGCGTTATAAAACGACGGTGCGCCGTAGCCGGCGATTACGCCGCAGGAACGCCGGATTCGCTCTCTTCCTATTGCAACGCGCGCGGCCGACGTGATAGTCGCGTTTTCGTAACAGGCATGGAGACTCGCGAAGAAAAAGAGAGCCGTCGTCGCTCTCGAAGTCGTGCTGCTGCTGCACGCCTAGCAATAACATCCATGTATGTTGGCCGTAGACATTTTCATCTTTAGTTTCATTAGAATGAGCATAAAACCCAAAGACATCGAAGAAGACCTTGAGAATGTTATATCTTATGTTAAGGTTCTTGAACAAGAACTTGATTTGATATCGCGGGTACGATCAAAATTTAAATAAATGTCATCGTTTTTTTTAAATGCACTTTACTTTATTATCTTCTATAATATCAAATGAGATAACGGGAGAGGAAAGTGTGCAATATTGTTTAACGATACTGGAAACAACGCTCTTTAACCACCTTGTCGAAAATCTGTTCAGTTCGCATCAAGAGGCGGTAGCTACATGTCTTATCGATCGAGCTATAATTACAGCTGATGTGAAGTAATGAAGATAAACACGTGTGCACTTTGTACGCTGTCACGTAAAAATTCGCGGGATTATGCCTTCGTTCATCTCTCTCTTTCGCTTTATTTCTAATCATCCATCTAATTATGTCTATACATTCAATAAACACGATTTATCGCTCTCATCGTCGCGTTTGAAAGCTGAGCTCTAAAAGTATCAGATTTAAATAACTGTGAACGCGACGGCGCGGCTGCCGACAGTCCTCTCAGACTCAACAATATTGCCCTTCATCGCGATGTTCGTTTAACTGTAGCACTAACAAGTGCTCCTCAAGCTGAGCGATTAACTGAAGATAAGCTTATTGAAGTTATCGAACGATATCAAATTTCTTTGCGCGTGTAACCGACAACCGATAAATAAATTTGAGAGCTGAACGAATAATTTGTATCTGAATTATTTTCTCGTTACTCGCGACTCATTTCTCTTCGTCTGCATTTAGCAAGAGACGGAGTGGACTGCGAAGTTTAGGGTTAAAGCGATAACTTCTCGTCGTCGGATTTATAAAGAGTCATACATCAACTCCGGCTATCACAATAAACAACTCCCGCGAGGGAAAATAATTTGGCCGCGTTTAGAGGAAAGGTTCCACTGATTCGCGTCAAGAAGCCGTCAAGAGGATGGGACGAGGATACGTAGGCGTCCGGTTGAAAGCCGCGAGAAAGAACATTGTTTGTATTACGTTCATCGTACGACCTATGACGTCACTGTCACTGATATTGCAATCCTTCTGTAGAGAGAGGTCGCGACGTTGTTTTTGAAAAATATCCTTCAACGCCGTCCATTACGCGAGAAATTCGTAATCGGTGAATCGAATCGGACGTGATGCGGGCCAATAATTGAAGAGCAACGACATTACGTTGCGACCGGCGCGCGGCGGCTTTCTCCGCCTTTTCGGGAAAGCTGTACGTCGCAAATTTCGGACGTACGATTTCTAAAATTTGCAAACCAGCTTATATAAGGGGGCCCGATCTCCATTTCGTAACAATGTTTAGGTAATGGCGTATCAATAAGTTATAAGACAACATTTATAAGTTGCACAAAGTATTGCGTCAAGTATATATACTTATATACGATTCGACATGAAGGACGCAGAGTTTTCAGGATCTGTCTATCGATAATTGACAGTGAGGGACAATCGCGCTAAAAGTGCCAGAGCGGTGATGGATCGTCAACGGAAAAGTGTCGCGCTTTGTTGGTGTGGTCGGTCCACAAGCCGGCGTTTATTTCCGTCGGTCATGCCGCTATTTCGGACCAGCGCCGCGGATCGAATATGCTTTTTCGTTCCGGTGCGTCGGGACCGGAGAACGATTCTCTCTGTCTCTCGCCCGCGCACATTTTCAGCGCGCTCGTTCGACGCACAAAAATACGGCCGAGTGAGAAAAGGTAGGAGGATACCGCGACGATCAGCTGTGTCGACCGACGTATAAATAATTCTCGGCCCACTTCTACACGGCGCGGCGCGGTGCGGCGCGCGAAGTACATCGCTAGCGAGGCTGATTATCGTCGCCGACGTCGCCGACGTCGTCGTGATTGTCGTTGTCGAGTCAATGCGTCTCGGAAAAAAAAGAAGGCGAAGAATGGAGAAAGAGGAGAAGGAGAGAGAGAGAGTTATTTAATGCTCCGTTGGAGCTCGGTTGTGGAGCGTTTACTCCGGAGAATTTCCCTTTACGGAATAATGGATACACGAGAGTAATTGTGTTCTCTCCGCTTCTTTCCCTCTCTCGTTAAAAAACACACGGGAGACGAGAGAGAGAAAACGAGAAAGCCCGCCCTCCGAAGATTGTACCCGAATTCGTAATTGGCGCGGCTACAGCGGACACGCAACGTTAATCCGCATGCGGCACGAGTGAACTTCGATTCTCATTTTGTTCGGCACTTCGAAACTTTGTCTCGAGAGACAACGAAGCACGATCCGATCCGAAACCCGCGCGCGATATCTCTTCCCCGCCGTAATTTTCCCTTCTCGATCGATCGCTCTCTCGAAATCGGCACGAAGCGCCGCGATTAAGTTATCGGCGGCGTACCCTCTGGTCGTTAACGAGAATGCATTTTATACGGAAGAATGCAATCACGATACGAGTAGAAGAGAAGAGAGTTGGGAGATAAAGATAAACAGAGTGTGAGAGTGAGTGAGTGAAAGAGAGAGAGAGAGAGAGAGAGAGAGAGAGAGAGAGAGAGAGAGAGAGAGAGAGAGAGAGAGAGAGAGAGAGAGAGAGAGAGAGGCTCGCATCGACAGTATAGAATAGAGAAACGCGTGTTATACTTCATCGGCGTTACGTCAATCATCTAACATATCATTCCTATACGTTCGTTTGTGAAGAATAATAATAGCCGTAAACCTGCTTTCGCCGCAATCGATCGCTCACATCGTCAAGATTCGCCATCGCGAATATTCCGGGTTTTTCCTTCGTTCCCTCTCACGCACATTCTCTCGGTCCCGTTGCTACTCGCGGTCAATCTGTCAGTCGGTTTCTCGAGACGTGATAGAGTGGCGATAACATGCGATCCGCGACGTTGCGATTTATTACATAAAGGGGCGCGTTGCATTATTTACGAAAGCACATTTGCATCGCGCTGAAGCCTCTCTGACATTCCTCGTGGCGGCGGAGGCTGGAGTAATCGGAAGGAAAGTCGGCTACGATAAAAGTCGACCACCTGAGAACCTCGATGTCAAACGACGAGGAATCGGCGACACGGAGAGAGAGGGAGGGAGGGGGGGGGGCAATGATGAATATCAGTGAAATTGCATTCTAACGTTCCCTTATTGCCGGCGATGGCAAATGAGGGGAAATCCTCACTTGTTTATTAAGACGAAAGAGCGTTAATCGTGGAAGCGCCTGTACGATTGTACACGTATAGGGTGCGAGAGAAAGAGGATAATGCGAGAGCACCGCACTCTCGCCTTACGCATTCGCATGCGTTCCGCGTAAGCGCAGCTCATTTTTCCGATCCGGGATCGCCGTAAATAAATTTCACTTGTAGCGTCGAGCACGACGGATGTATAAATCCGACGGTGAGACACGTACGGAATCGTTATCCCGGCGAATCGTCGTCCGATCGATGGCGGATTAGCGTCACTTGTTAATACGCGAAAAGGGGAACAGGGAGAAGTCATTTACTCGCGTAAGAAGCCGCGTTCGATAGCGACGAGACAGCGGCGGTGGCGGCGACAAGGAGGAGAGACCGAAGGAAATTCGTGTATGGGGAACAACGGTATAGCGAGCTCCATTCAGTGTAAAGCCAAGCGAGGTAACGGTTTCCGGGCAAGGATGTGGCACAGCCTACATACCTTCGATATGAAGTAGGAGAAGGAGGTAGCAAGGCAGAACGAGACGTCGCGGCGGATCGACGAAGAGAGAGATGGAAGGAGAAAGAGAAAAGCCGCAGGCGAGAGACGAGAGGAAGAGGGACAAGATCGTCGTCGGATAGTAGATAGAAACGCAATTCTGTTCGTCCGCTTCCACTCGCTACTTTGCTAGTAGTCTGGCGCAAATGTACTCCGCGAATCGAAACCGCTGTCGAGTTTCCCGTGGGACGTACGAGTATGTGTGCTCCGTACAACCCAGTCTATTCCATCACACACATACGTATTTAGGTACATTTGCGAGTACGGTATTGATAATATCAATACTATAGCGATAATACTGGAGAATTCCTGGCGAAACATCAAGATATCGCATAAAGCTTGCCTGCCTTTAATAAACATCGAATGATCCTGCAATTCGCTTTTATTAATAAACTGGCCTTACAATTTTGCCTTATGTTACGATACACTTTTTCGTTAAGTGTCCTCGAATTGGTTTTTTCTTTTTCGATAAGAAAAGAGAGAATATCGAGAGGATTAATTTACTCAGAGAAACTCTCCGATAAAGAGATCGTTACAGGCCGGTTCGCTCGTGGTGAGTATTGGTCGCGAGATACAAGATTGGGTTTTTTTTTTCATGGTGGCGATCGTTAAATTCGTTCGTTCTGGCGGTCGAAGGACCGCCGGCGAGCGCATTATACAAGAACACTTTCGCCGACGTGCTTGCTTTTACCTCCTGCCGATCTAAAAGTGCGTGGAGATTCCCCTCCGTTTTCCTCCCGAGGAGGAGACACCTGAGAAGCCGAACGTAGTTATGCCCCTTCTACCAAGTCTCCTCTCTCTCTCTCTCTCTTTCTTTTCCGCGCTCGTTCCTCCTGCCTCTGCTTCTCTATCCCTCCTGTTGGCTCCTGAAGAATCCGGATCTACGCCTCAAGGTTTACATAAAGGAGCTTGGGACGAGGCTCTCGTCTTTCTCCGTTTATAATGATCGGCCTGGTTGTCCTCGCAGATTTTCCGTCGTGTCTCGTTTTAATCCATCAACAAAAAAATTCAGAACACGATCCGATGCGCAAAGTAAAAGAGATAATTCCTGTTAATAACGCTGAGAAGTTTCGAAAAACTTTTACGAATTATCGTATGAAACTAATCCATATAAAATATTTAAAGTTTTCTATTAGTAAATAAATTCCACTGAGAAAGAGAATTGAGAACGACGAGAGATGACTTTACGAGGAGCATTCTCAATGGCGCATGATGAGAGACGAGCATGTAATTAAATATTTTTCCAGACTCGTTGCTGAAATATCCGAGTATCTCGGACGAACCGCGCGATCTCGTCTCGATCGTGACGGGAACGAGAAATCTCTTCGGCGTGTTTCGACATCGCGCGTTGCCCGGCGGCGGTAACACCTGTGCCGCCGCGCCGTCGCTCTTTTCTCACGTGAAAATAAGATCGGATGTCCCTTTCTGGCGATCCACTTAATTGACTCGTTGGGCGATTTTGCGCCCTTCGTTAAGCCACTTGGAAGCGCGCGCGCGCGGCTCACGTTATTAACAGGAATTATCTTAATGTTTGTTCAGCAAGTTTAACGAAGCGGTCGACTTCTCGGCCGATGCCGGTGAACGTGGGGAATCGATCGCATTCGGCCGGCGATAAACAACGCCGAATACGTTTCAATTCTCGAGCGGTATTTTTCATCCAAGTGTTCAAGCGCGCGACGCATTTATCGAGGGGGTCACAGTATATTGACCCTCTGTTTTAAGAAAATAAGAGAGCGGCTCGTTTTCGCGGCTCGTCTCCCGAAATAGGGCGATAACATTCTCGGATTCGCCATTGTAAATAACCCGATATCCGATTATATAAACAGCTATTATCAATCCGCAAACAATGGAGTTACCTGAATCACAAGAAATGCTCACAGTCTCTCGAGATCATCGAAGTTATCACTCTCTATATTTAGCAATGATACTTTATCTTCGATACCTGGTAAGATACTATCGAACAAAAAAATCTTCACGTACTCTTTTTACATATTATCTGCATTAATTTTCGATCAAAAAAATATCCTATTAATTTTCAATGACACGAAAATTTATCACACATGTTAGCTGTGTTATTTCTGTCGATGCACCGAGCTTTTCCTACGAGGTTTCCTACGTCAGTCTGCCGGTCTATCTGGAGCACAGCGGTCGGTAAAAAGTCGGGCGCCTTGTAGGCACTGGTAAGGAAGTACGTCAGGCCCAGTTAAAAGAAAAAGGTGACGACGGCGGCGGCGGCGGCGGCGGCGGTGGCGGATCGAGTCTAGCCAGCGTTAATACGGTCGAGGTGAGACGAATTCCCTGGCACGAAACGAAAGCCATGTTCTGTTGTTCGCTGCCAGAGGAAAAATTAACTTTTTCGGTTGCCGCTGCCGATGGCAAAGGTCGTCGTGATAATAGAACGTTATTACGAAACGGCGGCAATTTCCGCCGCGCCGAAATTTACACGGACTTAGCGCGAGATAAAATTCTCTAATTCGCGTATCAGCAAAATATTTACCAAAGTTACCGGCTGGTAGTCTTTAGATAATTTTAAATCATATCCACGATACTTATAATTTACATTTAAATGAAGATATGTAGGTACAGTCGAATAAGTTGCGCGATAAAAAATTGCGTTATCAGACTGAGACGTATAGAAGACGATATCCTGTTTCGCGGTAATGTCTTAAGTAAATCGTGAATATTATACGCCTTCAAGAGTAATTGGCGCGCGTTTAATTAGGTATTATATCTGTCGGTGCTGCGCCGACTTCGCTTCTCTTCTCTTAATTACCTCGAATTATCGCGTCAATCGTTCTCTTACTGTTTCGTTGCAATTATTTAATCGACCGGCTGACCGTGGCGAGAGACCGTTCGCTCGTACTTTGTCAGGATAACTTCGGGAGACCGTGATTCACTGCCGTTTCAGGCTCATCGATAAATCTCGCAGAACTTATCAACGTGACATGCGAATATGATATCGTCGAAAATGATACGTGACAGTGACACCATATCGCGCGAAATGCTGGAAGCGCTGGTTTGATTTTGCACAATCGCGCGACTGTTTGACGTTAACGCCTCGCCATTGACGATTGTTGTTGTTCGCGGCACGTATATTTCGCCGCGTCAGCAACTCGTCGCGTAATTAATGTGTGCGAAATTATGATACGCATTCAATAAACAAAACAGCAGCACCGTATTATTTTTCGTAAAATTAAAAACTTAATTGCGACAAACGATGATGAAATACCGAATTCCCGGCTAAGAAAACGATCGTTTCGCAACAGGTCCTAAAAAAAAAACGCAGCAACTTGTGTACGCATTCCAAATTGTAAATTTGAAATCAAATAAAAATTATGATTGAATATTGTGACTTGGGGGTCGTCACTTTATTTTTAAAATCCACAACCGTAACGCGATCGCGATTTCAAGGCGCGATAACACGGCCGTTGCAAATAAAGCAACTGCAGTACACGTAATATTGCAGATCGTGCACACGGTTACGCACGTTTTCGCAAACATTGCGCAAATTAAATGGCACGTGCGCTAATTCTCCTTGTCAGGGGAATCACCGTACGTCAAAGAAAATGAGTAATCTTTGACAAGGGAACGAGATAGCTCGAGAATTCGTTACAAATAAATATGTATGAATAACTGATCTCGGTCACCGTGATTTTTAACCGTTTGTTGTTGCATTAGATCAACAATTAAACGCTAAACAGAATGAGCGTCAAATATTTCCACATTTGACATCGAACGAATAAAATTATTTGATATCGTTTTTAAAATCAAGCATGCTTACTTTTGAACACGCGAACTGTTATCCCAATATCCGCGAAGGATTTCTGCAATTCTCACCTATGTTGTAAATGGAGAAAATTCGAAACTCCGTGCCGTTATATGGGGAAGGAGACCGATGGGCTATTTTCTACCGAGACGGATAAGAGCGCGACGTCGTTCCTTCGCGCATCAATAAAAAAAAAAGGAGGGGAAATCCTCTCGCGTATTCCCCGCGAGAGTGATAAGATAAGCTGACCAAAGGATGAAGATTAGTCTTTATTTTTCCGGGTGATAACGCGTTCCCCGAGAGCGAAAGAATCCAGAGCGCGACATCCGGTATCCCGGTATGTTCCGGAACTTTGACCTACGCACCGTGTACGTGATATTTCACTCGCGGAAACGCGGTCGTCGCACCCTTAACTGATCGAAACGTTCATTTAATTAATTGGCTAATTAATTGTTTAATTAACCAATTGTAATGGAACGAAGTTAATGCGGCGGTCTGAAAACCAGATCGCTCTCGCATAGACATCGAATGTAAATTAATTCAAATATACAGAATGCGGCACCGCGTACAGCCAGTTCATATCAGTTTATGTAATTGTAACAGCGGTTCGAATTCTTCAATAAATAAACACATCGACAGATATCGCCGATAGCGTGCGAACTATAGCGATCGTCCGGTCATAGTCCGTGCGAAATAACTCTGTCCCGACGGTAACGGAGTGAAAGTTATTCGTCACTAATGAATTCGTAATTTCAGTAAGTACACCGTCGTCGTCGCTTGAGATCTGAGCGCGTATCGATGAAGAAAGAGAGGCCGGAGAACGGACGGGATAGAATAGCACGAAGGAGAACAAGAGAGAGACACGCAGAGAGAGAGAGAGAAAGAGCGTGAGAGGCGTGACGTGCGGGGGGAAAGAGAGAAAAAGTATAGCATTATGCGGAGAGTGCACAGGCACGCGCGCGTGCGAACGATCGCAGCAGTTCGCCGTTGCGCTCGCACGATCGCGCCCGGAATTTCCGTCCTAAATCGCTCACACCGTCGCGGCTCGCTCGCGCGACCTTGCACGGATTTCACTCGAGGACTTCGAAAGCGAGACGCGATTCCTCCGCCGTCATCCTCGAAAAAGAATACAGCAAAGAAATATGTATCTTATGTAGTGTAGAACTTGTAAAAATCTTCTGCAATCGTGATTCCCTCTATAATTAGAAAACAGTGTGACTTTCTGTTAACGAATTCACGACGTAATTACTATTATTGTTCCTTAAATTTCAGTGCCTTGAAATAATATTTTACAAAAATGCGAATAAATAATTATAAGCTGGTTAATTTTTATAAAACAGGAACTCGATGATCGATGAAAATGTAGTCGGTGCGAGACTCACGAGAGGCGGATGTTTATCTAGGTTTATCTGGAATGTCGCTTTTTAAAAACAGATATATATATGTCGATACGTGTATTTATGTATGCATATATATGTGTGTGTGCGAAGACGATTTAGAAGCTCGATGATTGCGCCAGGAAGTAACGAGATTCTCCGTGAGCCTGACAAGCAGATCGCGTCTTCGAACGAGGACTACATATTTTCTGATTTAATTAACGTAACGGAACGTACGGGAACGTCCAAGGTCGAAATAAACTGTATGTCTTCAATTTCCATGTGTATTTTTTCCACGCTTTCATCATACGGTTTGTTGAAACTACTGGGTATATCTAGGCGCGCAAACATCGATAAACTGAAATCATGAGAAACTCGAATATAGAAGCTAACACATCTATTTTATTGATAATTCTCCTAAATTCTCCCACACCTATCTATAGTCTTGTTTTCTACTCAATTTTTCACGAGAGTGTAATATATAGTCTCGAACCAGACTGCATTATTATTCAGAGCTATTAACATTTCTCTTTTATTCAAATGTATTAACTCGCAGACTTCTCTCTGGGATATGCATACCCTTCGCGTGATATAGCGAGACATTGAAATGGGAAACTATTTGTTTCCCATAGTTCGCGCGTAGTGTATAGCTCGCATGAGAAAAAGTTGGCGTAAGCATCGCGAAAGGCGGAGAAACCGCGCGTGGACGTAATTTTCAAAGCCGAAGCTCGCTCGAAACCGGTACGTGTGGTATATTCGCATTCACGTGTCTTTTCCTATCCCAGCCTGCCCGCTACGGTACGAAGGAACGCGTCAGTCGCCGTGGGGAATCCAAAACCACACGGTGATACTACTTCCGGCCTTTACACGGTCCTTACGTTCCCCTGAAAACTCGTTTGCGTTGGGCTTCGCGTGCACGACTTACGTCGAACACCTGGATGTGTTACACGCGGCAGCTATCGGATCCACGAGTGGAAGCGAGGCGATAGCCTAACGATCGCGGCTCAGCGATCCGCGTAAACCGCGATCGACTTAATAAAAAATACGAGAGGCCTGTACAAAGTGCCTCGCGTTTACCGGCGTTAGATTTTCAGCGCAAATCTTTGAAAACACTAGCAATATCTATACAAATGTCAATTTAAATTTAAATTTATTATCAGGATTTTAATAATAAACTAATATTCTGCCTAAAGAATTGCAATTGTAAATATATTAAAGTAGAAATAATATTCTAACAATAAGATTAAACAGATTGTCAACGTATGCGATTATTTATCGAGAGAAATACCGAGGGAGGCGAGAAGGCGTCAAATTTTCGCGTGACGATTGTACCTATATGTTTCTCGCGCGGATTGGAGAAATTTGTGCAAAATTATTTAGGTAATAATCGCGCGGCAAAGGGAGAGAAAGAGCGTGGAGGAAAAGGCAGCTGTGCAACATGATCTCTCCTGTATATATATATATATACACACGCGTGTTCGAGTCTCGCATGGAGAAGCGCGATCGATAAGCATAATTTATTCCCCTTTTACGTCCCCGTGTCCCCGATAATTAACTGCTACGCGATGTCCGCAGCCCCGTAGTGAGCTACGGTTTACCGTGGCGTGAGCGGCCGTTGCGACGCCACGGATGCTCACGTTTTTTCGAGAGGGCGGCGCCTTCCGAGTTTGCCGCAACGTCCACGAGAGCAAGCAAGAGAGCAGGCCCCGTATAATTAATTACACCGTCTCGTGATTAATGATTTTGTCTCGCTCGCCAGCGTACAACGCGTGCAATCTTCGTTATTGGTTTAGCGGCGCTTAATTGCCGGACCAAGATGGCTTAGAACTTAATGGGATATCGATACCCCTTTCCTCGTTAGAAATGTCAGGTACCGTAAGTTTACGTGTATAAAAATACAAGATGTACAAGCATATTCGATATTGTATACTCTCCATACATTTAAAATCTAAATACTAAGGTATTAGAACCGAATGTCGGGATTTTTGAACAGGTACCGCTACATTTTCATCAGACATTTGATTCTAACGGCACCGGCACCTACTAATTATCCGAAAATTTGTTCAACGGTATCGGCTGACGTAACGCAGCCGGTCTTGAGTTTCGCGTAGACCTCCGCACGTCCGAAGAACACTCTCATATTCGGATGTGCGCGATAGCATTAATTAATCAAAAGCACACGTAGCCGCTTGACAAAGTTTGAAATTTTATGAAGCAATTTTATATTTTCGGCCGCTCGTTATCGTCCGCGTTTATCGATAATGAACCTTCACGGTCGCCACACGTGCTACATAAATTCGACTTTATCGTCCTATCGCTGATAACAGCTATTATTATTGAGCGTTAATGCGTCGCAGATTCTACACAGAAATAATTTTGCATGTAGCCATGATGTACAATACGATTCGCATTTCACGAAATTTATTTGAATCAATTTCGGAGATACTTGAATTATTTAAATTCCCTCCATGAATATTATCCGGAAATTTAGAATAACTGTATAACGACCGGGCGTGTATCGCGGATACGAAGAGGGACGCGAAAGACGATGGAGAGGTAAAGTATTCATACTCTCGTGCGTTCAGGTGGAGTTCTCCACGGGGTTCTAATCGGGGGTGAAAAGCGGTAGATAGGAAACAGAGACGGGAAGTTACACGGAGGGGTGAAAATGCATGACGGAGAGATACCGAGCCAGGTGCATATTTCATGCGAAATCGTCCTCATGACAAAGACTCGCCGCGGGGCTTTTCTCTTTGATGAAAAGTCGCTCCGCTACCGCAAATCGCGGAGTAAATAAAAATAAAGGGGAATGCAGATACCATTTATAGTTGTACATAAATAATCAACCTGGCGCCAGTGTGAAAATAGCATAAATTAATAATTGTCGACGCATGTAACGTTGCGAATTGAAAAGACCGAGGAAGAGCTTAACCTAAAAAGTGACGAACAAATTTTGCGTATCGATATCTTTCTTCTTGATTAACAATATTCGATACCTGTTTACTTTCACAAAGTATCTATTTGCCACCTGCACTAGACTCGATCGTCAAAGTCATTCGACATTCTTAACTCGAGAGCTCGCTCTTTAATCCAACGTTGCGTTACGGGGTTTGAAATATATATTGCCATCGTGGCAGTGCAGGCATATTTTTAACATCGGAATAAGGAATGTACCGTTATACAGTCAACGCCGTGGCCGTTCCTTTTCCAAGGTGAGACGCACCATTTTCTACACACGAGCTACCCAAATGCAGGATATAAATCTAATTATAGTACCTATAATTGTCAGTTCGCTGCGGGATAATTCCTTAACGCGAAACGAGGCTTTAGTCGCCTTTAATTTATGTAGACTGCCGTTGCTAAGCCGTTTTGTTCCGCGTGTATTATATCTCTATACACACACACACATATATCTACATATATACAGATTGGCATTACACAGAAATTTAAGACTAAAGACAAGATATTAATTTATATTACTTTGAATCAATCTAGACTCATTTTAAATTTATTTACACTTCCTGTCCGATATAAAGTAGAATATAAATGCTCTTTGTGCGATATCGATATTAAAAGATTGCTGGTATACATAATTGTAATTTGATCGTGTATCCGCGATCGAGTATTCGCGTTTAAAGATTTTTCAGATACGATAGGCGACAAAGAAACGATGATCGATACGCACGGTCGAGAGGAACAAGTGGAAGTGAAATCGTGCGGCGGTTAAACCGCGAGTAACGCACGAATTCGCGCGCCGTAGCTTTGCGATGATATCTCCGCTGCGACGCGAGAAGCGAGTCGGTAATTTTCGATGTATACATCACACGGACGAAGGGGAATCCAGTTTTGCAGGTTTCAGATCCTTCGGTTTCACGTCGCGTTTAACCGTCTCCCATCACACGCGGCCGGAGTCCTATATATAAATATTGTACGAGACCGAGGCGACGAATTTAAAGACATTACTTTAAAAAAGTCTGCGTAACACCAGAACTAAAAATCCCGATGCAAGTCGTTCGCGCATACATGTATGGCCTTAAACGTAATTAATCTATTAACGTTCGAATTGGAAAAATAAAGAGAGGGACTTCGTGTGATAAATTATCGTGTGCACATACAAGAAGATAAATATTTTCTCATCTAAATCTGAAATATTGTATTTTTGCCTCTTGCATTTACGACAATATAACAGGTCGTCTTTTAGCCTTGCAATCCTTCTTTCTTTTGAGGAAGAAATTCCATAAGCCTAAAATATGTCAATACCTTGTTTCTGCAATTCGAAACTCCGGTCTCTCGGGATTTCCATGTGAATATATCTTATTATACAAGAATGACAGAACTTAAACCCGGGCAATCCGGACGAGCAGTGGCTCGTCATTTATCACCGAATAGGACATATTTTTAACAGGCTCTATTTTCTTTTCCTCGAAACGAAGGCTGCGAGACGTATTTCACGCCGGCGGCAATCGGCTGCGAAATAAGACGAGCCGAGAAGGAAACCAAGCCCGGCAAAAAGGTCTTCGGAACCAGTTTTGCTGGATACTTTGTAGCGTTTGCGTGTGCCCGAGCTGAAAAATTTTATTTGACGATTGGCCAATTGAGCCCCGGAGATCCCTCTTCTCGCGTCGCATCGATCTCTCTCGCCGTGATTTACTTTGACGTGGTAACAGAGATAAGGCGTCGGTCATAAGTGACATGCCATTTGCAACGAGTATCGTTAATGCGCAACAAATAACTGCAGCGCCTTATCCGCAGCGACTTATCTCGCGCCGCGATGCGGGGGCAGCGATAACGGGCCGGTCTTTATCTGCCGCGACGAGAGCGCGTTCGATTCAATCCTCTCGCGAGAGCCGGCGCGATATTTGCATAGCTGAATTACAAATCGCTCTTGTCTTACTGGAGCAATCGCATGCGAGGCGAGCGCGCGCAAATGCGCGTAAATGCGCATATAACGCCGATATGGTCGCGGACGTAACAAGCCACGTGAATGAAAGGCGTAAACGAGAGAAAATTAAAAAAAAAAAAGATGTCGAAGAGCGTAACACCCGCATATCGCGTGCGGTCGCCTACATACGCGCAAGGCCGCGACGATAAAGACGCACCTACATCGTGTCCTAGAACTATCCGTTCCTTTCATTCGGGGATTTGTTGCGCGTTAATTTCCAGTTAGTTTCTTCGCGACAAAGATTCCTAAATCTCTTGTGCTAGATAAAACGGTAATTAAATTTCGGAAACGAATGGACATTCTATAGACTTGTGCTCCGCGTTCAAAGTTCGTGCATATCTTAACATCAAGTTAAACATTAACGTTAACGTTTGTGTAATCCCGAAAGCGGAGTTGCAGTGACACGACGAGCCACTCTGGGTTTAAACTGTTGAATCGTATCCCCTATATTTTGATAAAAAAATTATATTTATGAACGGAACAAATATAAAAAAAATTGACTTTTGCGACATTTGTATTATGATAATTGTATTCAGTGGATATGTTAAATTTGATGCAACACCGAAATATGTAATTATAATTAAATTGAAGATATAATTATAATTAATTCATTGATTTAATAAAATTGGTATACCGCGTCATTATTATGTATATCTTCGTTTCATTACATTTTTTATTACATTTTTTTATTACGTTTTTACAGCCGGCGCTCTTGCGACACTGATGTTTTTGAACATTCTACCTCGAAATGCAATCGAGCAGAATTTAAACGGAGAAAAAGATTTCTTTTTCAGAGGTCATAGTTTTTTTCTCTCGTTTCGTCGTCTCGGATCGTCGTCGCCGGTGCTCGATTTCAACAATCTTTAAAAATAAATCGGTCGATTGCGTACCGTGTGCGCTGCGACACATATTGGTGGAGAAGCCGATGTATCGGTGAGTAAAGGTCATCTACGAAGGCATATGCACGTCGTCCTCGTCTCGCTGTTTTAATATCAACGCCGATACGCGATCCGCGCGCATTCGGTACATCAGGATAATCGGCGCATCTCAAGGCTCTCAGCGCTTATAGATCCAACGATTTTTAATACAGTATCGTCGAACAACATTCTACAATCGCGCCAACTTTTGCACACAGATACCGCTGGTATTCCTCTCGCTGACATATTCTGAATACAAATTAATCCGCGAAGTGGCAAAACCATTTTCGCGTTTTAAGTTTATAGCGTGTTCACAAAAATAATTACAAGCACGTCGGTAATTATCAAAGCGGCGATACTTATCTGAACGATATTAAGCCGTTATAGGCTAATTACAGGCGTATTACGATCTATTCTTCTACGATATCGCTTCATCTATGCGTGGCTGGCATGAAAGAGTGATTTCTACGCGTTACTTGTGCGAGGTCACATTCGACCTTCTGAATGCCGCGAGCGGGCGACCTTCGTTTTAGGGTTGCGTCGCGGTGCCCCGCTAGGATGATTTCAGGACGCGCGCGCGCTCGCTGCGCGTCCCACTTCTCATTATGATACTTAGATTCGACTACTAGAATGGCAAGTGGGTCACGCGTAAAAGTAACTGTTACGGCAGCGACGTTTCGTGTCAGTCGCGACTGACCGCGGCGCGATGCAATACCACCTTAAGCCGGAAAACCGTGTATTTACGTATATTTACGTGTTACACGCACGTGTTACATGTGCGCGCGGAACATATGTAAACGGGGCGGCTCGAAAAGAAAACGTTTACCGAGAATTAAGACAATAACGCGCGAAGGAACTTCCGCCTCGTAATTCGTCCCTGAAGGCAAAACGTCATCTGTCCTCTACTTTTTTTGACACATAAGTTAAAGGATTACGAAACGCTCCGATCATCGAGTTACCATTGGAGCATTACTTCGCATTTTGCTCGCTGGGTATTTAAACTAAACGGTCGTTACTTCAACGCTCAGACGTTATGTATCTTTCCAGAGATGCTGATTTTCAGCTTTAATCCGATACAATTCCACTCGCCCGGGAATATTATTGCAGGAAAAGAAACAACCGCATTCTACATTGTAAAAGTTTTTTTTTGCCACGTATAACGTAACGAGAGTTGACTCACGCCATTGCCTTGCGCACTTGTGCAATCGGTGAAAACAAAGTTTACAAAATCACCCATGATTGGATCGAATGTCTGATCGATCGCGCGGACATCGTGACGGAGAAATTTTCGAAACTCAAATAACGGTTTTAGACAGCTTAATTATCGTAAATGATAACCTTATTGAGAGGAGTATCGAAATATTGCACTAAATATTGAATAACGTATAAGTTCGTGCTCGTGTTTACTATAGAATAATTGAAAGTATACTGCATGTGTGTCCTATTAAATGCCAGAGTGCTTTCGAAGAAAATCGGAGTATTCGCGGTAGTGCTTTTTCGTACAGCGCGGAAATACCGGGAAAAGAGCGTTTTCCGAGTCTCTGTCTGAGCATATCCGTCTGATTGACGAATTCGCGGAATGCGCTCTTCCGTACTCTCCGAAGATTCCGCGTCGAGATAACGCTGGCAATAACGCCATTCCCGGGTAAAACCTACATATATACATACATACATATGTATATACAAGCGGGTGCTCTAAGAAACCGAGTGAAAGGCAACAATGTGAAGGCGAGCGTTCGCACGTACACACATATACACATAATAGACGATCGAGCACGTGCGCAACTATCGAACGCACACGAATCTGTGAAAAAAAAAAAAAAAAAAAAGATCGGCGCTATCGCGAAACCGTGTCTCATATAAATACAGAGACTCTCCGCGTTCATGATAAAATTACACGAGCAGGCAAGTGGCAAGATCCACGATCAAGAGAGAGAGAGAGAGAGAGAGAAGGGGGAGGGAGAGGGCGGATACACGACATGGCGCGATATATACGTGTCAAAGTCGTATGTTTCTACGTATCGGGGAGGCCCGATCGTCGATTGTCGCGCACGTATCGTGCCCGATCGTGCCGAGCATTGCTGCTACACATGAAATCGCATTGTGCATGCACACACACACGAACAATACACAGATGCACATCGCGCTGCGCCTGGCCTGCCTGCTGCACGATCCAGACGGGTGTTGTATAGAGAGAAGGCCCGAGCGGAGATCGGTTCTCCCTGAGTGCGTCAGTCGCGACAAGGACGTCCGCTAAACGGCGAATTATACTGGAATAATCGCTCCGCGTTCCTGGCACCCGTGGCCCCAGAACGGAAAATAAAGAAAGATGGAAAAGACGATCGAGACGTCGCGATTGTAGGTTGGGCCAATATCGACCAGATTTTCCTTTATTCGTAAAATGTCTACACGTTTACATGTATTACGATTAATCGAGGATCAATACAAGCTTATTGAAAAAATTGCAAATATTTTTCTTTTCCAAGAAAAAACAAATAGATCCAATTCAATCGTTAAGAAATGGGATGTTATAAGAGATTATCAGATATATAATAAACAAATAATAAATTACAATGACTATATTACTGAAATATTTTACTGTGGTGTTGAAAAATTACAGATATATATTCTACTGTGCTCCCCGAGGACTCGCGAAATGACGCTCGTGACGAGTCGTCCTTAAGAAATAAATTTCCAGACAACGAAATCGAATGTGGACCCTAAGGCATTATCTCACCATAGCTACTTGCGCAAAGGTCAACGGTGATGCATTGATCTTCAGGATCTTTAACAGTGGAAGACTGTCAAAGGTCAGAATGGAATAGAACGAGAATGTTGCATCTGAATGGTATGAATGGAGAAGTGAAGAGGAAAATAATGGCTTTTCGCCGATTACCCGAAAAATGTGAATGTATGAATGAATAAGAAAATTATTGGCCTGAAAATAATAACGCGAAGAAGAGTGAATAACGCAAGTCGAAAATTCCCAAGAGATTTTAAAATTCCAATTGCAGAATTTATTCTGCATCTCCGTGTACTTCCCCGATATGCTTATAAATTCAGTAACAGGAATTGTTTTCCACCGATGCAAGCCTCAAGGATTAATTGCGATATCGCAATTTGAGATTAATCACGTAGGTGATATTTATAAGAAGAAATCAACTCGAAGTTGTAGTTCTCAACGAATCCCAGATGAAGAAAAGTTAAACTGAAACGTTCTATCCTTCGATCCCTGTTTTTCCAATTGATGGAATCTGTTTTCTCGACATTGTTGGAATTGATGACAGATTCGAATTTGACTTCGTATGATCCATAATGCAGTCAAGCGATATATATAACGACGACCACACCCGAGAGCAAGGGGAAGCCGATGAAGGACGAGGAGAGCAGGTCAATTACCTCCAGATCACCGAGAGAGATTTCGTATCGACAATCAGCCGCTGCTGTCGTTAAGGAACGTCAGTGGCATATGGCAGTTACATGGTGCAGCACTCTTTTTAAGTATCGCCCAGCCCGAAGGCCGTTTTTTCGAGCGAGCATAAACAATCCATCGTAATGCGCGCCGACGGTTAAGATTTTATAAAAAGGATAAGAAGGTTGACTTCATCAACTGGAATCTTGGTTAAATTTAAGTCAAGATCTAACTGTGCGCACGACACAATGAATTAATTAGTTTTTTTTAGATTCTAGAGATAGAATATTTATATAACCGGTACTTTTAAGAAACATTAATGCCATATTATCAATTCAAAAATGTATGTCTAATTAACGTGGTTAAAAGTGTTTTCTTCCTCTCATAATGTATCTGATCTAATTAAGTTTTGAAGAGTGTTCCCGTTAATATGCTATGACTAATTTAAGATTTAATCGATACAAATTAAGCTAAATAAAACGATACGTGCGAAATAAGGTATATTTTTGAATGCATATTTTTTTATATCTTTCTACATGACAAAAGTATCAATATTTGCAGAGTTTAGGAAGGTTTAAGAGACTGATCTGCGGCGGCGGCGGCGAGAGAAAATGGTGTATAACCTTGCTCGGACGACCTCGATCGCCTTCACCGAGGAAACCTGCGGTGTGTAGAGCCGTGACGACACACGTATATACACACACATACACGTGGTCTTGCGACCGCTCGGCCGGCTGAGAGATCGAGCTCTTGACGTCGGCTGCGTATAGAGTCGCGCTGCCGTCGCGAGATCTTTTTCTTTAACGCGAGGTACATACACCCGATCTCATCATCATGACAACAAATATTGAAATGGACGAATAAAAATTTTATGTAATACGGGTATATAACAAGATACATCCATAAAATATAGGAAAAGTAAATTTTTTTCACTTTGCAGTCAAAGCTACGTAACATGAAGCAAAATATCGCTAAATAATTTAGTGATTGTTAGTCGTGTTGGTGAATTAAGAGGAAAACGCCGACGTGTGTCGACGAAGCATTCGCGTACACCTCTCACTCTCACTTTTTTTTTTCGCCGAAAGAAAATTTCACCGTTCTTCTCCCCTTCGCTCTACAGCTCCGCCCTACTCCGACAACATTGTACAGGATTTTAAGTAACCGGCGAAATCCGACGGTCCTTTTACCGCGGTTAATTTCGACCGCAGAAATTCCTGGGACGAATGTACAGATTGATTCATGGAGACCCGACTGCATACGATTAACTCGTCTCTACATCTTGCGATCGTAAGTTTGAAAAAAACTGTTTAATTGTGTATCATCGTGTGCTAACGTCACTCGCACTAAACAGCTAAATCGCTATTTAGTGCCTGTGACGTTAGCGCACGATGTTCAAGGAAACACGGTGGCTTACTTGCACGGTGGTAATGTAGTTAACAGTTTTGGCAAACGTTCTAAGAAAGAAGGTAGACAGACGTTTTTCCACGAGCAAGGCAGAAATTTTTTCTTCTTCTTTTTTTAGTGGAAAATTTAAAATCTCGGTATCTGTTTGCGATCCGCGAACGTACTATTATTTCTAATCTCCTCTTATCTTTCCACGTGATCGACCGATAACGCGTCGGATTCAATGTCGTAATTCTCTCACACGAGTTTAACGCACGCCTAACGATAGTAAGAAAAACTGCTTTTACTCACCCCTTCATTTCCTAGGAACTGTATATTAGGTTTCTCGCTGATCTTATGCTGAAACAGAAAAAAAAATGAAGGTTAATTATTTTCTTCATAAATATGTATCAAACTGCGAAGTCAGCAGTTGGAAAGTTAAGAAATTAACGTGTAAGAAGACTGTCGGTTAGATTTTTTTCCTCTAACCTTTCGTGCTGCTCGCTGCGCAACAAAATATATTTAGAAATGCGGAAATTATACTGATACATCGCGAAAGAGAGTATGAAACTTTGTAAACGCGGACGATTTTCAGGTCGATAAGATACGCGGACGAAGATTGAAAAGCGTGGAAAAGAACTCTTGTAGAATTCTGGTCGCGGACGTTTATCGCGCGAAGCCTTACAAGAGTCAATACGAACATGGGATCGATTAGCGTAATTACTCGGCCCGTCTAACTTAAGTCATACGAGGCAACGAGCGGCTGGTAATTGGCTAAGCGAGCGCGTGCGATCGTACCCGCATAAAGGCGAGTGTAAGACGCGGTGTTTTGCGACCGCGTGAAATTGCGGCGCACGATCTCGTAACACCGGCCGCGGCCGGGTTGCATTATATCGCGCCGACGACGGGCGGGCGGTGATTTTGCGTGTAACTTTTACGTACGCGCCTCTGTCTCTTGGCGATAGTCCGGGAAAGGGAAAGTAATCACCGGTAAGAGCCTCGTTCGCGTCTAAACGCGACGAGGACGAGCGCTGCTCCTCTCGCGCAGCCATTGTCGACGGCCAGACACACCGAAAGAACCGATAACTTTCTCGCATTCATTACAGAGATCGATTTTAGATAATTTAGAGTCAATCCTTCTTTCACGAGAGTGCCAATATGCCGATACATCCTGTTTAACGATCATTCCGTTCACATTACCGATCGGAGAGGAGACGCGCATTTAGCTTTTACATATCCCTCGTACGTCCGCGTCGATCCTCGATTTCTCATTAGACTCGCATTAGACTCGTGTCTATGATTTGCTAATGCTATCGTCCGCGCGGCGATGATGCGCTTACGATATATTTGTATGCACGAGGTTTACGCAGCTTCGAGGCTCATCGTCGACGCTGAAGCTTGTCGGAGTAGACGTACCTACATAATATGCGCGCGAGCGCGGCGGGCACGCGAGAAAATTAATCGCGTCGCGGAAGATCGCGTTTACTCGGGCGCGCTGGGTCGGCCGAGATTGACCCCCGGAGTAACGGCGCGCTATGAGAGTGCCGAGCTCGCGGGTGAAAAATGATTTCCTTCTTTCCCGCGGCGATCGCGCGAGGAATATCGCCCTGTGATTTCACGTACTTTCCTTTCCAATCCTTTAAGCGTGTAAAAACACTCTAATAGCAATGTATAAACCGAACTTTTCCCCGATTTTCCTCGCGAAAGAAAAGTCGCGTAATCTCGGATGCCACGTCACTTTGCGAGAGAAAAACTTGGTAACTAATCTCACTTAATGCGAGCGACTGAAAGTGAAATCTTTCCCGAAACAGCAGAAGGTTCGTACATTTAAATTCGTACAAAATGGTTTAAATTGCGGAAAAGATCGCGTGTCTAAAATGAACTCTATTAACGTACTTGAATCTCCCTCTCCTCACTCTCTTTCTTTCTCTTTCTCTCACGTTCTAGATTTATGTATCGGTTGACGCGCGGAGTGATATGCTTTCACTGATTCGACGATAATTCCTCATTGAGGAAGCGACGATGTGTCGCGGTTACATTTTGGTGGCTTCGCGGAAAAAGCGACGGTGGCATTAGACGGCCGAGAAGTCCATTACGGTCACGCCGCGGCGAGAATTTTACGACCGACACTCTGTCACGCTTGCATGACAAACGGAGTGTCGTTGCGGATTCCCCCCCATATGTGTATGCGTGTGTGTATGTGCGAGGCAGGGGATATCCACGGCGTAATACGGCGGGCAATTATATTTCCACGGTGTGTTACATAAACGCGACGAAATAATCAAGCATCGCCCCGCTCGGTCGCTTTCACTCAATAAAGGGATCCATTACAGTTTTAATTATTCTAATAACCGCCTGTTCGCTGTTATTCGAAAGTGTACATCGAATCGCCATTGTCATTCTGCACATTTCCATTCTATGCGTCGATGCATAGAATGGAATAGTATAGCGAAATTGAAAAAAACAACGCGCAAACGTTTCTCTTAAATGAGTCTTCGGGAAAAATATTTTTAGGACGAGAGGACTCTGTTCAGCAGGGGTTCGACAAGACATAAAACATCTCAGCGGGAGAGAATCCTTGAAGGACACTCTAGAGTTAATGAGAATCGCCAAAGTATGTGCACTGTCATGTAATGTTAATAGGACAAAGTATTTCCTTCTCAGTATTTTTCTCCCTCGCTTCGAAGTGAAATTTTATCGTCATTGCCACTGTCGATGCGGGTCGTTAGCTACATTGGTCGGAAATGTGAGAGACAGAAAAGGCAAAAAGACAACTGTGGGGAGAGGTTTTAATATCCACGATCAAATTTATTTATGAGAACGTTTATGGAAACGCGATAAATGATGAACGTATCGAATCGCTGAGACAAAATAATTGCGATCCTGACATTTTAACATCGTCGGAAAAATAAGAAAAACATAAACGTATAATATAGTTTACATCACTGCAATGTATAGAACATTCAAGACACAAGTGTAATGAATATAAAATTAAGCGTCTAGCTTCTTTTTATCGACCAAAGGACGAATGTGGCTGATCAACGTTCTGCTTCGACGACAACGAGGCGTCTCGTGCGCCACGCAAACGACCTCGGGAAGGTTCTTGCCAGCCATTCCTCCCGAACAAGAGAGTCTCCTCGTCGGCAGGTCAATAACTCCTGAGTACAACCCCCCGATTCCCCTCGTCTCTTACGCATCGCGTTCTCACCCCCGACGGCGGCGACGGCGGCAGTGGCGGTGGCGGCAGCGACCCTTTATCCCGCTCTCTACCCAGAATTGGATTTCTGAGCCCATCGCGTTAACAATAGCCCGCCGTACATCTTAGTCCTACGATCTGCGAGTTATCCGCGATTAATTGTTTGTCCCGCGTTCATCTCGCGCGACGATCGATTTCGCTAACTGCCGGCAAATATAGCCGAATTTCGATTACCGATTAATCATAGCTTGACACGCTAAAAGCGTGTTTGCGGGAATTTCCTCCTTATCATAATCGCGCAGCACGCGCGCGTGTCCCTACCCGACTCGCCGACTCGCCGCGTTATCAATCGTTTATCGCCATAATTCTTATAATTCACGTCGATTTCGACGGGGACGTTGATTACTCTCTAACAACAAGTTAATCGCGAACCATCACCGGCATGACGTTAACAACTTGATTATGAGAAACGGGGCGATATTCCGGCGCGTGTTGTTCGTTCAAACAGGAAAAATAGACGGCCGGCCGACTCTGTTTAGAAACAACTTTGCCTCGCACGCGATCGGACGCACGAATGAAAAAAACAAAAGATCTGTGTTGCGCACTGATATGTCATGCGTGCGCGCGGTTGCGCAAGCGCACGTATCTTATATCGCATCTCGATATTCGTAAGGATGTCTAATCTACGATATTTCGAAGACATCTAAAAATATGCTTTCATCGAAATTGAGAATAGCGAGAGAAACGCTTTTCTAAACCAACATTCGAACGAATTCCGTTCTTACATCCGATTTTATATAAATATTGTAATTCCGTGGCAATTATAAATCACGAATAATAAATACGTGTACTACAGTGCCAGAAATATAACGCATTAGTGAAAGAGGAGAAGTATTATATGTGCATTTCGTAATATGAATAAACATAAACGTAAATTTATTCGTCATAAATAAAAGCGTCGGGTTATGGCATTTCCTAATTATTACTGCTCGTATTTATCATCATATACTATATTTTTGTTCATCTCCTGGATACTCAATAAAATTATTATTATTATTATTATAAATAAAACATTTTTCCTCATTTATACGCGTCTTGTAACGATCGCTGCAGAACGCCTTACGAAAGTACGCTTCAATTTCCAGCATTTGGCATCTTTATTCAAGCTTTTCTCGACCGTTTACTTTGGCAAATAAAGGCGAAAGCGTGTGCTCCACTTTGATTTCTGATCCAATTTTTGGCGGCAGATACCGCGAGTGCGGGCGCGCTGGGGCGCGATATTTTGCAATCATTTTGCAATCGCGATGCAGGAAAATAGGAGCGCATTTTCGGTTCGTTAACCCTGAATGCACGTAACAAACCCAGCTGCTGTTGCTACTACTACTGCTGCCACCGCCGCTACCAGCCGACACGCGCCACGTTGGTTGTAATTCGCGCGCGGCTGGTATAATAACATTAATAACATACGGTCACCGCAGCAAAAAACTATCTAATTAAGTAATTAAATGCACAGCTATGTGCAACCGCGACGTGCTATAAGAGATTTACACGTAAGCCATTATTCGTGGCCGCGCGAACTTTGATTAGCTCGTTGAACTATTTATAGCCATATCAATGTGGCACACCTGGGACGTGTCGCGTATAAACGATCGTTGAATATTGCAGTTATATCACAGCTGATTCCGTCGAAAATCCACGGACCGGTACCCAAAAAAAAAGGACAAAAAATACCGGCCCGTGAGACGATGTTGCGTGCCTTATCGATTGATATGTGTGTTTTAGCCCTATTGTCCTATCGCGAACGGCCGTTTTGGGGAAGGCTGTAGCTCGCGCTTATGCAGGTAAGTAGAACTAAGAGAAGTAGTACACGATCAGCGGAATAGCAGTCGGCCGTCTTCCATAAACAGACGTTCGCTTTCCGCGTTTAACAAGAACGCCGGGGCGCGTCCGGCTCGCGGTGCTCGCCGGCGCGGAAAAGGAAGGCGGTTCCCCAAAAATCGCTCGCCGCGCCGGTCGGCTCTCAATTAATCGCCTCGGCGCAAGCATAATCGGCGTGCGACGAGGCACGGTTGCCGGTTCGCAACAGGTAGGCAGGCAGACAGGCAGGCAGGCAAGCAGGCAAGGCGCACACCGTGCGCTTATTCGCTTCGCCACGACGAGAAATTCGCCAACACCGCCAACTGGTTCACTTTCTCTCGGGCGGCGAACTCCAGGCTGTTCATTCTGCCTCCCCTCGTGTACGTGCATGTATACGGTTGGTGCACGCGGGCAACACGTGCACGCGTGTACGTGTATACACGCGCGTGTGCGCTCGCGCGCGCGTAACGATCGACTTTGAAACCGCGATTTCGTAGACATTGGCGAACCGATCGTAGATCCGGGTGTCTCGGCTCGATGCTAGACCTTAACCCCGGCGCCAACAAGACCCTACGAAATGCCCCAAATTATCTCTGTCTTTAAATATTTACCTTTAAACTTTTATCTTTAAATTTTTAAAGATGATATCCATTATCACAATCCATTCAAATACTATCAGGATCCAGAAAAATAGCTCCATCGTGTAAGAAATATTTTTCAAAGATAAAAATAAAATACTTTTTGAAGCACACGCTACACGAATATTATATAAACGAATTTCTGGGCGAGTAACTGGATTTATGGATAATAATTTGATCCACGTGTGTTGCGTCATCGCGCAACCATTACACGTTCGTTCATATCGGGATTAAGAGGCGTTCGTTAGATCGGAGATTCCTTCGATCACTCCGGCGATCGAGAGACTCGCTCGGCCGCGATAATCATTAATCTGCGAATGAACTCTGGTTAATAAGCGTTACACGGGATTTCGCGCAGCGCGCATAAACGACGACGGCGGCGCGGCGGTGATGGCGAACCGGGTTTTAAAGATCCGGGGCGCGAGACAACGATCGGCGTAATCAGAGCGATTAGGTGTGGCCGCGATAAGCGCGTGCAGTACTGCCTTGTTCGCTCGTCGCCCGTTTGAACGTGCACCGTACATTGTTTCTAGGCCTCCCGACGGCCTGTCGTCACTTTCAAACGGTATGCCTTTCGAAATGCATTCGTACAAGCTGCTACTTTCTCGTAGCTTCTATTCCCGATCTGTCTGCATCATCGATATCTGCCGTTTATTTTCCCTCGCGCGTCTGTCGGACCGCAGGAAAAAAATTACACGCATTTTACGATGGCACTCGTCAGGCATTACACGTCGAACATTATACGGAGCAGAGGAACACTTTCACGTTAATCATTTTTCGGAAACTCGCCGTACGAGATGTAATAAAATATAATAAAATGTAATTAGGATCAAAGAGAGCTGCGAGAGAATTCCAAACGAGCACGCTACTCAAATTTAATTATTGTAGTCGAAGATTAAGAAAATTATGACCCCTGTAAAGTCATATAATACAACCGACATTGCGCTGAGCGAAGATACCGGAAGCCCTCGGCACAGTGCTCGGTTACGCAAACGACACGAGGCAAAATGGTAAGCACGTGAAGGCTATCGGTCATAATTAACGGTCTTGCGTCAGTACCATCCTCAATAAATCATGCGTTACGTCGAGAATTAATATTTCCACGACAGCGTCGTCGTCGAAACGTCACCGTCGCTCGTCGGCTCGACCTCGTACAATGAGCAGCCATAGGCCGAGATCGGGACGACTACGCATGCCTGTAAATGTCAAACGGGTTTTGCGCACCACCTTTAGGAAAAGAAGAAATTGAACTCTTTGCTTGGCCAATCGTTACCAATCGTTACCAATCGCCGAGATCGAACAAACCACGAGAATTGACGAAAGGATTATAAGGATCCATTTTAACGCGCTTCACGCGTAAAAGTCGCAATATCTTGTGGGAAATGCAAACGGCTGAAAGTTCGTACACCGTCACGTTGCGGAAAAATCCTAGCCAGTATTCAAAGCGTGTTATTAATGTCTTATTTAGTAAAAAAAAAAACTTCGCAAAGAAGCGTTTTCCTCGTAAACTTTTATCTTTATTTTATTCACGCGTACACTTTATTTTTATTTCTCACTGTCGCTCGAGTACAATAAAGTCTCCCATTTGTTCCTCGGTACAGAATAGTATAGAGTAAGATTCGCCGGGGATATATAGAGAGAAACACGAGAGGGTAAGAGAGGGAAACAGCGAGTAAGCATCGATCCTGAAAACCGACGACGACGCAACTCCACGACAGAAACTAACGGAGCTCGTCTCTTTCTTTAAAGCTTTCTCGATATCAAAACTAAATGTATTTATGAATTCTTCCTTTGATTTATGCAAAACAAATCATTTTTCCACCCTGGTACACTAATTAAAGTTCATAAATTTTAGTTTATTCCCATTCGATTTATCTTAATATAGGGACTTAATAATGTAAGGTTTAATAAGATGTCAAAATGTAGTTAATATTACGAATTACCTATATTTTTATTAAATTGCATTTTTTGTTAATCATAGATTCTATTACTTATATCACAATTGAAAATAGGACGCTGACAGAGCAAATAGAGAGAAATTTTAAGGTTCTTTATAAAAAGGCTTGTATTGAATTTTTTGCTGTTTTAAATCATCGCGAAAAGCGTGGGCAAGGCAAGAGATAAAATGGATTTATCGCTTGTACGCGGCGCGATACGATAAATAAATCGTGTAATTCGCGCGTACTTTACGCGATCGTTTCCCCGCGAATATCTCCGAGGGACACACAATGCGACGTAATTCGCTATAGTTAACAATTGTAACTTGCACGGCGAATCTCGTCGTACAGTTGGCGGCGAGCGGGCGGATTTAAATTACCAGTCGCGCGGCCACGACAATCGAATTATCAACAAGACCAAACTCAGTTAGCCCGAGATACAATGGACCCCTGGCCGCCGCGCGCTCGGGACGACGCGACGCCCTATTTTATTCGTTTTTTCTTTTCGCAGTCGACGAAAAAGCGTCTCGCGGAGCGGAGAATGGAGCGGAGGACAAAGGCGTGTGGGTGGGAGGGACGCGTGCGGGTTCCCGGGGGAAAAGCGAGGGAGAAGCAATACGGAAAGGACCGGACAAGCGGGAACCATTATTCGTGCGTTACCTTCTTAAAGGCAAATGGACAACAAGGGGACGGGGGGCGGGGGGCGGGGGACGGAAGGGAGCGAGACGGGAGAACCGGGTGTTGCAACGAGGAGGAACCGACCGACGTCTCTCGTTTTTCCGAGTCGAGGATTCCGAATCGTTCGGCGGGGAGTTCTTGTCGAGGCCTCCGTTAAATCGTAAGCCAGACACGCAGGGCCCCTTCGCGAGCATCACCAACACCGTCACCCGTCGCGTCACATCGACGTCTACCTGCGCATCTGTATACTCGCGTTTGTGCCGCGCCGAGTACCACCTGCCCTATAGGGGCGTATATTATGTCGCATTGAACCCGACGATTCACATGGGGTGTGCCGCCGCACTCGGAGCCTCTCTACAAACGTCACGCGCAGAGAGGGTTCCTCAACCCCGAGAGTTCGATCTTCGTGCAACGAGACGTATTCTCGCGACTAGGGAGACTCGGGGCGTAGGAACGATATTATTTTGTAATAGATATAGAGAAACTGTCACTTGACTGAAGAGACCGCTTGTGCTAAATCGTGCTCCAGTCGAGAATAAAACAACAAAGTGTTAATCGCGCGTGACGGATAGACGGACGGCGCGAATTGTTGGCCGAAAGTATTTTAATTTAGAAGTTCTGGGATTAAATATCCCGCGCGGGTTATGGCGCACGTAACCGCAGGTACTTTCCAGCTGCCACGGAATCGGGAAACGCCGCGCGTCCGCGATAATTGCTCGTTCTCGAACGTTTATTTTGAAAGAGAGAACACGACTTAAATAGTGGCCGAGTAATGATGCGTGGAATATGAAACGATAATGTCGTTAAGCTCGACGCGTCCTGGATGTGTCGTCGTTTGTGAAACGTGAGCGAGCATGTCGGATGCCGACTCCGCGAAGCTGCGGTTTGTTTTTCGTCGTTTATCATATTTTGAGCACATTACGGTTATCCGGCCGGATTTGCGATATTCTTGCTGGACAATTCGCACGTCGCGATATTCTGTTCGTCTCGATCGAACATCGAACAGCCTAATTAATTCACCGTCAACTCACATTACGAAACTAGTTTCGCCTCGAAACGAAATAATTTCTTTTATTTCGCATGCAAACGCGCGGTGTCCCGCGCGTGCCCCCGATTTTACTAAACTTTCCAGACGGTCGAGAGCCGTCTCGTGGATCCACTTTTTTTGCGAATCTGTACGTTAATTCATTGATCAGGAGTAACGAAATCGCATTGTGAAATACTGATGCGGGATTACACATTTTTAAAAATTATCCTATGTATTAATTCAGTAGCAAAATTTCATCGAAATTTTTAATGAGAATGGCAACGGACGACAGGAGAGAGAACGCGTTATCGATTCGCAGAAACTCTCGACGGTTTCGGAGACTTGGTAGTTTCTACAAATCGGCGCGAGAGACAGTCGAGACGAGTTGCTCCTGATAGTAACCGAACATATTGTCGAGTGACTCGAGGACTTGGAATGGAATCGCGCGGCGCGCGCGGTTACGGCCCGGAAGATACGTCGATATTGACAGAGAGCTTCGGTGACGGTCGGCAGCGGTAGTTTGATGCAGGAAAGAAACTCCTCTCTCCTCCTCTTCCTCTCGCACGCACGGTACGGCCGCCGTTATTCATCGCGAGAGTCACACATGCAAATCGTGTTTACACGCCGTCGGGGAAGAGACGGGAACGGGGACGGGGGAAAATACGCGGCGCCGGATGCACGCTATCCCTCTCGCGTCGGGTAACCGTACGCGGCCTGGGTGAATGAGAACGATACGGTCTTCTTACAAAGCCAAATCACGCCGTGGCGCGAGATAAAAGTTAGAGGCTGCACGACGCTGGTTAAATCTGAGAACAAGTGGGTAGCGGCGATCACGAGAGCCGTCTTTGTTAAAGGTCCAAAAGAATGCTCTTGAAGGTGGTAGATATTAGCAAAAGTTCGCTTTACGGTAAATAGATGCAAAATCGTATTCTACATGTCTTGTAAATGAATCTTTCACAAAGAAAAATTAAGGATATTAAAATTCGAGGGAATATAAAGGATAATGATGGATGAGAGGTAATAAATAATAGATAGCTGTATAATATAAATAATAATATAATTTCTTTTGCATTTTCATTATAAAGTGTTCGTGCTTTTAACTGGCATGAAAAAAGAGTGTTTTAACTGCTTGTTTTCGCGATATCCGAAGGAAAATGGATAGGCTCCATTTCTGCACGAATTATGCGACGCTCGACCGCATTGTACCGATCGATGACGCGAATTGTATCGAAATCGAGCGCTCGCGCCAGAAACTTGTAGGCGGATAGAAATGTCACCTCGCAACCGGCACCTTATAATTCGTCACGCCACGGTGGCGTTTCACAACCGCCGTACGACGACGGCGCCGGGTACGTAACACCAACACGATTTAAACACGCGTCGCGCCACCGCGGCCTAGTGTGCGTGCGTGCGTGCGTGCCTGCGTGCACGCACGGGCGATCGCGATCAGGAGAGCAGAGTGAAAGGACCGTAAATCAGACGGAGAGACAACGAGGAACGGCGCAATTTTTTGTTACAACGGAGACGCGGAGTCCTGAAATTCGTTAAGTTCGCCCCTCAGCTCGACACCGATGACAATCCCGCGTTTAACTTGAGCTTTGTAAAGCCGTGATCAGACTACGGATTGGGATTGAGATTGGATTGAAATTTAATCAATCAGAATAAAGAAAACTAACTTTTCAAGTTTAGTGAACTTTGCTCTAATTGGTCAAATTTCAATCCAATCTCAATACCAATCCGTAGTCTGATCACGGCTTAACAGGGGTCGGTCAAGTTTCCAACACGGAGATTCGCTTTTTTGTAAAAAAACAAAATAGATAAATCAAAAATATATTCGAAGCAGTGGAACTCCACGATATCAGAAATCTCGCTTTCGCAAAAGGGATAATTTTGAAAGGAAAGTTCTTAAGATCGTCGACGTTCCCAGATTCGACGATCTACGGACTGTTTATTCAGCCACTCGTGATCTTGTACACAGCGACTATCCTGCCGCGCGGATCAGCTGATCGAGCACGTCTGTCCGAGGCAGGGGTTCGACCATCTTTCTTCCTAATCGTCCTGTTCACCAGTTTCCGCGCACACACGATTTATGTACCGTGAATTAGCGGAAGGTCCTGTCGCGAGGTGAAATTCTGGAATCTTGTCGAGCGTAAAATTTGTTGCTCGCAACAAATCTCGAGATCCCTGCGGACGCATTATTAACCTTGGGTATCCTCCTACGTGTACAGCCGAGAAGATGCAGATTAGAATCTCGCGCGGCCGCACGCGTCGCCGCATTCATCATTGTCGCTGCCGTCCACCATCACGAATTCATTAACGTTACGGCGATCGTCTAAACTGCGCATTCTGCGAGACACGCGATGCCGCGGGCTTGAGGCCGTCGGAGCCGTTTCGTGCCATCGGAGAGACCGGAGGAATCGAGGTCAGGAGGTTAGGATCGGATAATTTCGACGAAATTGTACGAATACCTCGGCATTGAAAGGTTTAAATTGACAGTTGTCATTTTGCTAGAAAAATGTTTGCGCAAACATTCGAGCTACTTATTAGATGACAGACCGTTGGCAAAAACTACCTCTCAAGGTAGTCAAGAATCAAGGTTACGTGCAGCTTAATATAATCTTTCTGCGGTCGAGTATTTTAATTAATTTTTTTATCACCGACTTTCCTTCATCGGCGAGCCACATATTGCAAAAGGCGAATACTCGTTTCGAGCGTTCACAGCAGCTTTATATACCGAGATAAAATCGCGATTGCGCCCGTCGAATACATTACAATCGGTTGCGACTTAATTTGATGGCGGTACCAAGGATGAAATTAATTTGACGACGATCGCAAGACCGGCGTCGATTGTTTCCCGTGGCGCGTTTCCGAATGGTGACGAGTACGTGGGTACGCGAGAAAAAAAAATCTTTAGCACCACAGCTGTTATAAACAGTTCGAAAAAAGAGATAACGCGGCGAGCGTAGGAGCGTCGTGTTATTCCAGAAATTTGAATTCCCGCACCTCCGGCAAACTCGATTGTTCTCGCGAGTCGATAATGGAATTCAAGACGCAATCGAACAATGAATCCGCATTTCCATATCGTGAATGCGTTCCTCACGATTAACACGGTATAAATTAAGCGATCTTTTACACAGAACTACTGAGTTAACTCTTACTCAAGCTCATAGGGCTGCGTTCGGAAACGTCACCCGAGTGCACACGAGTATACTCCCTTCTCTTTCTATCTCAGCGAGTTAGAAGGAGAAGGGAGTATACCCGTGTGTACCCGGGTGACGTTTCCGAACGCAGCCTAGACATGGTCATTTTACAAATGCACCATGTCGACGATCGGCCAACAAAAAAGACGCCTCAAACACCATAATAACCTTCAAGATACTATTAAGTATCCTACAAACCGCCATAACAAATGTCTCCCTTCGAAAAATCTGAGACCGTATTTAATTATTAAAGAAAAGAAAGAAAGAGAAAGTTCAGAAATCGTCCGGAATGTGATGAGAATGTAAACGTATATTTTTTTCTTACCAATGTACAATCCTATACGCTATCGCCTAACATATTTTTATTTCTATTAGGATTATAAATATTCATATTAATGACTAAATATTCAAGATGTTCCACAGCTAATTGTAAGTTAAATTAATTTAGAAGTGACATATACTATTAGTTGAATAAATCTTGAATAAATCAAGAGGATTTCTACGGAAGCGGCTTATCTATCGAATGTAGAATGCTTAATATAGCATTAGATATTCATTTTTTTCCTGTGCTCACCGCATTATCTGATGTTATCGGAAAGATAATGTCGAACAAAAAAAAACATGGTAACACATGATATCAAAAAAGGTCCAATGGCACGATAAATAATTATCATGTTCTTGTGTTGTGCATATCGGGCGATATATTATTAATATCGACTATCAAATACTTTGATAGATATTACGATACCACGGGCGCGGGGCGTTCCAATTGTGTATTTTATATTCTTTTATCAGATACATAAAAAAAAATTAAATTAAACTGGCAATTTAATAGCTAACAAAGAAAAATTTTAAACAATAAAAATTTAGAGTTTTAATTATTTTAATACAAGATTTAAAAAAATGAGAATAATACGAGAGGACATGTACAATCTGAAGATTCGATACATGCCGCTCTTATCGCGCTACAGACGTAATTGTTGCATTTTTAGATGGAGACTGCGCGATAAGACCGTGCGCAAACGTGGCGAGTATGAAATCGCAGTGAATCCGGCAATGAACTTTTCTCTCGACGCAGCCACGTGCGTAACGAGCAAATCATCCTAAAGAAATTTCTCAGAGTGAGCGTTCGACCTGTTTTTAATGAAAGCCGGAAGCGCGTATCAATAGCAGCTCTGTGTTATGTTCCGCGTCAGATCGCGCGCGCTAGGTGTACCCGCCTGTCGGAATACTTTCATGATTAATTCCTATCGATCCCTCGCCACCGTTGTGTGTCGCCGCCTGCATTTATTATTTGTACTAATTTTAGGCAACAACCCAGGTAGCATTAATGTCTAAAAGACCTCATATAGATTATATCTTTAAGATGCCAGATATCTTAAAGATGTCTTTTAGACATTAATTGCTACCTGATGGGAATGTGCGTAATAAAAGTGCGCGCGGTAAATTTGACAAACGAGCGTTTGAGAAAGATCACATCTTATTTAGAAACGTACATTTACATAAGGATCTAACAAGCCGAGTTTTCTTTGTCCCGGAAAGCATTTCCGTGAGAGAGATATTTTCTGCTCGTAACCACGCCGCGCGTAACTACGCTGCATCGCGCTGTCTTTCATCGCGGCTCGTTGAAACGTTTCAAAATATAAAATAAACCCCTTTGGAAGGACATTTTAATTGCGAGCATATAGGAGGAGGAGGGGGGGGGGGTTCGGACAACGTAAATTACCTCGATGAAACGAGCCGCGGAGGTGAAGAGGCGAGAATTTTTCATGGGGCGCGTGCACGCTCCAACGTGGGGAAAGCCCGCCACGGTATTATGGTAAAACGCCAGAAAATCCCCGTGAACGATTAGCCGAGAGTCCCTTTTTTTAATCCCGCGTTGTCTGCTTTGTGCGCGGCGACGTAATATAAAAACTTTCGCGACAATCGCCTGTGCTAGTTAGGGCGGGTACGTAATTATCGGTAATTAGAAGAGTATATAATCGAACGGCAATATTGTGTTACACTTTTGTTCAATATTCAACAGCTTTCTTTCTAATAATCTTTTTTCTCTTGTATTATTAAGCATTTACAACGCGAGTAAGATGTATTAAAAATATATACATGTATAAAGAATGCAGATGTAAGATAAAATATGTAAGAGCGATTTATATGTATTATTTTATATTAAAGCGTATACACGTAATGGTATATTTATTTACCCGAGCGTTAATCTCGGCGATATCGTTTTTACTGCTTAAATATCAGCGGCAGAAAGACTTCCTGCGGTAATTATATAGCAACATCCGGCACTAGGCTCGGGGGATTTCAATAACGATCAGCCGTCGCGGCCGGATTAAACCGAAAGGATTTTCTCATTAGATAACTCACATTAATACGTAGATTAATACTCGCAATTATCCCGTAAAAGCTCGGAAACAGCGGCGCGATTCGATTTACCAGTTCAAAGAAAAAAAGGCGAGCGCGTAACATTAGTTTCTTGTACAAGAGCAACGGCCTTGAGACGAACTCTTCCAGCATCCCCCGAACGTCCTTAGAGAGAAAGGACGTCTCTCAAAGGCCTTCCTCGGAGAAAGCCTTTGCCCGCTAGATAACCGCGCGGAACACCGCGCACACCGACACAAGAATCACATCACTCTCCCTTCACCGATCTTTTTATCGCAATCCCGAGACCTCGCCGTGGAACTCGCGGCCGGCAACCAACTCCGGCATTCGCGCGCGCGTCGCGTTTTCTATCGTACGATATTAACCTTTTCCAATCCGTTCTATCCGATCCGGCGCCGATCTCCCTCTTCGACGGTACGCCTACACTCGCGCGTACGTTAAGCTCGCCCGGGATGCGATTTTACGATCGCGCAAATTCGTCGAGAGGTTGTCATCCTCTCGATCCAGATATGAGACGCTAACAATAGATCGAGCGTAAAATCCGAGCGCCAGACCATCGTCTGCAAATATTCGCGTATATACCAATTTCGTAATAGATGCGAATGTTGGATAGTAATCTTCGCTGACCCCACAAAGCGAGCTCGAAGGAAATTCTCGGGCGCAAATCATTTTTACACGCTCGCGCGGAGGCAGTGGGTCGATGGAGTTTCAATTGCATTATTTTCTCATCAATCCTCAACAGATGAACCGACGCGTGTACAAGAGATGAAGCAATGGAGAGAAGGATAAAAAAGAAGAGAGGGAACAGCCAAAGATTTATCTCGTCTAAAGAAGTGAATCTTTCTCTCTGAAATCCTACATTTTAAAACAATTTGAATAGAACACTCTACTTCAATATTTTTATTGCATCTATAAAAGGTAACAGCTTGCATTTTAAATTGTAATGTTCCCTTTATGGAGTATTCTCTTAAAATAAATAATAATTTTCAGTATCCGCGGAATTCGAGAACTCTCATCGTCTTTTTTTTTCGAATGCTGGAATCTCTCCAGCGCGAACCAGCAATCTCGTCTTGGCGAAGTCGCGTAATTCGTGGAGCGGACCTCGGATTTCACTTGAAATATGTTGCGGCGAGATTATACGTGTGCTTTTACAAAGCGCGTTCAGTACGCACTCGATGATGAAAGGGATTGACGGACGACGCGAGGGTGAAACGTATACAGGGGCACGATCGGCCGCTTTTATGTGTCATATCCGCGGATCGTTGAGAGTCCCGGAGCCCATCCGAGCGTGCACGGTAATTATTAGCCTGGAATCATTGCGGCGCTTTCGTATATTGCGTCGTGTACAGCGCGATGAAAAGGAAAAGCGGAAGAGGCGGTAAGAATGATGGGGTGGGCGCATGGAAGAAGTCGAAGAGTCGGATATAATGACATTAATGACGGGACAACAGGGGTGAAGAAGACAGTCACAACCGTGTAAGTCTATCCCGAACTCTCCTGCCCCGTGAATCATGCGAGAAAATTCTTCGGCTCGACGCGAAGAAGCGCACGGTGTGATTAGTACGAGAGCCTCTTGTCGGGAAGGATTATCGCTCTAATCACCGCCGCGTGGGAAATTCCGAACTTCAGTAATTCCAACCGATGTAATCGCGAGAAATATGACGATGAGGAATAATTTCTATTTACTTCCACGTAATTCGCATTATCTAACGTAGCATCGTGAGTTCAACGTCGTTACAAGCTAAGGTCGAGGCAAACGTCTCCAAATTTGAAGTAAATAACGGTCGAACCGTGACTAATTCTGAAAGACTGGTTAGTCATCAATGTTCTTAGTTGCGTCCATTAGTCATTCCGTCGAAAGGGAATAAGGGATAAACCTTCGCTTTTGTATTTGCGAGAAGCTTTATGTTCCGCGAGGGATCCAAAAGTTAAGAATATTTTTCTTCGGTAAAGTTCGCTGCGAACTGCATCCTTAAGTCCGTACGAGCCATTGTCGTAACGGTTGCATCTTTTTACGATGCTTTTACGCAGTTTTATCGTCTCGAAGTCTCGGACTGACACAATGCTACGACGGGGTTTACGCGTAAACCTAGTGCCGTAATGTTGCCGGGATAATTCCGCGTTGCCATGACTCCCGGCGAAGTCTATGCTCGATATACATGAATTCGTAATGAACGCTTCTCCGGGAAACTCTACAAATCAATTCACGCTCGTACCGGCGGTTTTATGAGGCGGGCTCATCGTCGATCGTCGCGGATCATTCTCGCATCATCTGATATAGGTAATCGCTTCGAGCCGCCATGAATTTCGCTCTCGTGACGGCGAAACGGCCATCCGATTTCACCATTCTCATTGAAATTCGTCGCCGGTGAAAAGGATACTCCGGGTATATCCGATCGCTCCGGGTCGAAAGCGCGAACCACGCTCTCGATCGGCAACGATTTCCGGGAGGTGTATCCAATTGACGTTCGGATAACGTTACATCGAGATCGTAAAACCGTTAGAGAATTAGCCAGAAACCGCACGCACTTTTTCTCGTAAATGGTACTCGCGTCGCGATCGAGATAAATCTAGCCGAGTAAAAAGATATCGTTATTTTGCTTTCATTATCTAATACGATATTATCAGTACCGCCGAGAAGAATAATTTCGCTTACGTAAGATCGCGCGAGCAAATATTCTTTTCTCCTCGCATAATTAATTCTCAACTCGCGCGCGTCCGACGATATAGCTAATGTTCGTAACGTATCTTGTTGTCATTAAAATATGTTGTTAGACGGACGCCGTCAGCGGTGCGTACGTGCGTTTCCGGCCGGGGAGGTGCATACACACAATCGCATTTGCGTGACACTATCGTACATAGTAGTTGGAGTTAATCATCACCGCTAATTGACGCGTGAATGAATTACGCGGTCCGAAGCCTCATTGAAGCCTTTTCCTTGTCGATTCATTAGGCGACCGATATGCATAGTCTTGAAAAAGTGAAGATGCGAACGTCACGGAACGCGTTTTTTTCGTGGCACACCTTGCTACGACGAAATGATTGCATAAAGCGCGTGCGTAATTTGAGCGCGTTATTATCGAAAGATAAAAGTCGAGCTGTCTACCAATTGTAAAACAATACGACCACGATAAAACTCACTCATCAGATATATAATCGCAAAAGCTTTTTCGCTGCATTCAGCAGCTTTTGATCGAATAAATTGCCGACGGGCCAGAAATTAAACACAGATTAGTTCCGCGTTCTGGGAAAGTCGACATAAATAAACGTGAAAAATAATCGATATATATTGTTAATATTAATTTTATTAATATTAATTATAGAGAGAAATAATACACAATTTAATGACAATATTATTTATATCTAGATTGGCGATAAATATAGGCAGTTCTCTTGGAAAAATCTTTTCTCAAGTTTTTAATGTTTTTTAAATGCGTGAGACGTTTCGTAATTCGAGATAGACTGTGGATTTTTATTTGTTATTTTGTACGTTTCACGGAAAAGAATATCGAAATAAACGTGATATTTACACCGGCGCACGCCTCGTCTTTTCGTTACGTGAATCCGTCGACGAAAAAATATTTACGACACGCAACCACCTGTTTTTACAACAATTTTATATATTATACAGCGAGCAAATCCTAATCAGTGGGTATTACGAGATCAGTTGAACACTTTCAAGGTTTTCAACGATCGGCTTTGCTTTTTGAAGCGTGCCTTTCCCTCCCTCGTCCAAAACCCCCCCGTACGACTTCGCGTATAGTCGGCATTCACTTTCACCTCGCATAATTTATTCTATACCAAGCGTAAATTGGAGGCATTTGGCGCATGTAAGTCGCCAATTTAATAGCGCGATTACGAGGTGAGACACTCTTCTTTTTTTCTTCTCTTTCTACCGAGGCTACTTTAATGATGCCGATGTGTACCTTGTGCCGCGAGGAATGCATCTCGCGCGTTAATATCACTCGACTTTCCATTCGCCGTGTTCTATGTCTCCCGGCAGTGTTGAGTTATTTTTGTGCGCGCGCGCACGACAGAGAGAGAGAGAGAGAGAGAGAGAGAGAGAGAGAGAGAGAGAATCGGGGATTGGAATTCCCGAATAATTTTGGCGCGCGCGAATATTTAAATCGCGATTTATTTTCGTAATAAATTTGGGTGTTGTTCAAATTTACATTTAAGGCTTAAAATCTCGCGATAACCCGACTACTATTTACGATCAAACGCGGTGATTCCAGCCTTGCCTATAAAGTTTCGCCATTTTTGTCACGCGCGGCGGACGGTGATAACACGTTGGCACGACGTAACGTGGTTGTTATGAAAATCGTTTAATTATAAAAGTACGCAGGCAAACGGAGAGAAAGGGAACAATCAGGAAAATTTTATGGTGTGCGAGATTTTTAGTGAAGTTCCATAGCATTTTCAGCTGCTATTAAACATGGTTTGGAAATGTTTACTTAAGAGCTACTTCTAACAAGACGCAAATTGGAGTCGAAAGAAAGAGAAGAGAGTTATAAAAAAAAGAAAAAAAAAAGAAAAAGTGCACTGAAGACGAGACAAGTAAATCGTTACAATGGACCATAAAAGCCCAGCTATTCTTTTCATTAGAAATAACTTTTTCGAAACTAGTATTTCCAAACTATGATTAATAGCAGCTGAAAACACTATGTTTTCCCTAAAGAAAACCTTTTCCTAAGGATAAAAATGCCAAGAAACTGTCCGTAAAAATCTCAAACCATAAAATCTTTTGTAGACTACAAGATTGTCTCAAAAGAAAATTTAAATATTAAACCTAGTAACTTTAGAGAGTTAGATATGTGTTCCGTAGAAATTTATCTATTTAAAAAGGATTTTCTACGGAAAATCCTCTGTAAACAGATAAATTGAATAAATAAATATCAGACGGAGAGATTCATACAGCGACGATTAAATCAGTCATTCGAATATTTAATATTCTATCTTTCTCGATTTGAATAACAATTTGTGCCATTCCGTTTAGCCTTTGGTGAACAAGGTGGGTAATAAAAGAAAGTAATATAAAGAGAGAGATGGATTTTCTCTCTGCTTACAAAACATACAAGCGATCGTTATACAGCCCCGGATTCAGGTTCGGGTTATTCGAGTTTCGAGGAACAGCTGTACTTTTCAAAGGGGAACGCCCCTTTTCTTACGGGATGCAGCCGACACAGCAAGCAAGCCGGACCGGCCGCGGCCCTTGCCGGAGCCCAAGGGATTCGAACCTCGCTGCGCTTTTTAAAACGACCTCTGTCCTTCGTTTTTCTCCCTGTCTCTCTCGTTTGTTGCCCTCTTAGGTGCTCCGTAAGAACTAGAATCGTTAGGATTTAAATGTTTGGCCGCTGGTAGACAGACTGTCGAGCCGGAGAAACTTTCGATTCGTCGGAAGATGCTTCTTCGCGTGTTTATCACGTTTGATTTATTAATTACGTCAGGACAGAATAATTTATTTTCGCTGTACTTTAAGCAGATAATTATCATTGTCATCGAAAAATAGAATTATCTATTTCGACATAGATGGCTTCAAGTTTTTGTTTATCTTTTCATAGATATTTTGTATTAATTAAGCTAAATAGATGCCGAGGGAATGTTAAAATCACTTCGCTATCTCTTACGAGATGACGCCATTTGTTATCAATAATTTATCGAAGTAATCTCGGATTCAATGATCCGAGACGATAGGTACTGGTGGGGAGACATTACAATCTCATTTACTTAAGTGAGATTTAAGTAAATATGTGACTTCTAAAACTTCGAAAACCTCTTCTCGACGGAACTTTCCGTGATCGGCGCGTAAATAAGTAATCATCGCGATAATTAAATAAAAGTCGATCTCTCTCTCTCTCTCTCTCTCTCTCTCTCTCTCTCTCTCTCTCTGGCGCTAAGCGCGAGCCGAACGACAGGTTCGAAAACACCGAAATTTGTTTTATCGAGGTCGTTTTCCGGCTGTTTTACGGCACGTCGCCGCGACGTATAAAAGCACAATTCGAGTCCGAGAGGCGAGTTACAAGTCACGTAATAAAGGTAAAACAAAAAGAGACGAGATATCGACAGTACCGTGGCATGGCGAGGCACGCAAACGCGGCTGCATACAAAATTTCTCGCTATCTCGCGGTCGCGGGGATAAAGGCCGCCACTCGCACGCTCAACGGCGATATTTTGACGAAGGCACGCCCCACCGTGCCTCTCCTCTACTTTCGAATCTCGTCCGGGAGGTTAGAATCAGCTGATGTAAGAATTCGCAACCGCTTTATAACGCTTGATGCTCCTTAGACCGCGTATATATTCCCTCGGTTTAAAGCGCGCGCGGCCAGAAAAGCGCCGGGCAGGCCGTAAAAATATAAAGGGCAAAAGGGAGAAAGAGAGAAAGACGGACAGGGAGAGACCCGCGTTAAAACTTTTTTACGACCCCCGGATGATCCGGTCGGCCCGAATCGCCGACACGTCGGTATTTAACAGTCATCGAGAGTTACGAGAGGATTTAAAAAAAAAAAAAAAAAAAAAAAACAGGGAAAGGGTAGGAAAATTCGCGGACGAGCGCGTCCGGGGATTAGCTCTTGCAGAAATCTTTGCCATCTGTGACGCGACATGACGGGACGTGACACGGGACGCGACGAGATGATTCATCTGTTTTCGCATTCCCGCGGAGAATCCTCGAGATCCTCGAGATCCTCGCGATCAACGTCGGGACGGACTCTCCGCCTCTGGGAAGGGCTCTCTCGGGTTCTCGAAACGCGCGGAATTCCGGAAACGCGTTCCGATCGCGTTACGTATATACGCGCGTCGTCGGGGTGATTTTTCGACTTCGGCTCGGCCCGTTCTCGCGCTCTCGCGTATTACGTAATTGGCCGTTGTCAAAGCAGCAGACGTGTCGACATCGCGCGACTCGCTCGCTCGCTCGCGAGACTCGCCGCGCCGCCGCGCCGCGGCCGCTGCGAACTCGAAAGCCGCAAAAAAGGAGACCGCATACCGAGACGGAGGGGGAGCGTGTCGAATTTTCGAGTTTCTCGGCCTTCGAGAAAAGTTCTCTCGAAGGCGGACGAAAAAGGGAGAAAGAAAAGGAGAAAAGCAGAGAAGGAGAGAGAGCAGCTGTTCGGCAAAGAAAATCAAGTGGCCCTCTCTCGAACGTGATCTTCGAGGAGAACGGATTGCGCGAGAAGAGACAGAGATGAGAGAGATAGAGAGGAGGGAGTAGAGTAGCAATTAGAGAGAGGGGAAAGGGGACCGTGCCCGTCCAAGATCTCTCAGGCGTCGGCGACGGGAAGACGTCGCGTTGTCGCGACGAAATTTCGCACGAAATATGGCGAGCGAAGCGAGCCGACGATCCGGGTGTCTCGCCGACTCTCTTATTCTCTTGGCACGATATTACGACACACACGTACGCAGCCACGCGCGCGCGCCCGCTCGCACGTTACACGCCACCGTTCCTCGCGGTGTTCGGTGTTCGGTGTCGGTGTCGGTACGCCTGACCGCACGTACACACATATACACGCATTATATACACCCGCACGCACGCACGCCGCGACGAGCTCGCGCACGCGCGCGCGTGCGCGCGCGCGAGTGCGAGCGCGACGATCCTAGCCTCCCGGAAAAACGTAAGAAAGCGCCGACAGGACAGCGGATGAGGCACTCACCTTAATCCTGAGGTACTCGTTGATGGCACGTTGCGACGAGTCGGTGAGCTTGACGAATATCAGGGACTTGCGCTCGTCGAAATTGCCGTGCGACGACAAACCATACTGGACATCTGGCACCAGCGCCATTTCTTCGTCTCCCATTTCGCCGTGTGCGGCCTCTCTCGCACCGTCCCGCTCGCTCGCCCGCGCCCGTCTCGCTCCTACCTACCCGCGCGCGCGCACGTCTCCTCACGTCCGTCCCCCTGGCTGCCTCTGGCGCAGCGCGCACACAGCTGACGTCCTCCGCTCGTCTGGCTGGCCTCTGGCCGCCCCGCCGCGCAGCGCCGCGCCGCACCGCGCCGCTCGGCCAACGCCGTGAAAAGCAGCGCGCGACGACAACGCGCTCCTCTTTCTCTCTTCTCACTCTATCTCTCTCGCTCGGCACTCGCGCGTTTCTGCTCCAGCCTCCCCTTTTTTTTTCTCGAGTTTTCGCGCGGCGCGAAGTTCGCGCCGTACGGCGCACGGAACCAACCGCCGCGGACGACACCGACGCACGAGATATCTTCTCAGCCGGAACTCCCCGACGCGCGACGAGACGTTCCCTCGCGAAACGTGTTTTTCCTTCTCGCCACGCTCACACTACCACCACCGCCGCCGGCCTCTTCCGTCGCCGCCGCCGCCTCTCCCGCACAGTTGCCGTATGTTCTCCCGGTCTTTATCTCTCCTTCTCTCTCACGACTTGTCGACACACTATACCCGCGATCGGAGCTGAGGCTTCCCCCCCCCCCCCGGACCCGATATACCGCAGCACCCCGTGGACGTGGACGTTAACGGCGAACCACCCCCGTGCCCGCTCGCGATTTCCCACCTGCTCGGCTCCCTCTCAACCGTCGCATATTATCGCGCCGACACGACACGGCTCATCTTGGAAATTTTTCCTTCGGCGATGATCGAACCTCGTTGTGGGTCCGGTTGGATGGTGAGGTGAGCAGCGCCCGTCGTTTCGGCGCAAGGAAACACGACTACACACTTTCGAACGGCCACCTGGTAGGCGGGGCTTGAACGGAAGAGCCGTCGACCAATCGCGTCGCGCGCAACCGGATAACGCCGACAGTCGGGACCAAGGACGACCTCGCCGTCCTCGCGCGGTGACGGCCAACGATCGACTGCCCGCCGGCTTTTCCCGTCCCGCGACGCGTACCGGCGCCGCCACCTGTCGGCGCGCCGCCGACCTAGCTCTCCTCGCCGACCTCGCCGTCGTAACGGCGCGTTTGCACGAGAGAATCCGGCGGGATTTCTCGTGTTTCTCGCCGCGGAAAATTCCCCCTCGCACAAACACCGATAACGTTTGTTTAATTACTTCGTCGCACAGTGAGATGCTGCGTTAATAATGAGATCTAATGGCGGAGAAGAACAAATGCACGCTCACAGTTGCGGAGTTTATTCGGCGCGCGTGACTGGCTGCTGCTCTCGCGAATGTTGAACGCGAAGTTAGCCACTAACATTAAAGGGCGATGTTTCGATATTAAAATCATGAAAATATCAGCGAAATCGATTTTTTTTATGCGACGAAGCAATTTTTCGTAAATTTTTGTTTAGATTGTAGCAAATTACGTAAAATTTGTTAAATATCTCCTAGCTAGGAATTTTTCGAACGAACTGCAGTCGCGTTGGCGTCACTGCCACCTTGACGCAGGAGCCTGCTGTGTTGTTACGTCTTGATCTGGCAAAATAATAAAATTATCTCGTGATTCTTCGAAACTCGCTCTGAGATGCTGCGAATAGTGGGCTGTGTTGCAAATATATGTCTTATGGTACACTTGAATGTGATGATATCCACGGATTGGTGGTATGGGGAGAGAGATCTGTTCGGTCCATATCCCAGAATACCAGACAAGGACTTGCTGAAGGTAACCTTTGCGATTGTTGTAATCTGAAGCTCCTAAGTTCACGTCACCCTTCGCCAGAGTTAGTCGATTTAATTCAAACTTCGAGATTATTTCATTTGAAATTAAAATCTGTCGATATTAATTGTCAGATGAAATCGCCGTGTTAGTCATTTAAGTGCTTCCGGCATTATCGACCAAGTTACGATTGTTATTTATTGTTACAGAGAGAAATTGAATTCGCAAAGGAATGCAAGGAGTTTATCAAACCGCCTAAAGCCTGTGTCTAGTCTGGATCCGAGGTTAAGGGAACTTCGTTAACTCCAATTGTACAATTTTAGTGAATATGTATGCGTTCCCAGGGGAAAATGTAGAAATAAATGTTACATTAATTTATAATAATGTTACTTGTGTTTTAAATTAGGTTTTAAGAAACTATAAAGAACTTTACAAACAAAATCCTTTTTATATACTTGATGCCGCAATATTATTACTTAAATAAATCAATTTCCTGCGACTGTTATGATTTGAAATAGCACAATACTATCAAGGGAGATTTTTTATGCTTCAGTGTTTCGGGTGTTTTCCTTGAGAAATGCCAATTATTATATTGTTTATTAAATTTTCAGTTTGTAGGGCGACACAAAATCGAAACTTAGGGCGAAACTTTATTTGCGAAGAAACAATTCTAATATTTTACTCACAAAAATATCCTTAATTATGTTATCTTAACGCTTCGACGTAGGGGAAAGGGGGGGGGGGATAGAATCGTGATATTCTAAAGTGTTTCAGCTTGCGAATTTTTCAATTTAATAATCTGGTCACTTTACATGAAAAATATTACAAACTATTACAAAGGCAGAGAGAAGCCTGAGAGAGGTCTTTTTTCCGGCCTTTCTCGTGAGACTGTCGAAAGCCCCTGTACACTACCGCCAGTACATCCATTTTCGAAATTGGTACTACGTAGCCACGTTCATTATCCGACACTATCGATAAAACATTTTGGTGCGCGTCCGTGCTACATCTGCAAATGTAATATATATATATATGATGTATATTATACATTTGCAGTTTGCAGATGTAGCACGGACGCGCATCAAAATGATGTTTTATCGGCATTGTCGAAAAGAGAAAAAGTGAGAGGGAGAGAGGGCTATTAGATATTTATATATAAAATATAAATATATTAATATATAAAATAAGTTAATATTTATCGATACATGTAAGATATAAATATTAAAAACTGATCCTCAACCAATTGCGCGCGCGTCGAGCCCCCGAATCCGGCCGAATCACGTTCGGCCACTCTCGCCGCCCACGCCGGCGCGGCACGCGGCACGCGGCACTCGGCAGTCACGTCGTCACGATGCGATGCCGCGACCGTTGAATGAATCCACCGATTTCGGAGCAGCGTACGTTCAAAGTCGATTGAACGTGAAATCAACGAAGACAACGTGAAATCGTATCGTGATTCAAGTAAGTGAACTAAGTGATTCAAGTAATAGCACGCTGTGATACAACGTACAACGCTCGTTCATGAATAATTTCTTATTTTCATGACTCGTGTATTTCGTGCCGCGTAATCGCGACTCCTCGTTGTGCAAAGCATGCATTATATATTATATTATATTGTAAAGTAAATTGTAAGAGAAATAAAATAAATGATAGAAATGTGAAAAAAACGTATTGTAAATAGAAGAGGACCGCCGATCGGAATCGGCGGGGGCGGTGGAGGGCCTCTATAGGTTGACCTGTTTCTAGCGGATGTTAGTTAAAATCTAAGATAAAAACTAATATTTAATTTATGACTAAGCAAATGCAAAGTCCAAAATGCATTTAATCGCAATGACATTCGGTACAAGCAGGACGGCCTTTAAAAATATTGCTTATATACGTGTACATACACCTTTTCCTTGATACTAATAGTACCAGTTTAAATAAAATTAAATTATGCATTATCAGATGAAACCGCGCAATTTGCAGATGTAGCATCAAAATGATGTTTTATGTCGGCAGTGTCGGAAAATAAACGTGGCTCTTATACGTAGTACCAATTTCGAAAATGGATATACTGGGGCGCTAATGTACAGGGGCTTTCGAACGGTCCCATGAAAAAGACCGGGATGGCCTCTCTCAGGCTTCTCTCTGCAAAGGATGGAATAAAAGGAGGATCACGGACACGGCCCCGGCGACAGATGGAATAATTTCAGAGGCAAAGTAGTTTCGGATAAGTTTATTAGAGTCCCTGGATTTACCTTCCCCTGAGGCAGCTTATCCCAATAAGAAAGCCATCCTTTTCTATACCCCTCGCTCAAACGGTACGCACCGTCTTGATACATCGCAAGGTTTCACTTTCACTTTCCCTCTCGCTATATTCCATTTTTTTTTTAAGAGCACCCTTCGGATATGGTACGTTGATCGCAAAACGAGGAACGAGAGAAGTGCGCGAAAACGGACCGCGGGTAAGGAAGTTGCGAAATTAAAGGAATTGTCATATCGAACGTGTGACTCGTTTACTTTGCTCTTAGGACGCCAACCGTAAAAACTTCGATACTTTACAGACTCGCTAGAGGCACGATAGCGGCTGCCTGATCGCCCGAGTGTTTATACAGACTCGTTCTCGCGTTTCCGGATTGATTCTACCAACCTTGAGTTATAACAGGCTTTACTTATAATTAACTAAATTACGTCCATTATACTATGCATATTGTTCTATACGTACTATGCTATTATCTAAAACGAAACAATCACTTGCTATTACAGAGAATTGAATAACGTTGATAGAATCGTCTCTACAAAATTCGACGAGATTTCTCGAAGATCTTCGGATACCGAGCAAGATGCAGCCGCTACGATTCCTCCTCGCGATGCGAACAACTTTACCATAGGCAACGTGATATTTTTTTTTAAAACATTTACAATGCGGAAGTATATACGACGATGCAACGCAACGCAATAAAGTAGTCGTAAAATTCAGCGGCCGTCTCTCTCTCTCTCTCTCTCTCTCTCTCTCTCTCTCTCTCTCTCTCTCTCTCTCTCTCTCTCTCTCTCTCTCTCTCTCTCTCTCTCTCTCTCTCTCTCTGTCTCCGTCTGTCGTTTTTAATATGCTAACACGATGGAAACGAAACGTGTATATTGAAACACTTCACAACGATATTTTTCCCCTTTTATGTACATACAATTATCCCAAGAAGATCGGAATACGTCTGTTTTCTGTTTTCACTTTTCTATTACACTTTTGTCACAACAAAAGCGTACCTGAAAAATAGAAAATAAGAAGTGACAAGCTATTCCGTCCCTTTTCGAAGAGTGTTTTCTCAGGCAAAAATCGTTCTGAAAACGATTGGGCTGTGGAAACATTCTCTCATCCGCTTTACTTCTCGCTCGAGCCGTTTTACCTGCACATACGTTTACTTGCGCGAGACAAAAGAGGAGAATGACAGTCAGAAAAAACACGGCGCAGCGCATTGTAACACATAGAGGCAAAAACATGTTGGGACATTGAAATTTTTATAGGGGGAGGGGGTAATTTTGATGGGATAATGAACATTCGGAAAATCACCGCTCCGTGGCTGTCTCTCGGGATTTCTTCTCGAGATATTTCCCACGTTTCTTCTAGATGTTCGGTGAAATAGCATTTGCAGCAAAGCTGATATAGACAATTTATGATACAACGATAAACAGTCTGTGTATATTTGCAACAAGATATCTTTCCTTAAGCATAATTTCTCCGAACTGCATGCTCTTTGCCCAAAGAACCTTTTATTTAATTTCGAGTTCTTTTTCTTCAGCAAATATATCGTAACCCTTCAATACACGCAACGTCATATATTTTCGTAAGTTTTAAATTAAAATCTTATTCAAGCAAAGCTACTGCTTATGATTAATTGAAAAATATGAAAAACACAAGAAATGTATTATCTCCTTGATTTTCAGTTCCTTGTAAAAGCTAGATTGCTTTTGTAAAAACAAAATAAATTTTAGCTTGATTGAGAAATTTGCAGTTTAAAGGAAGCGCGCTTAGCATGAGGGGACATCCTGTATAATAATATAATATGACTCTTAAAATATCATTTGTGTGGTGAAAATGGGCGGAAAAGTACGTTTTTCTCTGAGTTTTAGATATGTTTTAGAATAGATTCAAATCGCTCGAGGAAAGATAAAGTGAAAGTGATGATAGTTCAGAATTATTTCTCGATCGAGCGGGTGAGACAGCAACACGGATCGCGATCATGACCATGTATATGTATATGTATATATAATGTATATACACACTTGTAAATATGTATATAATATGTGCAGTCGTATGTGCAATATATTCTGTGATTACACGATCGAGATGCGATAATATCTTACACGTGCGTGTGTACTGTCGATGCGAAAAAGAAAAGAAAAATTAGATTACACAGAGGGTGTTTTTCGGTTGGGCAACGGCGAACAGACGCTTCGTTCGGTGTCGACGTAACGACGCGAGTGTGACTCGCTATCATGACGATGATGATGACGACGATTGAATGAACAAGGTTCGCACTAATGATCTCTCCCTCGTCTCCCGCCGAGTCGGAAACCTCGAGGTCTCCGACCGGGCCGAAATAATTGTGATCGCGCGAGCAAATAATGTCGGTCGATATCCGAGCAACAAGAATTCTATTTCGTTATATTGCGTTCACTTACGCACGAGAACATTATTGAAGAGGCGAATGAATAAGGAAGGAAAAAAATGCGTTTATTTATACTCTTTCGAGACAATCATTTGTAGCGTTCGCTTTGAAATTGAACGTTTTTAGATTTTTTAGAAGACGATCATATCTTCGTATATTTTCGAATACCTTTTTTTATCTCAATGTCTTCATTCACTCACCCTCTTATCACACTGTATATGTATCATATACAGCGTGTATCACTCGAACGTTGTATTACTCGAATAAAGACCAGCAACGAATCACAGTTAGTTAAACGAATGCTGTACACGTGCCGGATTTCCACCCCGCGTGATTCCGTCTCACGCCGTATATGTATATACGCCATATGTATACAACTGTATATCTAGCTACGACTTAAAATTAATAGTATTTAAACTCTGTCTCTCTGATATAATAATGCGATGATATGGCACGTGGTGTGTGTGTATGCATGTGCGATGAGATTCAACGATGATATATAACTCTAATAGGTCCCTCTCTCGATCGTCTCTTTTCTCTATCTCCCTCGTCCATTCGACTACAATGTTTCCCCATAATTACCTAACTAATCACCCGGGCATTAGTCCCCTCTCTCTCTCTCTCTCTCTCGCTCTGATTCCACATTATGTACCACACTTCTCTCTGGAATCCATCCGTATATACCTACACTCGATTACTCTCTAAATATATGTATACGAACTCATTGAATATATAAATGTAAATAATAAACAGGCGGGACCGTGTTCTCGCGGCGCAATCAGCGCTTGGAAATACAGTTGCCCGAGTTTTAATTTTTATTTGTCTAATACACACACGAAGGTCGCCTTTTTAACGTCAACGTGACGCGAGAGAGTCTCAGACAATCGCACTTACGCTGAATATACGCCGTCAGAACACGGACCTCGGCATTGGCCATACGACAGCTAGGATCTCTCACGTTTAGCATTAACACGAAAACGGTTAACGAATTCATCGTTAGAATCGACAGCTCCTCAACGTATACGAAATATAATTTTCTTATAACCCAAGGAAGAGATTTTATATATCTTTAACTTTTTTTATTCGCTAACTACGTGCGGCACGATATTTAATGGATGATGCGCGATATATCCTTAAAACGAGGCAAGTCGTACTGTATATATGGATCTCTAATATCTAGTTGAACGGTGCGATCGATGCGAGCCGACATCCTCCGTGATAATCGCGTCTCACTATGCATTGATGTCACCAGGATTGTCAGGATTGTCAGGAGAGGCAACGCGCGCTTGCCCGAGCCGCACGATCGCCGTCCGATACGACGGATTGTCGTCGAATCGAGCGAATCGATCAGTGGGACAATACTGGTAATTCACCGGGCGATCGTCGTCCGCGACGATGATGATAATGATCGACGATGACAATGATCCGTTTTTCAGAGATGAGAAGCGTAACGACGGCGCGTGCGTTCGGAGCTTCGATCGTGTGAATGTGGACTATGTGGAGTCACACAAGCGCTATTCCGCATGAATGTGGGTGTGTGAGTGTGTTTTTGTGTGTATGCGATGTGTATTTTGTGTTGTATGGCATTATTTACATATATGTGCGTCCGGTTCGCTGGAGAACAACGCGTCGGCGCGAGTGAACAAACGAAACGTTTATCGATGATGATTCGGTACTCTGGATTCTACGCAGATAAATCCTCTTTGTGTTGAATGTGCGTGTTTCATACTCGGATACAATTGCTTTGGGTCATCTTTGCACGCTCGCGGCCTGCGTAGCGGCGACGTGTCATCGAAATCTCTCTCCCTCTGTCTCTCTCTCTCTCTCTTTCGTTTCCATTCTCCCTTGCTCGAAAAATTTTCTCGACAATAACGGCGCTTTCCGTGGGACGACGAAGCTTGCTTCTCCTCTTCTCGCTCGTTAGTCGTAATTACCTAATAAATCACGCTGGTGATACGCGCAAAAGTTACGCGTTCCGCGTTTTCGCGCGAGTTTTCATCGTGCCTCCTCTCGCGCCCTATTACGAGTTTACTCTTAATACGCTTTTACTTACGAAACACAAACATCCCGTCTTGTTTTATATATTTATTAGGTACATTACATATGTGTCAATACGATTCTCAAGCATAGTATTGTCAACAGTTGTGTATATCTTTTTTTTTCTCCTTAGTTTCCCTTTGTTACGTGATCTCTCTCTCTTCCCCCTGCTAAAAAAATGTATATCTCGCTTACTTAGCGGTCTGGAGTCTGCCTTGAATTTCTGATCGTGATTCTCTACACTTTCATCGACGACCGGACGCAAAAGTTTGCGGCGATCCCTTGGGGATTTCCCTTCGATACAACCGAGAGATAATCCGAGATACTTTACTTTGAATATTTTTTTTACGCTCGAAAGGAACTGTGAAGCAATGATGGATCGATTTACAGATGATTCAGAATCATTCAAAAAAATTAATCATAAACTTATTTATTTAAAATTGTAATTGTATTTATTTAAATTTGCAATCACTCAGAGAGGACTAAGAATGATGTAAAACTATGAAAAATATGTTTTAAGAAAGGCTTAAAAACCCGTAAAATTATAGTATATGGATTTTTTATCGGCACCGTGTCATATGTAATCGTTCACTGAATTTCCTAATTTTTGTCGTTATGCGCTACACACTTTTGCGTCCTGTAATATCGCGTCAATATCTCCTTGCAGCTGGTAATATCGTGGCTGAAGAGTTACGATTTGTCAATGCGGTACACAGGATGTTCCAAGTTTCGCCCATCTACGGATTCTCCGATCAATTTCGAGTATTTTTCCTTAAACGAAAAGTGTCAAGGCAGCGATAAGTTTTAAACTGTAACGTGATAAAAAGTCTAAGAATTTCAACGAGCAGTAGAGATGACGGACCTTCTTTATTTAATATTCGAAGGAAATTTTACTTTCACGGTATTTTTATTTGCGGCTTAGACGTATTTAACATTAGAAAGTTATGAAAAAGGATAAAACTTTCGTTAAGGAGAAATCAACTGCGAATTGATCACAGAATCGATAGATGAAGGGAAGTGGAGGCGAATCTGGATCACTCTGTACATATGTAATATATGTATATATATATATATATATATATATATATATAATCTCTCTTTCTTTTACTCCCATTATTGCGACGAGACTCCTCGGACGTTTACAGAGAATAGAAATATGGGAATGTATTTAAAGAAGAAAAATACTGTTGCTATGTTTAGGATCGGTGTAATGTCGTAGTCATCTATCTTTGTTATCTGTTTCCAATTTTTCTGTACAATTTCCATTTTCCGCGTAGGTACGCGGACTCCGTCTGCAGGTCTTGCCTCGTACGTGTACGTGTATATGTTTCTTGTGCGTGTAAGGTGTAGCGTGTCAATGTCCTCTTTAAGGGGTAATTATCACAGAATACACGAGATATTTTCATTAAGCTTACAAGATATTAATCGAAGCGGAGAGTAGGAGGAAAAATTGGCGGCCGACCCCGTCGACGGTCGCGGGTGGTTGCGGGTGGATCTGCGATTGGGGGGAACGAGTATCGAAGTAATCGTCTGGGTGTGCTGCCCCTGCCCCGTCGACGTGGCCGATCTGAGTGCCGAATTCGCCAGCCCTTTCGTATTAAGTAATGTACTTAGTGTTAGGCAGCGGAGAAAATAGACACTTTTATAAATGAAGATGGTGGCGAGATCGCGGACCCGTGTTTTTCTTTCCTACCAGCTTGAATTTTCCCGATAACCGTCAACGACATATGCAGATGCAGGTACTTCGTAAATCGATCACCAAATTGAAGTTAAAAAAAACTTCCAACAGAATTGTAATACAATTTCGAACATCTTATATCATTGGCTAAAGATATTTTGAAGAATTCGATACCGTAACAATCTGTCCCACTTTTCTTTTAAAAAAAAACTTAAACAAATTAATCTAAACTTAGCGAATATAAATTATTAATTTGTAATCGATTAAAGTTACTTTATTTTTCTTAATGTTAAGATTAATTCTCTCAGATTCTTAAAGAGGCGGGCTCGATCACTGTTATGTGGAATTCTTTAATTCACGGCCTGATGCTTCGACGTATACTCAAATTTGGTAAGCACCTGCAGCTGAAATAATCGGACGTTCATTTTTAAGATGGCTCTCGTCTCTCTTTTCCTCTATCTGCCGATCGAAAATCCCGCGCTCGCAGCTACATCAGCAGTTTTAGACACTATACACAATATGTAAGTATAATCTAGACGTACTACGTAGTAGAAACTTTTGAATATAATAGCGTAATCTCCGGAGTTGTGTTGTACTTGCCCCGCCCGACTCTGCAGCCCTGGGCTGGACGATGATTGGATTCATCGGATACGAGGTCGCGTGCCTTCGAGTTTCTCTCACGGAGGGATCCGACCGAAGCTTCGTGCGATCGTAGCGGATGATAGCGAAGAGGGGTTCTCTCTACCCACCTTCTCGGCCCGATACGTGTTCCTGATAAAAAGAGATCGGCGAAAACGCGGTGGATGCGTTTCTACGGACGGGCGAACGTCCGCTATGCACACGAGGTAAGATGTACAAGATGTGGATGAAGCTAATAGACGGCAGAGGTAGTTATACTAATAACAGTAGCTTGAACGTCCAGTGCCTCACGTCACATTCCGAGATAGGCGTAAAAAAACAGCGATAGCTAAAGAGAGAGAATCAAAAGCTACGGTATAATTACTTGCGCGCGCGCTACAAGATTACAAGTAGCCGTCGAAGTTCACGGATACATTACTCGAATAGCTCGGGTATTACCTAACTTTGATAATATCCAGTAATCGGTCACACTCAGATAATATTCAAAGTACCCAGGGTATCCGAGTACCGACAGCACTTATTTACAGGAGTGTAAAGTTCAATTTTGTAGACTCGTTCGCTCGCCAGTTCGTAGAACGAGGATTCGCGTTCGCAGCGTGTCGGGGGCGTATCGCTGGTTACGTTAATACGCGACTTCCGGAGGCGCGGAGGGATCTTTCGCTCGGCAACGGTCTGGAATCGGTACGCTGCTCTCGCGTAGCTCTCGAAGCTTTCGGGCGGATCACGGCATCATTCGCAACAGCAGCAACAGCATCAGCAACAGTCAGACTCTTACGATCATTTCTGGTATAATCTTACGAATAAGAACGTACTTTACAATTACAATGCCTTACTAACTTGTATCTGTTTTTTTTTTTATTACTAATGGCACGTCGCTACGTGACGTCACAGGACGTGCCTATTTGGTCGTACGCAATGCTACATTTAAACTGTATATTTAGAAAAAACTTCTTCGTCTCAACAATGTTTTCACGTATCTACAGTAAACTCATCCTCCCGAACAAACGGCCTAGAAACGACGCGGTCGTATCGCGTGCGCGCGCGCGTGTAAACGTACATGTGAGTGTTATGCGTATGTGCGTGGTATGTAAACTTTATGTATACGATTCCGGGTGTATTTTCGACTTCGTCCTTTGTTTACAGCACATGCGGCCGCGTCGCGATCAAGGACCCCACCATACGTGGACTCGCTCTTCGTCCTCTTCCATTTCGAAGTCAGTCTTTCGGCGAACGGCGGCGCGTCCGATCGAGAGAGTCTCTGTCGCCTTTTGCGCGAAGCAAAAGCACCTGTACTTGAGTTTCTTCGCGGTGTTGATCTCTCGTCCTATCTTACGTTACGAATATTACCAAATATATTGCGTACTGGCAGCACTGTTTTCACGTTTCGCGTTTTTTTGTCTAGCGAACACTCTCTCCTTCGTATCTCCATCTCTCCCTGCGTCTCGCCTGCGACACCCGCACGAAGAAGAGTCCGATCTGTCTCTTGTCTCATAGTAGTACCGGAGCATCACTCATTGTCGTCGTTATCGCGAGCTCCGCTTTGTCGATTATTTTAATTCTCTATAAATGCAGGCGGGAGGAATCGCCCTTTTTTCATTATTGTAGTAGTACGCAGGACGAACGCCGAGCCACGCGGGGTTGACCTAGCTCGTCGTCCTATCTCGAGATCTGTGGAAGATGGTGGTTCCCGGTGCATCGTCGCTGTCCAGGGACGGGGTTGAAGCTCTGTGTGTGTGTGTGTGTGTGTGTGTGTGTGTGTGTGTGTGTGTGTGTGTGTGTGTGTGTGTGTGAGTCTCGTAAAAAAGGGAGAGGAATTACGCTCGATTGAACTCCACGGCGCGAGGGAAGCTGGAGAGAAGAAGCTCCACGGTAAATCGAATCCCGTCGCTAGGATTGTCCCTCCTTGAGTTGCGTGCCTCTCGGCGAAGAAGGGCGGAAGGGTTCGGGGCGATCGTTTTCGCCGGGTGAAATAGCGCGAATTACATCTCTCTCACGGAATCGTGAAAGGTTTTGTTCGCTTGTGGCACCGAAGGCATCAAAATGCTGACCCCCTTTGGACGGCCTCCTGCTTCTCCTCCTCCTCCTTCTCTTCCTGCTCTTTTCTTCTCTTTCTCTTTCTTCTCCTCTTCGGGCTCTTTCCAAGCTCGAAGTACTCGAGTCGCTTCGCTATCGGCTTATTAACGCAACGTCGTGTCTCCTCAAGTAGGATTCGGCAGCGGTGTCTCCTGCCTGATGTCACTCTTCAGCTTCACGAATTCCTTGGCGATCTCGTCGTTGTTGCGCTGCGAGAGAATACGCAAGATCGTGTAGCCGGTCTCGTCCATCTGGATACGCTTGCCGAGCGACAGCCAGCATGCGCACGAGCCCTCGTCGACGATGTCCTTGAGTTGCATCACCGCGACTCCGACGAGCCTGTCCTCCCTCGCGAAGCAATAATCCTTCACGCAGATGTGCAATTCGTAGAAATCTAGCTGTTGTTGCTCGTTACCGATCATACTGAGGACAAAGACAAGGCAAGAGTCAGAGTAATCTTACATTTGTATCTGTGTAAATGTTAGTAATTACCGATAAATTAAATTTTGCGTCGTAACTTACAAGTCAAAGCTCTCGTTAAATTGCGGCGACCAGTTATTGCTCTTTGATTTCGTCGATTGTTTCCTTTTCTTGCCAGTAAGATGCGGTCCGATTAGATTCACTTCAACGTACGGCCTGAACATGCCCGTCGCCAACTGCCACTTCAAATCGTTCGCGGCCACAACTAAAGAACAAAAGATTTTTAAAAATAAAATTATCAATGAGTAAATTAACAATTAGTATTATTAATTGTCAATGTTATATGATACAAATTTTACGAGATTGTAATCGTACCTTTGACGGTGACTTTCTGCTCTCCCGTTCCCGGATGTGTAAAGAGATCCACCTGGATGCTCACCTCGCCTACCGAGCCTTCGTCCGAACCGGCGGTATCTGGAACTTCAAGAATTCGCAGTCAGAATTTACGCTCAAGCACGATGGTCGTAAAAGCTAGAAATGGCATCTAAACACTACGCGGACTTCGTCTGATTCTGTCTGATGCTATGATCTGAAACTAAGGCTAAGAGAGTTCTAGTTCTCGATTTCTATTTCTAGAGCAGATTACATGCTCTGATAATAGGCAGGTCAGGTACTTGTTGTCAGCATAATTATCAGAGAAGACAAAGTCAGCCCCCGCGAAGTTTTCACGATTTGGTCACACGTGGTGTGTGTATCGGGAATTATAAATTTTCTGGTTTCATCGGTTTTGCATTGAAAGAACAAATCATTTTCTTTTGTATTCGGAGAATTCTAGCGACAATCTCCGAAGTGCGTATGATACAAGTGTCCATGGTGCAGATGATCGATCGATTGATCAATTAATCTGTGAATCTTTTTTTTGGGCGTTTGTTCCTTAAAATTTTCGAAGGAACAGCGTGGCGCTAGATAACGACAAGTATGTCACGCGCTTGTAAGAAGATCGTGTATGGTGACTGGTGATTAAATGACAAAGTTTTCTTGATACGTATGTGTCAGAAGCGTTGTACTGAAAAAACATGAGACCGAAGGAGGCAGTTTGCTGGTCGATAAAGTTCTCAGTAGTAGCAGCAAGAGTGGCGGCAGTAGCAGCAGCGGCAGTGATAACAGCACAGCTTCCTAACACAGCTATCGTTGTCGAGACGTTTTTGGAACATTCTTCTTCTTTAGGAATATAAAGACATGAACATGAAGATTTTGAAAGAAATCTCTTATCGGCTTATTTATTCCTATTTATTAAACGGATATTTTCAAATTGCTAGTAAAAGAGTATATTGTGGAAAAGTGAAGAAGAAAATTTTGCATCGAAAGACGTCTCGACGGAACGATCACAGTTCACTACGGCCTAAAAGTCTCTCCGACACTTCCAGCGACCTTCTAAGGTCTGCTCTGGTGGTACCTTGTCGGCTCTCTCGACGAAGAGAGGGCTTGCTCTGGCGAAGGGGTTCCTCGAGGCTTTCCATACCCTCGGCTCCTTCCCCTTCGTCACCTCTCTCGCTGCTCATCGAACGCTGACGCTGACGTATCGTTGACGCATCGTTCAGCGGCACTGTCCCGACAATTTTCATTACGTCGTAATGTGAGTGTAAACACGCACACGCCGATATATACCGACTTCTCGCGCGATAATTGCGCGACGGAACGTGTAATGTGTCGTTAGAATATATCGTTTGTGCCTAACTAATTCATGTGTGTTCCTGATTAGTTTCGCTTTTATCGCGATTTCGTTCCGCAATTACGTAGTACAAGAAACATATATAAAAATAATAGTTATTTTTACAGTTTATTCATTTGTAATGTGAATAATGAACTCCGAGCGACATACCTTGGTTGACTTGCGAGGTGACGAAGGTCTTGATGAGGGTGTCCGTCGTCTGCGTGTACAAGCTCAACGCATAACGGAGGCTCTGCAGTTCCGGTGATTTCTCCAGGAACGTCTTCTTCAAGCCGTTACCGCCGGCGTGGAAGTACTGTTTGATTGTGTCCAGAGCGACCTCGAGAACCGCGCACTGCTTCGGCGAAAGATTCTTCTCCACTTCCTTGGAGATATCCTGAGTGGATAAGAATGCTTAACAAGAGCCTTGAAGCGATTTTCCTTCATAAATTTAGATAATTCAGTTAATTCAAATCATTTTTGCGACTTGAATAATTTGTTTCAATTACCATAACTCCGCTGAGAGCATTCTTGACATCGGGTTTCCCAGCCATGTGGTTCTTAAACAGCTTCGACATGTCTTCTATCTTGGCGTTCGCAGCGAGATTCTTAGCGTTATCCGTCAGATTCTTGAACATCATCTACAAGAAACAAGAATCACAAATTATAACATACGTCGCTTAATAATACTTCTACCAATTTTTTTCAAATAAATTTAATCATAACACGTACGCTCTTATCCGTCATAGGTGGCAAAACGACGGTCTTTTCTAAAATTCTCATGACTATCTTCCACAGTTCTTTCAATAGTCTCTTCAATACCGTTTTCTCGCACGATTCAGCGTATAGAGATAGGCTACCGTCGAGTAGAACCATGAGTGGCCTCAAAACGTCGTCGGCCTCCACGGTTACGTTGTTTCTTTGCGCTGGCTGCGACAGAGTTACCTGTCCTCCGCCTTTGATAGCCAACAAAAGGTCCCCTAGCTCCCTGACGGAAACTGTTATTCGCGGTTCCAAACTGTTCGCGAATAGTATAGCCAAATCATCCAGAGCGCTGTTCAGCTGTTGTTGCAGCTCTTTCAATATGTTCGCCGCGTCCTCCTCGAGCTTGTCGCCGCCCATCGACTCGAACATCTTTTCTAATTGCACCCGAAGTTGTTGGATGTTATTCATTAAAATGCACGCCTGTGGAATAAAAGAATTTGTAATAAAGTCTGTCAGTAACTTTGCGCGAATTTTTGTAAATTTCGTCACTCTCGGGCACGTACAATTCGTTCCTCCTTCAGATGGCTGGGGAATTCCTTCTTTACTATATCCGCGTAAGCCACCAAAACTTTGACGATGGTCTTCGCGAATCTCTTCATATATCTCTTCCAGATCTCCGGGTCCGGACATTCCAGCTTCGACACCACGTCGAAGCACTGCGTCAGCTGTGTGAAAACATCGACGACGGAGACGCTGAAGAGCACATGCTCGCTGCTCTTCTGGAACTGTAAGAAAAGATTGAAGAACCACATTAGAGAACGCTGCTGCATCGCCGTATCGAGACTCGTGGATAAAATCACGTGGGATATCACTTACGCCTTCCTTTTTATCTCTACTAAAGGCACCGTGGAGATATTCTAATGAGACGTCATCGTTTTCATTGAGCCATTGCATGACGAAAGGCTCGAACCAGGCCGGGTATTCTGGTACGGCGCCCTTGTATGGCGGCACGTCCTTGACGTAATTGGCGTGCAGCCACTTGACTTTGAAGTGCAGATTCATATAGGCCGAGGACTTGCACAGTCTATGCTGCTCGTGCTCCTCCAGGGCGTACTTCATGTCCACCGCGAACAAGGACCACATCGTGGCCGCCGACAGTTGACCGATGTTGAACTCCTGAGGGAATTGATTTAACACGGGCGCATAGCTGTTCTTGTCCTCCTCGATCACCGAGACTATCAGGGCGATCAGCTTGTGCCAGAAGTCGAGCGAGTCGAGCCGCGGCCCATGATCGTCCGAATCCCGTTTTGCCTCGTTCGGATCCGCCTGGAACTCTCGATTGTACAAATCGTAACAGTTCTCGAAGAGGAACTGGTAGGTCGATCGCAGGCACGCCTTCACGCAGTCCTTCACGACGGTGCTGGCCCGCGGCGGGCTCGACAGTTCCTGGACCTTCATACGGAAGAACGTAATGCTCGTCAGCAGGTCCACGGTGCTCTTCAGGTCCATCAGCTTCTCCTGAGTCGAGGCCGGGAAGTTGTTCCTGTACATCGACAGGTCGATCCTGAGGGAGTTGTGCAGCTGATCCAGTAGCTTGACGAATTTTTCTTTCTATAACGAGAATCGTCTACTTAGTTTCTTTCACCAGTAGTGGTAGTTGCGGTAAGGTTTCCTTTTTGAGAAAATACGCTACGATAAGTACATCGACTTTTTTTTATTTTACCGCGGAAATTTTTTTACCGATGTAATATCTATGTTTCGCTAAGAGAGTTCCTCGAATTTTTTTCTCTTTTGATTTTTAGCCGAATTTCTTCGTGCTCGGAAAGTTTCGCGTAATATTTTCGAAGAGAAATATCATGCATAATTCAAAAGTATGAGAAACACATACTCGCTCGTACACCAGTTCTCTTCCGGAATTAAGAGATTTATGAATTTAAATTTTGTACGAAATTTCGATTTACATATCGTTCGCTGTTTTATGGGAGAGAACGTCGATTTGTAGAGGTATGTGAAAAGAATTTCCATATTCCCCGCGCGGCGGAAAAATCCATTCGCTCGGCCTTGGCTGCCAGTCAGTTAAACTACAGATGGTGGAAAAAGAACGCGGTCAAAGAGAATCTTAATTAAAATCTTAATTAAGTGCATACGGTCTTTCCGCTGTTTTTTCTCTTTTGTTCAAGAAAAAGTTATACGCTAAGAAAGAAATAAAAAATGCAATCATAAACACGGCGCGACCTTGCCACTCTTTAATACAGGCATGGTTTCGTGACTCGACAGGTTTTGGGACCGAATGTAAGCATCTCTCGCTTAGACTTTATTGTCTTTTAAAATCAATACGGCTAAAAGTCAAGTTACTGATTCTTGGAAGAAATCCATTCTAATCCGCTAAATGACCAATTCGCCAAGATTCAGGCTTTATTCAAAGCACCTCGATGCCGGCAGAGACTTCGCTTAATCCCTCTCGAAAGTTTGTGAAGTAATTATTTAACCAACGTTATATATATATATTCGCGTCGGCTGATCCCTTTATTCCTAGTGACCTGGTAAGAACGGAATTGACGGAGGGTCGGGGAAAAGGCGCGTCCTTGCGCAAGTCAACGCGTGACCGTCTAGGTGTCTAGGATATGAGAAGTAGCTCGGAATAAAGGATAGCGCCGGTTGCCAGGAAATTGCACGAGTATTTCTCGCTTCTCTCGCCGGCGGGTACCATTACAGCCTTCGCCATCCCTTACTCCTCTACTGCGCGCACGGCGGAGATACCGCGGCGCAATCTTCAACATCCGGCACTTACCCCGAAGTTACTGGCGGCAAATCTATCACTGGCCGACACGGCCGGACTGGCGGTCGTGTGGGCGTAGTACGCGTTTATGTTTGCCAGGAGGGTCGACATAACGGCCGGCACGCCTGGACACAGGTACTTGGTTGAGAGGCAGTGGAAGTGCCTGGAAAATACGATATCACGATTGTATCGAAAAACCATTCGTCTTGATTCTCTCTACTGCTTCAGAGCGCTTATCGCAGTTTATTTTAATCTGAAATTCGTGATTTTAACTTTTATTCCGCTTATTTCGGTTTCAATTTTAATAAATATTGTCTTGTTATTACAAAAACCAATAGTCGTTAATTGATTAATGGCCAATTGCGAATATGTGGCTTAGACGATACTCACGTCATCGCCTGGTAGATGCTCTCGATGCCGTAACGCATGGCGAATTCGTCGACGAGCTCTTCGCCGGGAGGATCGAAGTAGAGCTTCCAGTCGTCGTCGCCCTTGTTCTGAGGAGGAGGCAAGATCACCATGCCGCCGTTCTCCTCGCACAGACTGTGAAAGAGATTCTCGTGCAGGCAAGTGTACTGCACGTGGTAAGGTGCCACCTTCTCCTCGCCCTTGATCTCGACGCTAATGTGAAGTCGAATGGCGCCCGACACTGCGCTCTTGTCCGTCCTCTTCTCCAGGTTGTACCAGACGTCCATCTCGCCGCTGAGAGTCCGTACCTCGATGATGGTCTGCCCAAGAAAGTCGTCGCTCTCCCTCGTCAGTTTTTGCCTCAGCTTCGACTTCAGGTCGTTGTCCTCGTCCCACACCCGAACTTTGATCCGATCGGACGAATTGTGGCACTCGCTGCGAACAGGAATTTGTGGTTTTTACGACGCCTATCGTAATGCACTTTAAATCACGCTCTTCCTGAGACCAGATTGAATTTTCTTCCAGCGATCTTAAACGACTGATAAATTTATCGACAAAAATGTACGCTAATGTAATTTTAACAATGGAGAAGTAAACATGTAAATATGTGCGAGCAAACAATTTGACGTCATCGCTTGTGAAAACGAAAATTCACAGTCAGCAAGATTGAGAGCGGAGAGAGAATTACGCATTTTGCTGGCGTAGCAGAGAGAAACTTGTCGAAATTACTTACAAGTAGAACTTTTCGTGCCAGACTGGATTTAGTTCCCGCGGCATGGTCCTCGTGCGTTTCTTTACTTTGCCAACTTGGACCGTCACGTAGGGATCGGATGTGCCGCTCTTATCTTTGGCGATTAATCCCTGAGCGCTGATCACTAAGGACGGAAGAATACAATTAGGAGACCGTTCGTCAGGCTAATGCCTAAGGTAATGCCTGGAATTCCAGATGGAACAGACTGAGCGCGAAGAATTTAATTCCCGCGGGCGTAAATTTCTAATCTTGCGGTGTACATAATTCGATTACCGCGGGACAATACCGCCGAATGAAAACATTACCGAAGTTTTGCCAGCTGGCCAGTATCCAAGAACGCGACTGCGAGAGTTAATCCAATAGAGCTAACAGAACCGGATATCCGTCGGAACATATGTTCGCACCGCGCTGGCGAAAAAAAAAGTTTGCCCTGAACCCGCGCATTCCACTTTCAATCGCACGATTGCGTCGCGATGAAATGGCATACGTGGAACAATATCCGCGTGTCTTTATCATATTTCTTCCTCGTATAATCGGGCGAATAAAACGGGCGGGCGATAAAACCGTCGCGTAGAATCTCGATTCGCGACTCGCGCCCCGACGAACTTAAACGGTATACCTTCTTACGCGATAAGCCAACTGAAATTACGAACTATCCTGCGGGCCCGTCGCATCGTTCGGTATAGATCGTCGTTTCGAGTCGACGGGGTAGCCGGACGATCGGTCACAAACGCGTGGTTACGACTTTCAAAACCGAGGCTGCACGTTCATCACTGCACCCCCGAAGCGATAAAGTTTTACTGTCCCGTCCCGATTCTGATTTAGCGACGTATTTTATGCACATCCTCCGTCGGCGTTAGACCGCATTTACGCCACGACGATTTCACGTTTATTACTTATGATAGATATAATCCGCGCCGTATCATTGGAGTTGCTCTACTTCGACAGTGACTAATAAGGCAAAATAATGTAAAGATTTTATGTCGTTAATTTATGTTAATCACAGACTCTTGGAGAAAATAGAAGAAAATAGAAACTCGTATTTTCCTGAACGCGACTATATATGAATCTAAGAATTGCTTCCATTTTTTTCGCTATCGTCAACTTGATTTTTTCGGCGCTTACGATAAATAGACAGCGGACTATTTGGAAGAAGTCTTTTCGCGGATGTTTCATATTCATCTATTCGCACGTGCGCGTCGGCCGAATGAATAAATATGACTCTGCTTTATGTGAGAATTTAATTAAAAACAGGTAGTTTGAAAACAGGTAGTGAGTCCCGCAGGGCTTTTATCTCGAAATATTCGAGGAATTGAGAAGAGCTGATGCTCCCCCATTGTATCTTTTCCATTATTAAATTCGTTGGGTGTTTTTTTGCGAAACTCTTCAGATTTAAAACAATCAACTTTATTCCCCGAGGGTGAGAGGAACTTGCGGCGTATTTCAATTTTTAAACGGAAGAACTATTACCCATACGTACACGGACGAGTGACAAATCAATAAACGTAGATAAGTCAATTTACGATTGGTATTTTTCAATGGCAAAATGGCGTGAAATATTCTCTTTTTATCCGTGTCATCATAGTTACAAATAATTATATACGTCGTGTGTGAGAAGATGCATGCAAAGGCTCAACATCCATCCGATTTGGACATTCGATATCCATTGTAGGCAGCCATCGTGAAAGCGTGCAAAAGCTTGGCTTGGATCACGTACATATATATCATATAATAACGTACGTATATGAGGATACATACGTATACGTCCACATACATATATAAGGCATATATGTGACATAAAAGGAATATTTAAAACATATAAATATATATAAGTATATATATATATATATATATATATATATATATTTGGGTGTGTGTGTGTGTGGGTGTGTGGTATCATATATCAAATAACGTGCTTCGGTTTGGATCGACGGACAGACACACATGCCCATGCTACTAACTCTTTCTGATTCGCACCGCCGATTGCAGTGGGGACGATCGTCGATGCTTCCTGCCCTCGATGAATGTCGATTTCATACCTAATCTCATTAATCATCAAGTCATCGCCACAATCCACTTGGTGAGAGAGATGTCAAGAGTCTCGGCGCGTACAGGCGCGTCCGTGTATTGTGTGTGTACGTGTGTATATGCACGCATGTGTGTGTGAGAGTGTTAATTTGCGCAGCAGATTGCGTTTTACAACGTCTGCACTCTGTATATAAATGAGCATTGCGCTTCATTAATTTGATAATTAATCCGATGTAAGAATATTATCGCCATATGCGATAATGATTGAGGCAGGTTTATGGATTTGTGCAGCACCGATTTATGCGTTTTATTGGAGCGCAAGGCGCTGAGGTGCCCACGCACATAGCGCTCAGCAGATGATGCACGCGATAGAAATTGAGCACTTCATCGCGCATAAAAATTACGAATAAAGCAAATGTATCGAACATTCGAAAAATCCTCGCTGTTAAACGAAACGATTTGGACGGGGTGAACACGTTATGCATGTTTTACGCCGTCACGTCGCGTTCTGCATGACCCGTTATAACAGAACTCGGCATTTAATTTTTAAATACCAAAAACCCGGAATATAACGCTTCGCTGAATTTCACGTCTGATTTCGAAAAAGAAAATGTCGGATCGATCGTTGCAACGATTGATATAGCGACGCAACATAAATATTGCAGTATTATCATCGTTATCGAACGTGTAATTTGTCGTTTGCGTGTGCGTTACGAGGTCGATCGTTATCAACGCATATTGGTTCTGCGTGTTAAGTCGCGTACTTACTCCGTACGCAGATCCAATCTCACGATTGAACACACACTCACACGCCAATTTAACGTGTCGGGCTCGCAGCCGTGAGTCGCATTCATTTTTAATTGATCGTACTGCGGCGATGCGTACACATTGGTGGCGATTATGCGCGGTGTCGCGCGCGGAATACACTATATACGTTTTCTCTGGTTTCTTCTTATTTTATCTCTCTCGCAAAGGGAGATTCTCTCCCGCGGGAATAATACGATCCTTCCCGCGTCTCTCTTCGACGCTCGATTCTCCGGCGCAATCTGCAGCGGTATCTCGTCAGATCGTAGTCATTTTAATTTGCGCCCAGTGAGTCAGGAGATTTGATTACTGGGGCGGAAGAGGAAGCGGCGCCGACTGTTACCACCTCCGCTCCACCTCTTTCCCCCAATTCGCACTCCCTTATTTCCTTGAATCTCCTCCCTTATTTCGTGGCGGTTAACCCGTTGAGAGCGCACGATCAAAATCAGATTACTCTCCGAAAGCACACGGGGAAACGTCGAAGCATTAAAACCAAGAAATATTGAATAGCTCGATCCAGTTTCTCGAATTATTTTGAAGAGAAAATTTTGACCCTTATTTATCTCAATAATGAAAAATAACGCTCGAATATCTTCTCGCAAAGATTTATACGTATACGTTTCGTAGTTCCAGGTCGATATTGCGTCGCTTCTTTTCCCTCGAATGTAATTCTTTATCAGGACGAAAGTCACGAACAGAGCAGAAATGGTCAAGCCAACGAAGCAAGCAGCCAGCACGCGGTTGACAACCGGCAGTTTCTTGGCGAACTAACTTCGCCCAGAAATTGTCTCAATTTTCTTCCGCTTCTTTTTTTGATTATCCGAAGTCGTTTTCCGCGCCGAGGGTACATAAACGCGCGACGAAAGAAACGCTCACGACGGAGAGGAAATAAAAAGCTTAGAAAGGAGGAGAGACGCGCTGTCTAAAACAGACTATTCCGCCGATTTTCATTCCTCTCGTTTCTTTTTTATACCGCGTCCTATTTACTTATCTCCCGTTCTCAACGGGATAATCGTAACCTTCCCTTTTTCATACCGCCGTCCTCGCTTTTTCCCTCGCTACTTCCGCTGTTAGCGGTGGACTAGGAAAGCGCCGCTGGATACGTCGGCAGCTTTTGAAAGGCAAAAAAGTTTCGTTGCAGCTCGCCGTGCTCTCTGCTTATCGACTTTTCTCCGCTGGAACACGTTCCGTGGCGCAAATACCGTTCATCCTCCTTTATCTTTCCAGCTTGATCGTAAATAATTAAGTACTCCTCTTAGTCTCCCTCAGTCTCTTGCATTACGTTAAGTGCGCAAAATGTAGTTTATGGTAAATTTTATGTGCTTTTATGTCATTTGAAATACGTCCGCGTTCTCCGTCCGCAATTCGCAGCTTTTTGTTCTGCAGCTTCGATTAACGCAGGGTGGAACGATGTGTTAGAACCGTCTTGTTATCGTACCATTATTGAGGCGTTAGATATATATACGAGCGATGATAAGAGATATGAAAGCGCTCCTGGGCGCGCTCAACCGAAACGTTAAGGCCCTCCTTTGGGAGCCACGGCGAGCTTCGGTTATTTAAGACGACCGAGACTGCGAGACGGGGAAAATTTCCTCCGCGTGTAAGATTCTCTTCACTCGGGTGCGCGAATCCCCGCAGCAGGAGCGTCGCTGCAGGCGTAGCTCGAAATGGTTCTTCCATATTATCCATTTGCAGGTTTCACCATCGGCAGTGGTCTTAAATGAAAGAAAACAAATCGAATATCCCACTGGATTTTCCTCCGACGAGTTCTCTTAGCTCCTCGCGTTTTCGGCGAGTTCCTGGCGTATCTCCGACGTGACGTCCCCGATCGCATTTCGACTGTTTCTCATTATTGGCTGCGAGCCACGTTGATCGGGGGACACGTTAGCACTCTTTCCCTTTCTCTCTGTGTTACATTTTGCATGCTTGAAATATTAAAGAGACGTGCTGAGAATTGAATTGGCGGAATTCTTGCGACAAACCGATATAACATTATGCTGTAAGATTATGACGAGAATTCCGAATTCCGCGTTTCCTGATGAATGGGGATATGCCCGCGTTCAGTTGTATTCTTTTATGCAATTTCCTAGTAGATAAGAAATATATCTATTCATACATGTATGATGTGAATGGGCTGCGGAGGCTGAGCACAGCTATTACGCTGGTCTGTACGTTGAACTATCGATCTTGGCGAAGAGGAGCGCATATGTATGCAGCTTGCACCGCTCGCGTCTGCCACGTCGTTCGCGACACGACGATTGCAATTCCGATCGGTGAACTATAATTTTCTACGACATACGCTACTTGTAATACCGTATAAAGTTATACGCCCCGGCCGCTTATCATTTTTATTGGCATCTGGGCGTTGTAGCAGCGTCGGCGAATTGATAAAAATCGGAAGAAATAAAAGTCGCCGCTGTGTGTGAACGGGAAAGGGTTGCGTATAGTCGAGAGGGTTTTGGCCATTCCCGAATGGCGTACAAATGGCATAAATCACCGATGATTATATTTGCCGATTCGACATGTTACCTTGACGTTACGGATCTGGACAAATCCGTTGGAACGACGTCGTCACGCTTTTCAGTCGACCGACCGGCGGAACTTCAAATTGCTTTAGTTTTCATTGTAGCAACAGGAATGCGAAACGAGCATAGCAATATATATATCGTCCAACTTTTAATATATTTCGAAAGTTTACGCAAGAATGAACAGTAACGTCGGGGAGAGATTCAAGTACGCCCCTCGATCGATTCTCGGGGTTTGACTTCGTGCCGGACGAAGTGCATCGATCGCACAATGTGCATGCCCCGGTGGTGCAATTGGAATGCGAGAACTCGACTGCGGAGTACGCGGCACAACGCAAAGTGTACCTCATATATCACGCGCCGTTGCTTATCAACCTGATGGTGCTCTGTGATATAGATCTTTTCGTGTTTGCTTTGAAAGACGAGAGTCGTGCGCGCGCGAATAATGACGATTGAAAAATTGAGATACGTGTGTGTGTGTGTGTGTGTGTGTGTGTGTGAGTGTGTGTGAGAGAGAGAGAGAGAAAAAAGAGAGACTGTGCTCTTATCAAGGGGCGCGCGCACACAGGATGCATAATACGTCGCTTCTGCTCTTGATTACGGATTGTCGGATGAATTCGCGGCCTGTCTGTTTCGAGGCGAAGTTTCAAACTCATCAGAAAATCTGTAAGCGACAGAGATTACGCAACCGTGAGATGCGCCCCGTAACGCGGTGATTTTCGAAACTTTGCTCTCGTGATTCGGTGAAAGAAAATAGTATCACGGAGGAAAGTAAATGGTGATCATTGTTCGCAGAGAGTTTCAAGAAGTTTTCGTGTAAGTGTGTATTTCAAGCGTGTGTGTGTGTGTGTGTGTGTGTGTGTGTGTGTGTAACGTGGTTACAGAACTGAGTGGTGGCTCATTATCGAGATTGTGGTGAAGGATCGTTAAAACGCTTTCTAAAGTATCAGTATCGTGTCACCTGTGATGGCAATCTTGCAGGACCACTTGCTGGTACCCTCAAGGACGATCTGTTCGGCCTGCTCGAGGCTGTCTATGTGGGTATCCGGGTCGACTGAAAACGTCGTGCTGAAAAGAAGACAATGTCGTCGTCATCGGATCGTCCTTCGACAACCTCTCGTACCCTTCTCCTCTTATCGTCACTCCTCCTCTCATTTTCACGCTTTTTAGAGATTCCTCGGAGAGGAGGATCCTCTCGAGGCGACCAGGAAGTGTACGTCTTACGGAGGCCACCGAAGGACGCGGGATCATCGCGAGGCGGAAAAAAATCGTCCGTAATCGTCCAACATCATCCAGCAGCAGCGACGGCAGCATATTCAACAGCTCAGCTATGCTAGCAGGAATACATTCGCGCAGCCAGAATGCTAAAGTATTTTTCCGGGGTTTAGCCTGTATGTATCTCGGTATTTCGTGTATGTGTGTGAGTGGGTGTCTCGTGTGAAAGCAAAGCGAGACGTGTGAGTTAGATCCGCGCCTCAATACAGGATGAATTAGCTCTGTCCGAGTTTCTCCCCTGTGATCTCCTGTACCTTTTGCGAATTTTGCGCGAGTCGAGCATACGGAATTTGACGGATGAATATGGATGATGGATGTCAATCGGGACTACTCGAATTATAGCTCGATCGGAAGCAACGCGATTGATTTTATTTACATAAAAAAGGATTCACGCTGGGATTCACGCTTCGGTGTGGAGGAATAATAGATGGATTGAAGCCGAGGAGAGCGAGAACCGCGTCGATCACAATGCGTTCCGTACAACGGAACGCCATACCAAGTTCCATCGAAGTTTCGTCGCAAATACACGGAAGTATGTGCAAGAGAGACCAATCGATCACGCCGATACGGTAACGAGCGCATTGCCATGCCACCTGTTAATCTCTCGCGGTTGTGGAATTAGGGTTGTTTTATACAGGAAGCTGTTCTTCTGCGAGGGCGCGTCTACCAGCCTAGAATAAGAAACTTGTTGCTCGACTTGCATGGCCCACCGCCAACACGAGACTTTCATTGATCTCTAAGTTATGGTCTCTAAATAATCGTTTTACGAAGACGATCAACTATATGAACATCTTTATAAGCGCAACGACCGGGTTACTCGATAAAATTTCTACCTATCTATTAACTCAGAAAAATCTAATTTTCTCTTTTTTTTTTCAAGGACTAACTGCAGATATCTGTTACTCGTGATCGAAAGTTTGGTGTCAACATCGAGTTAAAAATTTCTAAAAAAAATTGCGAAAATTGGAGCGTAGGTTTGGAGTCAGAAGATAACTTGAGATAACGTAATTTTTTTGAGAGTGAAAGAGAAAAAGAATGATGAATCGAAATTCTCTTTTAAGTTACGGCGATCAAACAACGTCGAATTATTCTTCACTAAGTATGCTGCGAGGGCTGTGTATGTATTTACATTTCTACCATCCCCGTCGGCACGATAAAACAACGATTGGAAGAAGAAAAGTTTCATCTTCCCTTTTGAACCGAAGCCACGATGGTCCTGAAGACCCACGTGTCATCGCGTGAAATGAAAGCGGCGAGTACAAAGGCGGAATGCGAAATATTTCGGTCAGGGTACTTTTTCCTCGATCGAGTATTTCTCCTGCACGTGTTTCCAGCAAAACATCTCGCACGGAAATAGTCCGTGGGAAAGAAATCGATACGCACGTAACGCACGACATGTGCCAGTGCGGTTCGTTTACGAGAAGTTAATAAAACGACGCAGACTAACTTGAATGTGTTTTCAATAGGAACGTAACTTTATAAAGGTACTTTGAAACAAAGAAACAAAGAAAATGTACCTAGTTTCATTGTGACGTATTGTCTCACGCTTCCTGCATGCCCGACAAACTTTATCGTCTACAATTTATAATCGTAATTTATTTCCCGAGATAAAGCGTATAGGAAGCGCGAGAGGAAGGACAAATACATTTATCTATCCTTCAACACCTACGTCTTCGTAATAAAATGCAAACCGTTGAGCTAATCCGACATCTATCGAGACGAATTCATTTTCCTTATCTTCGACACGCGAGACCTATATATTTCCGCTACGGGTTTCGAACCGAGCAGCTAAGCTGACGCGTTCGATCGGGGCGATGATCGATGCCCCGTGACGTTCGACTCTCATCTCGCAGCAAAACGCAACGGAAAAAGAGAACGTGTCCTCGATATACCGAAGATTACAGGTGGTCGGTAGATTGCTTTCGATAGACGTCGCTGTGGTATTGGCCTATTGGTCAGGGACTCGCGTTCATGGAAGCTCGACGGCTATAGCCGGGCCGGGTTTACCTTAGACAATGGCAACGGCACATACTTGCCGCCACAACAAGTTGCCACGTGACCTTAATGGACTTTCGATTGAATTCTCTCGGAGGAGAGGAGCATCGCGTGACGCCCTGACCAGGACGATCGCACGACGCGGGGAGTATGTAGGGGGGAGTATGTACATGTAAATATATACATTCACCGTGGAGACCCATATATCTTCATATCGATGCGTAAACAGACACGCGAATGCGGCACTCGAATCAGAAGCGTGTACACGGTGACCTGGTTAATGTGATTTCGTTAACGAGAAATAATGAGAGCGGCCCGTGGATGCGTTTCAAGGATTTCCGGAGATACTTCCACCGAACGGTAGTAATTGAGACGTTGTTTCTGGAGGAAAATTCGCGCGCTCGAGCCGAACTGCGAGAGATTTCATTTCGCCGATGGAACACGAAACTCCACTCGTTCCCGGGGAAAAGAGGCTATTGCAAATAGCGCGCTGAGCGCGCGAACGAGGAGAGAACTGTCTGCAAACTCGATTTCGTCGATCTCGTTGAAGCGGACCAGTTGCCACGGCGCGGGCGGAGCAGCGGGGATTGGCGTGAAATTGGAGCGAAGGGAAGTACCCTTTGGAGGTAAAAAGAAGGAAACGCTGCGGGGGAGGGGAGAAGGGGAGAATCCCAGGTAATGCCCAATTACAAACCGGGTGTTGTAAACTAACGGTCAGCGCGCTGTATCGGCGTTACATCCAGCGAACAAATGTATTAGATCATAAAAAAAACGCCAGCACATACACGTAAAACAGCAGCATAGCGTACACGCGCACACATACCATAATCTGCACTGGTTAGGTGGAAATAGTTGCGAGGGTATGTGAGTCAAGGTGTTTCTAAGGAGGGAATGGATGTAGTTCGTCCATCGTGAGAGTACGCTCTTTGTGACGCCAATGTTGAATATAGATATACACTCAGCTTATGAAGAAGTTAAAGAAAAAAGAGAAAAATTAAGGCAAAAGCAAAGTTTTAAATGGTAATTTATAGCTCCAACGTGAAGCGGTTCCCTTTATTACCCACATTGTTGCTCGATGATCGAACGGCTTTACGAACGGAATTACATATATGGGAATGGGATTACATATAGGACAGTGATTGTTACTCAATATCGGTACGGTTTATGGCACAATCAATACAACACAGCTACACGCGCGGCAGCCACCAAGAGCCAATTAATACCGTCAGGTGTAAATGGCAATAATAACAATAATAAGAAGTAATGAAGGTAAATCTTGTGCGTACACGCATTATGTATATGTATACGGGAGGCAACGATGAGACTCGCACTGTACAGATCAAAATACGTATAGGCATACTGCAGCACACACATGTATCATGTATCGGGACGGACACCATACTGATGACACGCTCGTCGCGTGGGGTACGGAGAGTGCACAAGACCAGTTTAGAAATCGGCGAGCACGAGCTGGCCAACAAACCTGTAATAGCGATCTTCGCCGACCACTTGCTGGTACCGTCCAAAACCGACTGCTCCACCGCCATCATGTGACCCGCGTGCGCCTTTTCGTCGACCCCGAAGACTGACCTAAACTCCGACGAGACTCTCTTTCACATAAGCTGTGCCAACGGCCGCGATCTCGTCCTATCTGCTTCTCTCGTCGTGAAATATATCTTTATATTCCGAGATTACCTTCACCTAAAATCGCTCTTTTGCCGCGAATTTTCAACGGAAGATTATTTCGTTCGCGAAATATTGTCAATCTGCAATAGTGAGTAGAAATTCGAAAAAGGAAGGAAAAAAGGTGCGACGGCGCAAACGGAATTTCAACCGGCACGCGAATTTAGCCATTCTTTTGCAAACGGGTTTTGAAAACTGCGCTCGCTTTTACAGTTAGCGTTCCGTAAAACAGAACACGTTTGCAGGGCTGTTAGCAGCAAATCCCTACGTGACAGCTTGAGAATTCTCTTTGTAGGATTAACTGTTCATTCAGACGGCGCTGTTTCTTGCTAAATTTTTCCGATGTCCCGAATAAAACGAAAACGGCGATAATTGAGCGTTTCGGCAACGGAAATTTTTAGTACGCGTGCTAAACAAAATAATCTTCTGACTGGTCATCGATCAAATCGCTGACGAAAGCACGGTATCGGTGTCGGTCATATTTATCGTTCGGATACGTCACGATTATATCCTTCAGAGAAGACGAGATCGAGCCTAGTGACGGTAAAGATTTCGCTTTAGCTTCGTTCTCCCTTACAATCTGCCCTGCCTATTACTGTCGCCACTGCATCGCCGTATATTCGCGTTTCATTTAATTATGGATTAATCCCAGTCTATTGCCGCTGGGTACAAGCATTCTTAATTGACAACTAATTATTGTCGCCTGGGATATTAAATTAATTTTCAGTAATACATATAACCACATTGCGGGGCACGACATTCTGCGTTGCAGTATTTCTTGCAGAAGCGACTGCCGTTTTCCCCGGCACGTAATAACGGTCGCTGCAGCTGTTCCACTAATTTCGCACGTACTAATTACCGACAATCTAAATTACTAATGCTCGGCAAAAATGAGAAAAATATCTGTGTGAGTATTAATGCGCACTGATTAATTCATACGTTTACTGATAAATTTATAATCTTTGCTAATTTTAACGTTTGAAATTTAGGTTGAGTTGATTTCAAGTAATTCAGAAAAATAATATTCCCCCCTAAGGCAACTCACTGCTTCATTAAAAACTGTATAAATGTAGTTTGCGCTTCAAAAATCCCTCTAATATGCTAATTACATGACTAATTGAACAAATATCGATTGGCCGGTTTATCGGCGCGATTATTGGGCCCCTCGCGATGCAGATCGCGCAAGCGATATTAATTAACGTTGATTTTCATTAGCCGACTGCCTGCCGAACTGGCTTTTATCGCGATGGCTTTTACGCAATCGTGCTCCACCATGTCTGTCGCGCCGTCGATATTTATAATAGTCGCGATAACAAGCCGATACTAGGGTAATAAGATTGAAATGTGGCGCGAGCAGCGGAGATATCTCGAATAGCTCGCCGCTTAATTAATTATGGCAGATATGCGACGGATTGACGCAAGGTGCGCAAATGCGATTAGACGGTTATTATGACGATGCTGACGTGCCTAAGCCGCGTGTGTTATCCATTTATCATTTACCGCAAATAGACCTGTTATGGTACTTGAAAACGATCACTCGTCGCCTGACCTCGTTATATTTTCGTAAAGGCAAATCAGAATTTATTTAAACAAACATTTAAATTTAATCAGCAATATCACTGGATTACAGTTGAAATTCAAATAACACACAAAAGATTTTTACCTTGTGGTCTCTCAGACGCAGTACAATTCAGAGTTCGAACTAAAATAATATCATGAATGTATGTGTACTTGTGTGTCAGTGCCGATTATTGAGCGGACAATATTAATGTGTGAGATTATTTAATTCTGACAGCTTATTTGATTGCATGAAAATAACACGTTTATTGAACGAAGCGGATTTTGCCTTCCCTTTAAATCAATAATATTGCGGAAATTATCATATCTCAGTATTACATTATTAAACTAAAATCATTAGGCATGCAGTACTTAACTTTTAATTTTCTTCCATAACTTTTGCTTTTTTCCCGATTTATATAATAAATATATAAATTACATATATAAAAAATATATAAGATATATAAAATTTATATCCCGTTAGCTAAATTGCTCTATCACGTCACAATTTTGAGAAATTTGTAGTTCAAATTGCAAGAAGGGCTATTTTAATGTACTTTGGTATATTATAACTACGATATATGACGCGTTGAAGAAGCTGTCTTCTATAAATGCTTTTTGGACAGTTTTGAACAGAAAAATTGAAGAGAATATCGGTCACGTGTATGATATGTTTGCGGTAACGGAAACGGTGCGATGTGAAACGAATACACACAAATTCACCAAGATAACAAGGAGATAACTTCGAAGTCTGAAACACGAACCGTGTTTGCCGCGTTTATCGTAAGGCATTATTCACGAACATTCACACAATATATGTTACCCCGGGGGTGTGTCGTGACGCATTAATATTCGTCCGAACGATGTTTATACGGCCTTTAACGATTTCCTATGTTTGAGGTCATGAAATAGATCCGGCTCGGCTGTGGCGATTTATTCGCGGAACAACAATTTGCAATCCGCTCGCGCAAAGCGCGAGACGAGTCTCGGGGTGGAGCGGGTTTCAAATGGGTTGTTGCGGCGCGGGCGGACTAATTAATGCACAGTCGGGAATAGCTTTTTATCCATTAAAAGAAAAAGTACAATCACAGGCGACATTAAATACGTCCCTTACGAGATTTTTATTTACAATGCACGAGCCGCGCTATTATTCACTGACGGCGAGAATCTGCTGAAAAATGGCGAGCAGTGGTGACAGACGACCAATAAATCGCATCGGGATCGATCGGTGCATCGATCGACACCATTCCTCCTCGAACCGAACTGTCTATTGATCGACAGTACGGTTGTCGTTGGATTGACTTCTGCTGCGAGGAAAAGAAGAAAAGAAAAAAAAAAGAAGCGAGCGCAGAAAGCGGATACTCACCGAATCAACTCGAAGATCTCCGGTTTCTCTCGTTCTCTTTGCTTCATTCTCTCCTTCATCGCCGTGATTATGCTAATCGCCTTATCCTCAGCGCCGTGCTTCGAGCTCTTCTCAGCCGCCCCTATGAGAACGGAGAATAACGAAATACAGATTATATTCGAGATTCGCATATATTTTGCATATTGTTATTCAGCCGGGTCATTAAAGATGCATTACCGAACAGATTTTCGGTCAAACGTTTTAAATCTGATTACTCGTTTACAGATTAATTCTCAATCTTCTCGATGTCATACCGGTATCGATAAAAACGTTTTTATTTCCGGCAGAGAGGAAGTGAGATGGAAACGTGTTTTACACGTAAAGAAGATTTATTACGCGATTCGGTGCGCATGCCGCGCTGTTTTTCAATGCGTCAAACGATAAAACGCTGGCAAAAAAAAAATCGTGTTTTTGCCCCGAGGTAGAATTTTATATATCGTGAAAATCATAATTCGTATCATCGGTATAGCGACTGAATAACACAAACACAGGTTTTTTCGTTCTTTAGTATCACCCGAACACGATGCTAATAATCACCGTGTAAAGGTCGGTATTGCGTTGCGCAAAATTACATACAAACTGGAAAATATGACATCGCGTACAGATCGTGATAGATGACCATGCGTTCTGCGCAACACATAATATTCACGTCAATTTTGATTACATATAATCGTTGGACATCAGACACGTTAGATGCAAGAACGATGGCGCGATAGCGAAACATTTCGCATGCAATCTACCCGGTGTCGATCACGTTTCAAATTTTCGCACGAAGGTATACGGATCGAAGCTGCTTTCCGTAGCTATCGATATCGGTAATTTTAATTATTATTACAGTGGAAATCCTGTTGCACAGCCGGATAGCGGTTGTACGGCGAGGGAAAGGGAAGTAAGGATAAACGATAGTATCAGGACGTGACGCAAAACACCCGGTACATTGGAATTACAACGGACAGCAGCGGATGAGGGAGAATTAATTGAGAACGGAATTACGAGGCAAACCGTCGTGCGGCGAATCAGAGGCGGAGAGGCTGTAAATTAATCGTGGACTGTCCGATCAAGGAAAGAAACTTTATCGGGGACAGAGCCAGAGGGGAAAGGAGTGAGAATCATTAGTCTGGGAGTGCTAGTACGAATCGATAGCGAATGGTATCCAGGGCGAAAGGGACATCTATAGAGAACGCAAAGATCACTGGAATCAAATTGAAAGTCTGATGGACGGGCCGACGCGACGTTAAAAGTGTCATTACTTCCCGATTTCCGAACATTGGAGATTGGTTTATAAAATTCGTCGCGTCGTTGCGGATACTTTTATCGGGGCAAAATGCGAAAATGGCTTCGCAAGCGTATTGCGCTTACGTAAAAATGATTTTTCCGCGCGACGGCCAATCCGTGAAATTCAATTGCGCGGTTTGACAATCGTTCGGTTATCCCCGTTACGGATCGATTTTATACGGAATACAGGAATAATATCCGTTTATTGACAAGACACCGGTCGACGACGGAAATAGCACTAGTGACTGCAAAAAGCAGCGAACGGAGGTCGAAGCGTCTTACACGGCAAATTAATAATTAATTCGCGTGAGTAGCGACAGCAAAGACAGAAAATAGTCATTTAAACTGCTGCATTTATGTCTGCTCAGACTTATTCATTCGCTCTAATCTCTGTTTAACGAATCGCGAAACTTTTCTCGATTTCGCTTGATTCTTATTACTCCGTCGAGGGACAATCGATTTTACTATTGCCCAGACGTTAATAAATAAGCCCGAAGTTTTTAATTATGCTGAAAAAAAAAGGGTAATCTTGTTGTAATATCTCGGCGTTTCCGAATCTTCAAAACGCATTTGTAATTTCCGCCGACAAATCCCCAATGTGTGATCATGACAATTATCAATTTCGAGATCCTTTAATTAATAATGCCAATTAACCAAAGTGAAATAAACGATTAATTCTACATATTGTCTTTCGCGATAATAATATTTCGTGGGCACGGAAATTGCGCTTGGAAAGCAAAATATAGATTGACGTTACTCACTCTGCAAGCAATCGGCGTTTAGGAGGTCCTTGCACTTTTCGTGACATTTGACACCGCACTCCATACATCGAACTCCCTGTCGAGCAATGCCCCAGAGAAGACCCTCGCACTCGTAGCAGTACGTCGGCGACGTGGCCGTCCAAGTGACGAAGTTGTGAGGAGTGGTCGATGATATAGGGTAGATCATCGCTTGCAGAGTTTTCTTGTACACGTGCATCTTCTGCGGGTGTTTCATGATGCGATTGCATCGCCGTTACATTAAGAAATAAAGAGAAAGAGAGAAAGACAAGTCGGAAAGGAGATAGGTATAGGCGTTTTATGTAAACATTCGTTTTTCTACTACTCGGTTCTCCATTCGTAAAGGTTACGACTTTTGAGTGATTTAAACGATTCATTGGACATTATCGTGAGTTGCTAATCCTTTGAAGAGTCGGTGCTTTCTGACACGCTCAAAATTTCCAATGTTGAGCAATGTTTTACATCGTTTATCGAACTTTAAAGATTGTTCCGCGAACATTCTGTTTGTCGCGAATAGAGAAGAAATACCGTGAATTCCTGATGTTCACAGCGGATGAAGCGCTGTGACCGTCGCGGTCGTGTCTCCATTAACGTAATATAAAATTCTATTACCCGTGTATGAACAATCGATCGAACAATTGTGCAATAATAGATCAGGAATTATATTAGCGGGGCTATTTCTAATTGAAGAAATGAGACAGTTTTATCATGACCTTTTAAGAGAGCAATTTTGTTAATTTATTACTTGCTTCGCGTTACTCCCTTGTCGATCTTCAAAGTACATTTTCTTCAATGTAAAATTTGCGTTTCAAATTATAAGCGGAATACCGAAGGATTAGCATTTTGTCCGTTTTTTTTGTCCGTTCGATCTCTCTCGCAAAAACTCCCTCATGGATTCAGTTATTAACCGAAGTGCCTTTGTGGGTTCTAGTTACATAATCATGTGCACGCAAACCGTATGGGTTTCACGAAGAAAAGCCCGCGTATGGTTCCGATAAAGGCGAATTGGATGCGCCAAGAAACTGTTTTAGGTTCCTATTTGCACGTGCCTCTCGAAAACAGAATGACTCTCCCGTCGTTCTGGTTTTAGATTTTTCAAGAGCACCTCTATATCGATTTTCTTTCTCTTCGGGGTATCTTTTTTCCATGCTTGTGGGATAGGATTACCTAAGGGAGATTCGCGAGCACACGTACGCGAGCTTCTCGATTCTAAGGGGATCATCACGTTTCATATCGGACATCTGGAATTTTCACGCTTTATCTCGTTTTGCGACTTACTCGAAAATACATTTTTTTTTTCTTGCAAAGTCCTGTACGCGGACAAGTTTTAAAGCGAGCGACATTTTCTGGATATCGGTAGACTATCTAGCGAGAGAAGAAGGATATAGATGCATCGATCCGCTAAGCACATGGTACTAACGTGTGAACTCGGGATGTTCCTCGGTGCATGAATTTTTCAAATTCCGTATATCTTCATCCCGACGTAAGAACGTATATGTGCGCGAATGGCTGAATTACCTTTCAACGAATTACTTCGATATCTTTCAGACGATCGGCAATGTCGAAAGCATTTTTCAATTCAAACTTTTTCGCGTTGTTAGCAAAGCCTGCGAGTACCTAAATCGTACGCCTAGTGCTAACGAACTGTGCAGTATAATTAAATTGCAACTTCGTATCAACTTGTTACACTCGGTAACTTTTCTCGGTAACTCGGGGTGTTTTAATAAATCACATATCTGAGAAGAGCTTCGATATTTCGTTATCGAATATTGCGCGCGTGTCAAAGTGATCTGGAAAGGACACCTAGGTATTCGATATACGAGGAACATCCAACGTCACAGAAATCGGAAACTCCTAGCACTAGCCTAGCTATTTCTCTCTGATACGGTATCCCGCGTCGTGATACCCCTATGTAGACTATGTAGGCTCTTCTATGGACGTCCTATATATGTACGCGTGGTCCACCCACTATTTTCTCACCTAATGCATACATATGCATGTATTTCTTCGGCACATACGCGATGCGTATCGCGTATCACGACCCTAGCCGCTAATGTATTTTACACTAGGTCGCTACGTGTTGCTCCAAAGTAAGTAACACGGTGCGAGGAGAGAGGTCAAATAGAAAATAAGGAGATTCAGAACAAAAACAGGCTAGATCGCACACTTGCGTGAAAGAAAAGAGCGTGGAAATGAGAATAAAATACAGCACGTTTCGTATGAAAAGAAAAGAGAGCCCAACGGTTAAGTTAAACTCCTTCGGCGCCGGTCTTTCACCGGTATTGAAGCTTAAAATTAAATGATGTACGATCTAATTCCTCCCTAACGCCTGTCTCCGTATTTCTTCTGATATTACTTTCCGCCTTAATATCTCGGTCTCACAAGCTAGAAGCTAAATGTCCTTTTCTACTTTCGCTTTCAGAACTTTGCTTTCAAAACTTTTCCCTCATCCCTTATCCATTGCGCAAAGGTTTCCGAATGGAGTACGTCACGTAGAAAGAAAGTAATTAAGCTTCGCTTTGTGATTTATGTGGCACTAATTAATGCGGTATATCGCATCATCCAATGGCAACCTTGAAAAATGTTGCTGGAAGAGAGCTTAGTCGTTATTTCACTTGTAAAGAGAACTTAAATATCAGCAGGATGACGCGGTGGTAGCTATAACTCTTCTCTTTCAGAGCAAGCATGTTTCTCTCGGTTTATGAACTGGTGACGCGATGACGAAGTATAATGACTAAAGGGCAAGTCCTTACCAGCTCTTCGTCGTTCAGCGTCGCTCGAGGTACGGCGGATGTGAGACCAGCGTTCCTCTTCGTCGCTGCCATGGTCTGAGAAAAGATAAGAATTAATGTACATCTGATAATGGAATAATAATGCCTGGTATCTTCCAGTCTCTCTATCGCATAAATGATAGTCCTGGGACTGAAAAAACTGAAAGGAAGAGAGAAAAAGAGATAGAGATAGAGAAAAAAAGAGAGAAAAATATTAAAGAAAAGCATTAATAAAATAAATCGAGAGACGTGAAGAGACGTATGTAAATAAATGTGGAAACACGAAGAAAAATTCTTCGAAAAGTGTTATTTACAGATATTTTTCGACATCGAGATAAAAAAACGTGGCTGTTTACGAGTCACAATAAAAATAACGTTACAACGACATGGAAACGTTTCTTAGAACGACGAGAAAAACTCAAATAATGATGGTGACAAGATATATATATCTCGAAATATTTAATATTAATCAATCAAATGTGAGTACATTTCCAAAGGAAGCAACTTAACATCGAGATTAAATTGCAACTGCCGTAGTAATGTAAAAACTTGCGAGATAGAAATAAATCCAAAGCCGAAGGGAAATCTTGTGACGTAAAAGTCTTGTGACGTAAAAGAAGCGGTGATATTACATGCCAAGTGAAATATCGATAAAGTTAAATTTTTATTTACAAGTTTTATGAAGTGAGTATAAGTGTGAGTTATATATACACATCGAACGCTTGTAAAAAATTGTGCTGAGAGATTGTTTCGCAGATGTGATGGAAAGCGCTTTCCTTAGTACTCCATATTTAATACATAGTAGTAATTTTATGTAACCGGACTTTGACATTTACATATCTCGACAAACACACGCGTTTCTGAAATGCTGAAAATTTAACAAGTATCTACTGACCGCGCGTTTGAGCATACTGTATGACGAGCAGCATATTTACTCGTGCAAACGTTTGTGGATTAATATAATATCTGTCCGATTATCTTTGCGCGTAGTCGCGTGCATGGAGAAAATTAATGCAGCGACGGTCAACAAACAAGATTGCAAGTATTAAAACTGGTAGTAAGATCCAACTCGATGGTCTGGATTATATGCTACCGTATACCGAGACCCATGGCGGAAATTGTACTGAAGGCTAATCAAAGGCCTGAACCCTGTTTAATAAGGTCGAGTGCAGTTTCAACGTGGCGTAGATTTGCATATACGATTGGTAACGTATATACATATGTGTGTACTGTATATCTAATATCGAAATTAGAACGAAGACAGCGATAATGAGAAGGTGAAAGGCAAGAATCAAGAAGCGAATTAAGCGGAAATCCTAGGAGATATGTAAATCAGTTGGTAGAATAACGGTAGAAGACGAGAGTGAAAGAGAGAGACAAAGAGTGTGAAAGAGAGAAATAGAGATAGAGCGTGGGTGAATCTCTACGGAGAAAAAAAATCTAATCTAATTAGCTTATAGACGTCTGGTAGGTATGGTGTGCGATAGGATTTGTGGTTAGCATAGATTTTAATTAAGATATTATACACGGAGCCCCGCGAACCGTGCACGCGCCATTGTTTGATCCCGACAATCGGGCATTTAATTCCGTACATGTTAATATCACTTTTATCGGCCATAATCCACGTATGCCGACGCGACATTGTTTTTTCTAACGCGTCCCTCGATCGGACGAGGGATGCTGCGACGCGGCACGGAAGGAGGAGCACCGAGGCAATTTAATTCTGTCTCGTGTGAGAATTCCGCGCGATATCATTTTTCTTAACGATGTTATCGGGTCATCTCCTTCGCTTCGCTTTTCTCGTTTCCTCTCGTCGAGAGGTAGAAACGAAGGAGTGAGAGGAAGAGAATCGGCGAATCAAAGAAAAGTTCCGTTAAAACGTTTAAATTTCCTGATCGAAACGTCTACTTACGACTACATGTGATATTTTTATAACTATTCGTAACACGTATCTATAGCTACCAAGACACTCATGCGATATATTGATGCTCGAACATTTCTGCATGCAGGCGAGAGACATCATAACTGTTATAAGATAAACAAAATTAATCGTTTTCTTTTATCGATAGATTGGAAATCACTCGATGATCACATAGATCAAATTTGAATGCACGCGAAACAGATGATTATACGAGAAAAGTTTCTTCGGATCGCTATATATATATAGATCGCCAATCCGTTTCGTGCTTAATTTTTATTGATGTCCTAATTGAAGTAACCGTACATTCGCATGCGAAACACGAAGTTACGAGTAAGCCATCAAAAAAAGTACGATGACAATGCGTCTCGTTGAAATATAAACATCTCTTGTCTCTCCGACTACACGTACCGCGTTCAATTTAACGAGTCGCTGGAGACTTGATATGCTGTTTTCTCGTATTCGATATTTTATACGCGGGAGATAGAAATTGCGTGTTTCGCAGATAACGAAATTACTCCGGTATCTATTTACTAACGAGTCGGTACACATGTAACAGTGTTATATTAAATTAGAGATGTAATCAAGAAGTTTCTACACCGCAGACTCTATTCCATTGAGAAGAGCGCGACTTTTAACGATTCGCAGCGAGGGAAGCATGCACATTCCCTTTACAGCAAGTAATCAGCAGAAAAAAAAGACGTGGTAACGAATTAGAAAAGAAAAAAAAACAGCCGAGAGCAACTTAAGAGAGAAATGTAAATCGCGTAGAACAAACGAAGGAATGTAAATCAAAGAAAAAGTAACAGTATACACAGCTAGTGAGAATAAAGACGAATTAAAAATTTACATGCAAACATTCGAACAAGCTTTTAATTGACTTGGCTAAGGAGGCATTTAATTAGTACCTTCAAGACCTGGAGGTAGAGTTTTTGAGATTTTTTGAGAGGTTTTTTTCAGTGAGTGGTTTTGTTTTTTTCAGGTGTTCAGGTGGATACAACAACGGGCGCCACAGAGAACAAACAAAGAAAATAGCATTATATGCCGATTAGTATGTGTATCACTTGCAATTCCTTCTTTTTTTTTTTGTTAAATTACGATATAGATATAGATGTTTTAAAAGTTAGACACAAGAGAGGCACAAAGAGACGATGTTAACGGACTGTTAATTAGGATTGATTCATCACGAAGAGATAATTGCGTGATATAAAAACATGAAAAATAATGTAATTTTCTTGCAATAAAGATGTTACGTCAAGTTTCGACAATGACAAATACTTTGTAATTTTAGAAATTTATATCTCCGTGGTGAATTTAAACGACCGAAATTACTGGGCGATAATCGCGTTTTACACGTGGTCAGTCAATTTCGTTCGTTCGACGACCGATGCGTGGTTCGCCAATGCTATTGCAATTTTTTCTAGCGAATAACGCAAACGTTTTTGCGGTTATGACCCAGTAATCTTTTCACGCTTTTTGTGGACTGCCAGGACATTTTTATTCATGTGACGATACCGCATGAAAATATATTTCACGTCGCGAGAGACTTCAGGATTTCAGGGTTAGATGAGATATGCACAACAATTATATGTAAACCGTTAACATTAAACAGGGAGACAAACATACAGGAAGACAGACATCGGATTCCGGGATCTAAAGGTGATCGAGGATATCTATTATATTCGGGACCGGAGTGCAATGCTACCTGCAAGAGGAAGGGTGGAATTGGTGAATCTTCTTTTTTTTGACACTGAATTCATAGGAAAATGTAATCAAGGTACTTAAGTAATCTCGAGTCTACAATTTTCAAAATGGGACGCGTTAAATGTATCATACGGATTAACTGAAAAATCTAATTTTCTATTATTTTGCTCTGATGAAAATTACATTTTGCTGCCAACGCTTCACTTTCCCAGTGTTAAATTAAATCACGTTTTCCGCGACACACTTATCCCTGCTAGGCGCTTTTCTCCGGAGCGCGATCGATAAACTACTTAAGAATTTCATTTAAAGCATCACGCACTAGTTGCACACGCGAGCCTTTTACCCTGCAATGGCATCCATGACGTAGACATGACATATTTATTATGGTTTCGAGCACGTGCGTCACTCTTCTTTGAGTAATCGTTTACCGATCACAGGTGACCCCTGTGCATACGTGTGAATCAGATATATGGGATTTACAGTTTAACGCCGATTCCGAACGGCTTTCTATACAGAGGTTTTCCCGGGAAAGACGCGCGTCATTATCGTGTATACAATAATCGAGCTGCAGCAAGCGTGCAGAATATCTCCGCGCTTTATAAACTGCTCTCATCGCTTTATACTTCTTCTTTCTCTTCTTTTTTAAATAAAATTCGATTGGCTATTTTTACCAATTTATTGGTTGAAAAACACAATCGCGGAGTGATTTACTTAAAAGGGTTCGCGACTACTTGTCTTTATTCCGCACACTGTTTATACGGCCAGCGGAATAAATCGTTGCGAATATATCGATGACTTATCTGAATTTCAAATCGCGAGTTTCCTAGTATTTTCGATCGACCGATTGAAGATAAAGGCACGAGTATATGAGCCGCATCAGCGAATTGCGAATTTAAAGTCTGCGGGAATGCTCTGATCGATTGCAGGCTTAATCATCATTGGCGCGATTATATTTGTTAAGTTTTGTTGAAATAATAATTGAAACCTCTCAGCCGTATTATTCATATTTGACGAATGGATAAATTTTATTTTATTCACTTGTTTATATTCACGGATATATTTAGGACATTAATGGATAGTGTAATTATCGGACTATGAAACGTAATGTCTTTTTTCTTTAGGAATTTCAGGGGAAAAAAGGGAATCACACGTGAGAGGAAATATTTCGTTAGATTTGCTCGTTGGCGCTTTGCGATGGCTTTTAGAAAAATTAGCGATTCGATTCGTCGCAGAAAACGACGGTAACACTGAAACGTAAAACACGCAATTAGGTCACGACGAGATACACGTTTGTTACGAACCGCATCGGAAGGATCTTCCGTATCGTCTTGAAATTTAAAGGGAAATGCCTTTCATGTCTTTTAATTCTTTTGCTTTCGTTTTACGGCAGATCCTCGGATGCGTCGTGCATGATACACAAAATTAGATCTCGCGACGAAGGTATTTTAAGTCATCGTCGTCGCCGTCGTCTCGCGAGATGGAAATGAAGTTAGAGAAGAAGCGATGGCTGTTTTGTAATCGAGAGAACGTAGCCGTTGCGTTTCCGCAGCCGTTGGATGACAAACTAATTAAGCTCGAGGTATATAACTTTCGGTTATAATTTTCCGCTGCGTTCACTAATATATTCATAAAAGAAGTTGACACAGAGGGAGAGAACACGAAGTTGGTCCTGGCGCAGCTTTTTCCTTGGAAACGCGGCAAGATAAATAGAACGCGAAGCGACGATGTTGCCCGTGGTCGTTGGGTATGTATCAGCAAGCGTATTAGCATAATCGACCACCGCACGTGCCGCCCGATTGATCGGTTGTCGAATATCGGTTCATATTTTATGTCACCAATTCGACCCTCGAACCGGCGCATCTCGCAAATGGATTTACCACGTTCGCCAATAATATCTCACCCCAGGTTTCCTCATGGCGGTTTATACGTATAAACTGGATACGTATAAATATATAAAATATTCCGTGGAAATAATCCTATCTAAAAAAGGCATGTTAATTTTTAAAAATTCCCGTGTCTGTACCGCATCGGGGAACTTTTACGGTTATAATTTATACGCTGTCGTTCGGTGGGCTCGATCACGTATTTCGCGTGGGCATCGCCAACAGTGTGCACACGCTGCACACATCCGCGGTAATTAATTCTATAGCTCTGTTTCAGTCTGCCGGCGCAAACGCAGAACACAGACTCGCAAAGCGTACCAAAGGGGCCACGCGTAAAAATTCTAAAATCTCCAGCGCGTATCAAGAGATAGCCTCGAGCTAGTTGGGCGAATTAATTAAACTCAGCTGGCCGCATAATCGGCCACGGAGATCGAGAGAGGTCAAATCCGGTGCTGTGCTGCGCGGAAGTGGAGAAGAATGCGTTTTTTAGCTACATTAGAAATAGATCTCAACGACCACGGTCAAAGAGAACGACGACGATGACGACGACATCGATAACGACGGCGACAACAACGAGAACGTTTCGTCGGATCGGATAATTATTTCCGACGAATATATATGTATGGACACGGTCCAGGCAATGTACATATATGTATGTGTGTACACGGTGTACTTATACATATGTATAGATATCGCGGAGACAATGACGGCACGGTGTTAATGGGCAATCGGCTACCTACCAGCTCGGAAACCAATGGTATCGACTTCCGGCGCGGTCGAATGTCCGGCATGCTGTCGATGGTGCTGTAGAAGGGATTGTCGCCTGGATGTCTGGAACAGAAAAGATTTCGGAAGCTGCATCAGCACGAGTCTGAGATTGCGTCCATCTCCTGCTTGAACGGTTTGTGCTAATCTTGCAGTTTTATATATATATTTAGTTTTATATATTTTTTAATCGTTATTATTAATTAATACTTATAATCGTGCTATTAGTACTTATTATGAGATTATATTTGTTCGAACTATGTTCTGCAAGTATAATTTTTGAATATGAATATAATGAGTTTTATAAAAAATTAAATTTCAAGAATCAATTGACAATTCAAATGTTTGAATAGTATAGATAAAAAAAGAAGTGAGCATCGACAAAGCGTTTGCAAGTTGAATCTAAGATCGATTCCATGTGGATTGGAAATGAACTGAACTTTCAAATCAAACTGCAGGTTTAAGTTAGCCATATAGTTCTAGTCGAGATCTCTTCGTGCAATTCAGAATGTTCGAAAATCTCCTGGAAGCACAATGGAAATTTCGTGCTCGTTAGAAAGTTTTTAGAAAATCCAAGTTTCCGTGAGTTTAAATCTTGTTCTTCACTGCATTATCGTAAGAATAAAATTATATTTGGAATTTTTCATCGAGTTTCACGCGGTTTTTTTATTCCTGACAAATTATTTATAAGTTTATCTCGAGAAATATCGTGATAAAATGTACGAAATAGGATAAGCCGTAAACTTATTTGACATCAACTTAACGATACATTTTATAAAAATAAATCTGATTTTGCAAGAACTCATTAAAAATGACACGTTAAGTATCTGTCCGATATAATAATAATCTATAAAATATAGGTAACGCTGTTACAAAGATCTCGATTTTTAGAAAAATGACACAGCAAAAGTATAGCGAGCATCTGGGTTTTCCTGAGATCTAAGAGCCACTTACGTGATTCATTTTTTTTATATGTCGAATAATGACACCGTGAAATACATTACCACTCATGCGATTCAAAATGGAAATTTATTGGAAATACTGATGTGTAACCGTGAATTAAAAAAAATTTTATCAATGTGTTCATATCCCATCTTCCATTTGACACATAAAAATGATTGACATGTGTTGAATCATCCCTCAAGAAAATCGATATAGATATTTCTCCGTTTTTTAATGTACAAAATTTATTTTTCATACTTCATATTTGATTAAATAAAAATGATGCGGTGAGGAAAAGGAATTACATATACATATATAAATTGCATATATTATATAATATTATTATGTGGGTTAAGATACCAACAATGACACGGTTTTAAAACTGCAGCGATGCTTCGCAGATAAATATGAAATCTGTATGCATTTCAAATTGAAATTGATGCGGTACGAGTATAATTATAGGATTAAAAGCTTAATTGAGGAAATGACGGAAATGTACTCACCCGTTCGCTCGTCCACCGGATTCGCCGCCCGGTCCGCTGCCGTTCTAACAAACAAAAAAACAAGTTTATTAAAAACAAGCTCGGTAACAGTTGAAAAAATGAAATGGAGAGCGCGCAATGCCGATCTCGTGAACGCAATATGTGGCGCAGGGTCATTTTTTTTTTCATTTTCGCATAATTACAGTCTTAGATAAAGGACGCGCGGCCACGGAATGACGCGAGCAAGAATAACGATGATACGAGGCGCGATCGATTTTGGAAATTCTCATTCTCTCCGCGCTCAAAGCGACAGATATTCTACAATAATAACTGCTCGGCTACGGTTGGATATTACAATACCGCAAGATGAATTGCTCTCTTTGATTTCCGTGGCCGCGCGCGCGCACGCACAATGCTCTGTCTCGTTCTGAATCGTTTTGTCATCTAAGGGAGAAATTACGAATGGAGGAAAATGAGATGGACACAGAGGAAATCGCTGGATGACCTGGGGAAACATTATGAAATAGCTGCGTCGATCGGTAGAATAGAGGAAAGGGAGAGGGCTATCGTTCGCGCATGATTTTGAAAAACCTCCGTCCCTCCGGTTGCGGAGAGTCGACTTCTTCACCCTCCCTTTCTTCTCCCGACCGCTTGATTTAGATTCAGGACTTCCTTCACCCGGTACCACTGGGGTCGCTTCGTCCGTCTTCGCACTCGCAGCTGCATTTTCCTCCTCGCCCATCTATTGTTCCTCGCATCGCAAATCTCTCCGTCGATTGCATCGATGTAAACGTACTCTCTGTCTCTGCCTCTGCCTCTCTCTCTCTCACACACAATCCAACTGCGAACCACCACCTTCCGTTTAATCCCTTTCTCGTTCGTCCGACAGGTCGAACCCATTCTCGTCTCGCTTGTCGCCATTAATCAACCTTCGGCCCGCCGGTGACCTCGAAGAAGCACCGGCATTTTGTCGTCTGTCAGCTGGTCGGGATTCATGGTTCGATCGTTCGTACGGTGGACTCGCGATAAATTCTGTTGGTCCGAGTTTTCGTGCCTTTACTAGTCCCGAGGTCCTGATCCTCCTCCATACTGGTCCTCTTCGCATCAGGCTCCTCTCGGTCTTAACTGTGGTTCCCATCATAGTGACGATTTTTCTCAATAAGGATTCGGCTCTCCGAGTCGCGAAAATCTCGAGGACTAATCGATACCTGCCGCCGAAGAGAAAGGGATATATATATGTGTATCAGCAACTGACATGTTGGATGCTGTTCACGCTTCTTTCATTTTCTCGAGCATCTGTCCTTCCCTCTTCCTCCCTCCTTCGTTTTTGCTCTCCTGCGCTCTTCGCGTACTAACCCACGTTCGCTCGGCCGCGCGATGAAATGGAAGTTTCGGAGATAGAGTGTGTAACAGCCCGTATAAATATAATATCACGTACAATACGTCGTAAATTCTGTCACGATAGAGATATAATATAAACTTATCGATAGCATAACAAGTGTAATAAGTATTTAGAGTTAGAGCCGCAGGTATTTCGTCCCTTAACGCTGTCTCTTTCTCCCCCACTCTCTCTCGCTACTTCCGCACTCAGTTTCTCTTCTTCATTCTCTCAAATTACAATTTCTCACTCACGTATTTGTCGCTCTTTCACTCTTTTTCTCCCACTCTATCGCTCGCTCTCGTTCTCTCTTTCTTTCAAAAACAGTTTCGCGGAAAGGGGTTCTTTTTTTCTCTGATCGCTTAAAAAGCTTAGATAACATTGGAGCATAATATTCGTTTCATTTTCACGTTTAATCACGAAATGGTGGCCTTTGAGAGCGTCTCGTTAGAGAGAATGCGCAAATAAAGCATGAAGCGTTAATTCTCATTATCGCAATGCGCTCATATTGTGAATTTGCATTCGTAACGAATTCGTTGGATGAGAACGTTTTAATTGACAGTAAGGATTACGTTTGGATCGAAAAAAAAAATAATTCAAAAATGCTGCGGCAGAAGCGTCATACAATAGTACGACATAAAAATGAAAGAATAATCATGTAGTAAAATTTCGTATGAAAGAGGTCACGCAAATAATCTCTATCATCTCACGAAGCGGGAATCGGTTTCGTCGGTGGTCCGAAAATTCACGCTGCACATTTGTAGCGTAAAATGACATTTTCTGCCAGCGAAACGATACGCAGATTAATTATTCATAATGTATATGGAATTTCGCTGCACAACGGCTAATTAGACCTGGTCGACTCATAAATTTTCGCCCCGTAGCGAAATTAGATGCGACATTTCCGATGTTACGTGACATAATTTTTGTCAACACGCGGATATTTGCGCGGTATCGGAATTAATTTATTTATTCCCGATAGACTCGGTGACAGTCGATAAATAATACGGGATGAAAATGTAGATAATACTTGGAGACACGCTCAAAGGCAAGGAAACATACGTACAACTCAATAGTAGATATATATCTATACAGAATATAGTATCGCTTCGCGAATATAATTCTGGCAAGCGTTTACACACAATTAACAACAAAAACCTAACCGCGTATGTAATTGTGTCTGTATGTGTATCTGCATCTGTGTTATCTCATTACTCTCTAACAAGTTTTTCCTTTATCTATTAGGCCTTAACAATGTATTTTGCTTTAATTCGCTTAGACACTAGTCGTCAATTGACGGTGCTATTCGCTAAGTTGATAAGCCTTAAGAAACCTTCGCTGTACTACATCGATCGATGAAGGGGCGAGCACCTTCGCGCCCGCCCCTTCTGTTAATGATATGACATTTAATGAAACGATATCGGATGATATGCAGATGCGATTTTAAGGGGGCTGCCTGCTCGTCGAGACACTGTGATTTGCGAAATTGAAACGTCAGGGGCAACGTAGTTATGTCGAATGATTCTTTCAGTTTTCAGTAGACTGCATGACGTCGAGTATCTCGACAGCCATCGGCTGAAAGCCAGATCGCACTATTTTCACGAGCAAACTGTTCTTCTTGGCATCGAACTGGATCGGGGTCGCGGAAAAATTTATGCGAAACTTCGCCGTCGTCTCGTCTCGACGAGAAGACACACTCACGATAAAGCTCTCCGCTCTGTGCCCTGTATCCTGGGTTTTACCCGCGGCCAACGCGTGTACCTCACGAAAATATGTATGAAAGAGAAATTTCTTTTACGAATTTGCGCAAATTATTCCTACGTGTATGTCAACTGTATAGTCGGCAAATGAGATTGTTAGATATTACCAGTTCTATAATATTGCGGTAATTTCTCTCTCGTTTCACCCACTTATCACGTCGTCTATTAATTAGGAAACTCATTATAGAGATACTCTAGGAAAGATCAACATCTAATGCGTGTGATATGTAAATATGTAATACGTGGCGACATGTGTGATTTGCGCGATACGTAATACTTGCAAATATCACTTCGGCATAATATACGTAGTGGACGTGATGATTTGCGATGATAAAACGTCGGAATTTCGGCAGGCTTTGTAATTTTTGCAATTTAACGGGAATAAAATACGTCATGTGAGAAACGCGACCAGTTCATTTTCGCACACGTAAAGATTCCGATAATAGCTGGCGCGGCTCACTTACGAATTCAAGGGCAACGCTACGACGAGCCATTAGCCAACGAAAATACTTGAGCATGCAAAACTACGCTTTTATGCGACTCTCAAAGAGAGAGAAAACGTCGCGATTGGAAGTTGATTGTACAGTCGCGTTGCGTATAAAAGTTACGAGTCATTGGAATAGATTTCCCGTGGGTCCCCATATTCGGGAAATAAATGGATCCGATTGTCACATATGTACGAAAGTGCGCGCATGTCGGTGATTAATGGAAATGGAAATGGGGCAAGCTACAAGGGAAAGCTAATACACCCCTAGGAAGAAGGCTGGTCCAGGAAACGTCCATATACCGTTTACGTATGCATGCGATGTGCACGTGCTTTTGCATAAAAGCCAATTCTGCACTGTGTCCCGGTACCCCCATCAACCTGCTGAGTACGCGAACAAGTGCATACGCATAAAAAATATACTGTAAGCTGTAAAGTTTAGATTGAAACAATGGAGCTTTACGAAGACCGTCGAAATTCCGGATTCCTTACGATATGTATGAATACAGCCATTTTTATGAATATGTATGAATATGAATTATCAAGAGTGATTATAATAATGTTGATTTCGTTAGGGTATACAAGGTAATTATGAATGGACAAATAATTTTATACAATAGAAAATAACTCTAATAGACCGGATTTTCCTGAAAGTTCTGCACGTGAATTTCGAAGGATTAACGATAATCTCGATAAATTAATTGAATTAATCGATTCCTCGTGAGGTGATACGCGAGTAAATTCCCGTAAGTGTTTCGACGTCAGTCGAAAACTGGAAATGGCCGCAGGTAACCAGAGGCATTTCGCCCGGTGTGTCTATGTACCTAACGTGTGTATATGTGTAACCCTGGTGGTATAACATGGACACCGTGTACGTGTAAGGTATGCATATGCGATTTCTGCGAATGATATGTCGAGCTGTATGTGTGACGATAATAGCATGGTGTGCGCCTAACTGTGCTAGCGGCCAAGTTGTAGACCCGCGCTGCGTGGCAACCTAATCCCACGTTCGCCTAATCATCCCACAGCTCACCGCGATTTATTTTAAACTTCCGCTTCCGCACGTGGATACGTATTACGTATACGTAGTAATACCCAATTCGCCCGTCGTAAATTATCATTATAGTCCGTATCCGTTGCGTCGCGAGCACCTTTATTGTTGCACCAATAATCTTAATTATAACGGGATATGTATCTGGGATACCCTCTCTCTCTTGAAATCGCCTCTGTAAATAGGGCGGCGTTGTCTGAACACATGTAAGAACACACAGAAATATATTCCGCGTAAGAGAAAAGAAAGAAACTAGAAAGACCATCTTATGTGTTAATTTCGGGTCGTAAAAAGTCTTTTTACACGCTCAACAATTTGTTGGCGTATATTATACATCGAGTCTGCATAATCGTTGCAGACGATGTTGCGCAACATTCGAAAGACACTGGTATCCGTGTCTGCGTGACACGACACCCTTTGTGCCTCCCTCTTGCGTCATGCGTTTAATGTTCCGTGTAATTTTGATGTGTCTGCATTAACACTGTGGATTCGAGATAATTATTCACGAACGGTTGCCCGCAATGAATTGCAAGATGGCAATAAATGAGGAGTACGATTAGTCGTCAGACGTGATTCTAGGTGCTCTCCTGAAGCCAGACGCCATCAAGAGTTGTTGGGAGATGAGCCAGAAGTAATCTGTGTGACTGGCGAATTAATTTGAGAGTTCTGTGGGGGTGAATTGAGTCCCAGTCTGTTTATATATATCTCTCTACCTTCCTAATATCTTTCGGATAAAATAAATTTTTTTATTGCCGAGCAAGTGGAGGTGAATTTTTATTACGGTGCTTTTATTACGAATTGCCTCCTCAAGTTTCTGTACAATATCAAATCCGATATTTTCATAATGTGTCGTAAAATTTCCCGTATATTTCTTTATAGTTTTGGATCCTTTTGTCGTGCACGCGATATATCAGTGCTGAACTTCCCCATTCGGCATGACTAATGGATTAACTAAGTTGAATGCACCAAAGGCGTAACGCGCATGCAACTTTCAGCACGGAGTAACTTGCAGTTATGGAGATGCTGAATGCGTGACAGTTGCTCGTGATCTTATTACGCTCCCTCCGCAGTGAGGGAAGATATTGGATGAATCACGGCAAGACCGAGACACGTCAAGGGGATATTTGTTAATGTCGTTCAATTGCACTCGCAATTTGTATCTCTTTGACATTTCTCTAGAGACACGCGAAAGAAAATGCGTCGCCTTTCGCTTTTGCCCGTGTTATATATACGTTCCATCGTTCTTCACGCTCTTCACGAGATATATTCCGCAAAATTACCGCCCTTACAGGCCACGCATTTATTTTCTTAAAGACTAACCCAGATGTGACCCTCTCGGCATACATCACGACATTTTTTACTCTATTTCACGACTACGTATCTATTACCGTGGCGACAAAATAGTTTTCTTCCCACGCGAAGGACACCGTTAGAATGTTTCACCGGACGTGAAACTTCTCCTTGAACCTTTGCCCGGCATAGAAGTGTCTTTCTATAAAATTGCCATTAATGGATCTTAATTGTATCCTAACAAACTTCGTTATATTTTACTAGCTGCGAGCAAACTTTTACGTTATTAAATATAAAATAAATCTACCGGGGTATAAGTATCAAATTGCTCTTTTACCTCCCGGCTCGAGAACTTTCAGAAAATGATATGCGTCATACTTACCTGACAGTTTTTAAAAGAATTATCTTAAAATTGAACGTCGTGCGCGCGCAAGCGGGACATTGGATTCATGTAATCGATCATTCTATTATCTCGGCTAGTTCCTGTAACGGATCGTACTGGGTCGCGCTGTCGATATATCGAAAAAAATGGCAAGTTTGCGCCTGCCTGGATTGCCAGACAGATCAATTAAAATTAATCCACGCTGCCAATTGCATAGCGCGAAAATACAGAAAAATGTGAGGAATTGCGGATAAAAAAAAATGAATCAGAAATTATAACAAAACACAGGAAAATTGAATAACGTTTTGTGTCGCGCGTTAGCTCCGTCGCAAAAAATAATTTTTCGGAAACGAGAATTTTCCTCGAGATTTAGTCATTGCGTTTCATTGCGTTATAGTCTGACGTCTGACGACTAATCTCCATTGTCTCCAATTTTCGTGCAATGTTATTAAAAATGTTTCTTTTTAACGTTACCTCTAACGGCAGTCCCGTTGGACATTAAAAGAAAACGAAAAGGACCATTTTAGAGTGTGAGCTTGTGAGATGCTATGAGCTACGTTTGTTTCCCCACTTCTATTTCCCATTGTCTCGAATTATCACACGAAAACTTATACGCTACGTTTTTTTTTCGCGCCTGCCCCGCTGAAAAAACACGACTAAACATTTTGTTATAGTATTAATTGACACAAATCTACCGCGTAGGCTAGTAATATATATGTATATGCCTTCATGTATATATTTATATGCGTAAATTAGGCGGGTGTGAGACGTGTACGTGAGAGATGTATAGCGAAGAATTATGATGATATCTTTGGTATATGAGACGTGAAGTGTCTGAGAGAGCCAAGAAAAAATCGGCCTGGCGCACCATGCTCGAGCAATAACTCGACGAGAAGACGATTACGAGCGTGTATTAGACACTTATAGTGGTACCACGACAGTATACATATACAATTATTAATGACCATTACTAGGCGTCTAGTATATACTTATCTCGACGCGGACGCGGTAGTATTCGCTCCTTTCGCATTACGCTCATATAAAAGTGAGAAACGGTAGAGAATTGGTCTTGTCGTATATTGGCCTCGTATCGCTGCCGATCCCTTCGGGAGAACTCGCGACTCGACTGACGCGAAAACTCGACGCGTCGGTATTCGATCGGCCCTTTTGTTCATCAACAACTTGAGGCGGATAATACTTGCGGCGCGGTAATTGATTTATGCGCGAGCACGAATCCGACTGCCGTTGCGTCAGTCGAGTCGTTCGTTTATCTCGAAGACGATTCACGGAACGTCGTGGAGCCAGCCGCTCGATTTTCCTTCCTCGGAGACACGCTCCGCTCGGCACAGCTCGTCCAATTAAAATCATTTGCATCGACGGATCATTCAATTAAAAAAGTATTTCACTCTCGCTCCTTGGGTGCTCCTCTCTTTTCCTTTTTCTCGCTCTTCTCAACGTGATTTTACGCCGTCTCTCAAGTCAGACCGTCGCAATTTGCGGAAGCCCGAATAAACGTTAATAAAACGTGATAAATAGGAATTTCATTGAAATGTTTGTTGGCGCGGACTACGTGCCGACAGTTTTCAACGGGTGACTTATGCGGCGAACGCCGGGAAAGTAAGGAATGGAGATTTGTAAAACTGTACAAAGAAGGGAGGGATCTCTCGTTTGTCTCGCAATCGGCTCTTTGATTAAATAATTAGAGCTTGTGGCGAGTTAAATGGCGGATTTACGAGGAAGAATTTTAAATAGACGTGAGAAGAATAGGGACAGCTTTCAACCACAATGTTCTTTAACGTTGTAAAAGCATTACGTTATTTTGTGATGACCCGTACAAACGCAATGCCCGCGAAACAACTTGCTAATATGCGTGCGTCAGCAGTGGCCATTAATTAGCAGCCTGACATCCTTCCTAGTTGTTGATAGAAGCTAGGGTGATTAAGGAAGCTGCATAATGGACGCGCGTTGTGCGAAACAACGGCTTGTCCTTGCGGTATGTTAAATGTAGATAATGCTGTACAAACAAGTGAGATTTTTTGTAATATTTTTTCGCGACGTAAATTCGGCGAATTGCAGCAAGCCATTTAAACTCTCTTTCAAATCTCTTCGTGTAAGTATCCGCGCTATATCTTTAACGAAGTAGTGAAAGAAGAGCGCACCATTTTTTACATAAAACTCGGTTTTATGTCGAACTTACCGTTTTCTTAACATGTTGTAATTAACAAGCGACACATTTCCTTCAATTTCTGCCGGTAAATGGTAGGATTTGCGTTAGGTTTTACCGCCTCGTTAAAAATGTTCATCCACCGGCGGCAAAATAATCGGACCGTGAATTATAAATGAATTAACATGTGAAAAAATTACAATTTCTTTATGGAAGAAAAACGGTAGAAAGAGAAAGAAAGTGTGTGTGTTTCTCGCTACGCAGCGAGTTAATTATAATTGGTCTCCACATGCACAGGAAGTAAATGCAATTACTGAATGCGAATATGAAATTTTTCCTTTAACGACTCGCTTACGGAAGGACTTGGAACTATTATTTTAGCTCTTTCCTATATAAAAGATGGATTCGAGAAATTTTTAAATAATTTTATATTTAGATTACATATATTTATATATAAGTATAAATTTATATAATAATATATATAATAATATATATAATAATTATATATAAATATAAATTTATATATATTTATATAAATAATATATATTTATATTTATATTATATTCTTTCTCAAAGAGGGCACCTATTAAGATGAGCGAAAGTGAAATTTTTGATGCAATTGCGAAGTTTGCTTGCCCCTTTATTCTTATCATAATCAGCGTGCAAGGCTCAACGACATATAATTTCGAAAGAGTTGCCAGTTTCTTATCACTTATCCATGACGGATTATCTCAGAGGTATTCCTCCGTTCTTAATGCGCCTTTTTCGTTTCATCATTCTCTCTTAGGACAGCACTTCCACAATCTTATTATTTTTCAGTATTATTGACTCTTGCACCGGCGACGCCGGTTTCGGTACCTTCTCGATGCTATCCGCTTTAAGAAATAATGTGCAAAATTTGTGGTTTCTCTAAAGGTAAAACTTTGTTACATAAAGTATCCCAAAATAATTCTTCGTAGTTTAGCAAAAGTTTTTAGTAACCCGAACTCTGTGTGAATTTTACGAACGTCGCTGGCAACTTTGACAATGCTCGCGACATACATCTTTACATACGCTTTCGTATAAATTTTGCATTTTCGTTCTTCTCTCGATACTCTTTTCTTAGTAATTCCTCTTATTCTTGTCCGATAAATGTGTCAGTATCGAAACCAGCGTCTCTACACATTTTCTTCGAACACCAGGTACTGCCCCAGTCACCTAATTCTAACACAACACATCGAGAATTACGCATGATAATATTCCCTAGCTTAAGTACAGTACTATACGTCTGCAAGTCTTTAGATACGGAAGCATATGTATCGGACGTGGATGTATGTGTGTGGTGTGTGTGTGTGTGTGTCTCTCGCACGCGTACCAACGTAGTTCATTCACTCGATTATTGCGAAACAGTTTCTATGCAAGTCGAACAACTGTCGGTGTATACGCAATGCGATCGATCGTACGGAGTAGTATATGCACGTCTGTTAACAAGAACAAGAAAAATGCTTATTTCTGCAAGCTATCAATCGGTTGTAATAATACCTCCCTGTCGTTTGTATGCACCTTCCACTTAATTATCGAGATATAAATTCGTGTGTTCCGAGACTTAATAGAAACTAAATGCAATTTCCATTAAAATAACGCTGTTTTATTGTTTAAATTATTTATAATTCACTATCGCGACTTGACGTGTAACAACACAAATTTCGAAGTCAGGTTGTTAAGTCAATACAGCTCGTTCGGTGTATACAAACGACACGTTACCGTCACGATATAGTTTTATTACTCTACCATGGTATAATGTATAATAATTATTACTACACGACGTACAACAACGATCATTAGTCTTGTCGTTTTCCACCTTATCGTAGCTGCACCGCGACGTACTGACGACAGTTAGAAAAATTTTGCGCACGCACCGTATATACACGGCGAATTTTTTCTCTGGCGTAACACGCGCGTTTTTCGCGTCACGTTCTTTCACGGATGTACATATCTGGCTGCGGTCGGCATAAAGATCATCGGAGGGACTCGTCGAATTTTATTTTATTTTTTAAGGAGACGCTCCTGTCTCGGAAGGAAATCCACGGGAGACGAACCCCCGTCGTTGGCTCGCTTCGCGATGGAACGTGTAGAAAAGGTAAGAAGTACAAGCTGCGGAGATATTGTCGGCGTAATACTGTCTCTCACACGACGGCGCGAGTTACGAGGTACGCGAGGTATCGATTTTTCTGCATTCACGCGCGATTGAATGGGATGTATCGCCCCGCGGAATATATCGTTGCACTAAACGTGTGCGTCACCCTGAATGGCATTAATATCGGGGGCAACGATAAGCGTCGTCGATTTTGGAAGTCCCTGTATTGTACGACGGATACCCAAGGCGTCTGTCAACCGGTTATCGTTATCGATCGCGATCGATAGCGCGATCTACTTAACTTGAGCCGTCGTTTACGTAAAAAAAAAAAAAACGCGACGTTAAGTAAAAATTGCCTCGGGCAAATCGTCCTTGCTGATCGGAAACGTTGCAAAATTGACTCTAGATACTTCGATTTCGCGTGGGTGATAGGAAGATGTGTGAGTGTAACAGTGGCGGATATATGGATGCAATATTCTATGATGTCAGGAACTAAGAATTCGGTATTCGCAGTTTGATCTTATACCCAAGGCCGCGTATCGAGCGCGACCTTAAAATGCTATACGGATTTATAGTCGCGAGTTAAAGCTCGCGATCGCCTTACGTCGCGAATCGTAAATCTATACGTATAGGATTTCGAGAAGATCGCACACGTGGGACACAATCCCGAGTATAAGATTCGACTATGAATATCGCAAAAGGAATGATCTTCCGTATATACCGCGTGTTTATTGTCCACGCGTCAAAAAACCGTGCGAAAAGTCCATTTAGCAGCGACTATAGTCGCTGCTGGATCTCTCGCGCGTTTCTCTCACTCGTCTCGAACGATTCGTCGCGCTAATAGCCGCGCTTTTAAAAACCCGTTGTGTTTCTCGCGAATTCTTGCGGCGCCACTACTTCTAGGCACGTATCATGCGCCTTTTATCGCAGCGTGCTCTTTGTACCTAGATCGCAGAAACGCCGGTCCATTCGCCGGCGCAATTTCCACTCCGGGTCGTTTTCTTCTCTCTCTCTTATATAGCATGATGAACGGCTCGCGTGTTCGCGAGTGTTTCCGGTATGTTTACAGGCGTTTACGGGAGCGATGGATTTCGATGTTTTACGATTTTTCCGCAGTGTCTGCGCGACGTACGTTCTTATCGCTATAATGTGACTTATCATTATGCCCTCTGCGATTCTCAGGTAACGTTCGACGCGAACAATGGCGCTTGTACTTGACGCAATCGTGACAATTTTTGACAATGAGACATGCGAGAAAAATTAAAGAATGATAAGGACTAGGTGAACGATAAAAATAAGATAAGAATAATTTGACGACGCGAAATACTTGTCTGAACAATTATATCGCATTTTTTTTTTCGCAGGCATATTTTCACAACACTTGTCCGCGTCGCTCAGACACAGCGGTAGTTTCTAACGATAATAGTTACTAGCTTAAAGCGTATCTACGAATAAAGCACCATCTAAATTACGTCTAAAATGCTTATTAAATGAGCTTTCCGACGGCCACGCGTCGCCCGCGTGGGATCTCAAGATCAATCATCGTCGATCACAATAAATCAATCGCTACCGAAGCGGCGTTTCCTCGCCCCTTAGAAATATTGCTTTATCAAGCGTTAGTGGTGTTACACTTAAATTGACTAGTACCGTTTGTAACATGTATCTCACACAACCATCTCAGAGGTTCTCGGTCTCCCTTAACAACCTTAGTGAAAGAGAGCGAGCAAAATTGTCGTCGCTCTCTTTGACGGCAAAGCTTGACTTCCTTTCGGTGTCGCGCGCAACGTTGATTGAGTATACGTGTCACTTGGTGACACGGTCTTAACTTTAAAACGCCAAATATTGTTAAATTCGCAATACTTCACCCATTTTACAGTCAGTCGACGTACCCGCGTACTCGATATTCGAGAGATCTATACCGTGCCGTATAATGAATTCGAAGCACGCGGGAAATCAATCGTCGAGAATTTTACGTCAGTTGCCAAAACGATCAAGGTGCTAAAGCGCTGACGATGGTGAAGAGATAAAGGGGCCCTTTTTCCGGGATGCTCGAGTACCGTCTCGTTTGAGATAAATCGAATTCGGACTTGACAATAATTGGATATCCGTATCGAGATGTCCAATAAAAAGCGTTAGAATATCATATAGGTAGCCGATCGCAAAAATGCGCGAAACGTGATAAAAACGATTTCACTATTTTACCCAACCCCCGAATCTCGAGTACGCTTTACAGAAGTTTTCGTGTCCTCACTTGATCATGATACTCACTGCCGTGGGTCCCTGAGAGATAGTGTTCTCCTTAGAGGCCTCTTCGACCTCCTTGAGCTTCTCCTCGGCCTTACGTTCCTTCAAGGCCTTGAGCAGCTTCCACTTGGACCCGGGTGGGCCAGGACTCACCTGGCCCTCCTTCAATGTCGTGTCCGAGCTTCCGCAGGACGAGGAGTCGATCTTGATCTTCGGTAGACTCAAGGTCGCCGTGGTAGCTGTCTCGGCGCTACCGGCTCCATCGCGCTCGAGGCCTTCAAGGACAGTGCTTTCAGAATCCCAAGCTCCCGGGATGCTGACCGACACTTCGCTAGGTGGTACACTTACGCTACCTTCGCGGGATAAGGAATCCGAGCCCTGCGGCATCTTCTCGCTGTGACGTAGCGTCGAACCGTTGGAGCTTCGTCGCGATTGTTGCTCTTCGAGATCCTTCGGCAGCTCCTCTTCGTCTTCCTCGTCCATCGATTGTCCGGGGCTGTCTGGACCGGATGTTTCGCCGGAGGAACCCTCCTCCGTGGGTGGTGGTAGTGGAGGCTTCTCCTTTTTGGCTTCTAGCTCGTGCGCCCACGTATGATAATCGGTCACCCTGGCGAACACAGATTCCACACTTTCCGCGGACTTCCGTTTGGGTATAGGCTTCTCGTCGCGATACCTGCTGTCGTTCTCTTCGAAGCGATGTTCCTTAATGACCGTACCGTTCATCCTGCTTCGTGATTCTTCTCTACCCTCCTTTCTCTGATCTTTCGGTTTTGTGACGGCTTTGAGCTTAAGCTCCTTCAGCACGAACGACATCTTTTCTTTTACCGTTTCGTCTGGCTGGTAAACCTCGTCTTCGGGTTCCTCGATCAGTGCTTCTGTCATTTCCATCTCGGACTGTCTTTCCATCTCTTCGAGTTTTCTTAATTCGTAACAATACCATTCGTCTTCGGAATCGATAGAGTCCTCGGTGCTTTGCCGTCTTGATGAAACTCTTGACGTGCTTCTGTACGAATGAGTGCTGCGATTATCCTCGTCAGGTTCACCCGATCGCCCGGTCCAAGGAATCTCTAGAGATTGTTGATGGCGCGGTAAAAATCGAGTTCCTCCCATGGTATTGTAACCTCTTATGGACGCCGATGGGCTACCCTCCGACGGCGGGGCCTCTTCCGACAGACTGGTAACCAGTTCCGGTAGTTTTGCACTGCCAGACTTCTCGCTCTTCTCACTCTTTTCCGACATATCTTCCGGATACTCGAAACTCGTTTCCAAAGTCTGCGCCGAGCCCTCCTCGGCCGGCTTCTTTTCGTTGTTCTCGTCAGGCACCGATTGGTCATCGGATACCGTCGAAGATTGTCGTTGGCGATACTTGCCGAGCGCTCGTGACACAGCAAATTCCATGCTCGAGCCACCGATCAAAGTAACTGGAGGCAGTTTTGGCGCCTTCTCATTGGGTGCCTCATCCGAACTGCCTGTCGATCTCTTAATATCGCCGACGGTTTGGAAGATCGACGATCCGCCGGATCCCGAGCCAGTACTTTTTCCCGAAGCTTCTTCCTCGAGCAAAGCTGCCTGGTCGTTCGCGTCATGCTCGTTAACCTCGTTCTTTCTTTGATCCTTTTCTTTGATCTCTTTAGCCCACGTATCTTGAAGAGCCTGTTGGTGCAATTGCTCCTGATGCTGTTGAATCTGCTGTTGAAGCGCTTGCTGCTGCTGCTGAAGCGCCTGTTGTAGCTGTGCTTGCTGTTGTAGCTGTGCTTGCTGTTGTAGCTGCGCTTGCTGTTGTAGCTGTGCTTGCTGCTGTTGCATATATTCCTTTTGTTGCGCTTGAAGCTGTGCTTGCTGCTGCTGCGTCATTATCTGCTGCGGAGGCGGCTGCTTCCTTTTCGTGCTCGCAGTCTTTACTTTGGCGAAGAAAGGCGGTTCTTGAACGATGTCAGATATGACGCTGTCTTCATCCTCCGAGAGACCGCTTTGCCGACCACTGCTCCATTCCGTCTCGGACTGTTCCGGATCGGACAGAGATGCGGACTGATGACTGCGACGTTTGGCCTTCTGGAGAATGCCGGAGACCGTGGAAACCAACGTATGTTTTTTCTTTTTTCTAGCGGTCTGAGCTCTGCCCCGACCTCGGCCTATCATTTCAGCAGGCAATCTTGGCTGCTGACCGTCTTGCGGCACGTCCAGATCTTCTCTTCTGACACCACCTGGCAACGATTGACTTCTGTGACGTTTAGTGAGATGCAAATCAGGCAGCCAGTTACTCATGGAGCTCATCGCGTTCTTCAGCGAAGAGCCTCTCCTGACCTTCTTCGACAGCTTGCTAGTATCTACCTCGTGATCCTTCAAATTCGAGGCGATACTGATGTATCCGGATTGCGAGACTATCACACTCGAGGCGTCATAATACTCGCCCTGCTGCGTCTGTTGCTGTTCCATTCTTCCGGTCTCGTGATCCTGAATGTACTGATGCTCCCTTTGCCACTGTCTCTGATAACCGTCCGCGAGTTGCGCGCTCTCGGCACTGCTCAGTCGCTGGCTGTACGGCTGATACTGCTGTTGATAGGCTTGAGGATAATTCTGATTTGCGTAAATATGATGCTGCTGATACGCCGCATGCGCTTGATAGGCCGGTGGCTGGGGATACCTCCGGTCCGTGTACGGACTTTGAGCGTAGCTCCCGTCGGAAGTCAAGGATCTGATGCTGGAAGATGTCGAGTCGTGCGGTATCTGTTCCTCCATCGAGTTTAACCATGACGAGTTCTCGTTTGTCTCCGTACGTGGCAGATTAGTCGCGCTGGTCGGATAGTACGAGAGAGCGTCCGTGATGTTGCCGGTGGGAAACATCGTGCGATACATCGCCGCCTTGTATCCTTCGTGGTTCGTCATGCCGTCTGTGAAAGAGCTTCCGCGTATCGGTTTCTTTCCATGGGACATCATAGTGCCCGTCGTTTCCGCGTACTGAAGCGCGGCGTAATCCTGATAGTTGGTATATTGATCCATCGACTCGGCGGAGTAGTAAGCCGAGGTGGTAGTCTTGGGCCCGTAGCTCCCAGCACCGCTGGTATAGACGCTCGTAATGGCCTGCTGTCGATTACTACCGGCCACGGAGTAAATAGCCGGTTGCTCCGATCTGTAGACATAATCCGCGCTCGTATCGGAGGACGTCGAGCCATAATGTTGAAGGCTCTGCTGACGACTGCGCTTCTTGGGACTCTGACAGGTAGTAGTTACACCTGGAGCTGGCGGTGGCACAAAAGTATAGTCTTCTTTCGCTGGCGACTTGCTGGCGGTCGTATATGCCGACAAGTGATTCATCGTCGTTGTGTAAAGATGACCGGACGTAGTCGTCATGGCGCTCGCGAAGGCGTCTCTACCCTCGGGAGTGTCATAGAGTGGTTCCTGCGTGATAGCGGTGGTAGTAGTCGTTTCCGGAAGCGGTGGTATCGAGCTGGATGTTCTGGCGGGCTGCGTGCTAGATATGAGACTACTCGCGCGGGTGTGATCCACCGAATAAGAGGTCAGCATCTTAGCGATGGAGCTCTTCGGGGAACACGGTGACTTGTCTAAGCTGCTCCAACCGCTCATAGAGGACAGACCGGAATCGGATTTAGCTGTGACTATGTTAGCGGCACTGCCAGATTTACCCGCATGTTTCGGTGAAATTCGTGGTGATTTGGGCGAATGAGGAGTGCGGGGGCTGAGACGACCTTGCTCCATGGAGACTAATTTTTCCGCGTTTCGCAGGAAACTCGGGCTCTGAGACTCCTTCGCGTCCGATTCTCTTTGTTCTGCGCCGGACATGAGGAAGGACTCGGTGGTGTCTCGCGGCGCTGGTGGAGGTGGTGAGCTAGGCGATGGACTAGGCGGTGTACGACTTTCCTGGAATTCGAGATTGAGTCGGGCTGCGCTGCCAAAGTAACCGTCCTGTCTGGTGCGGAGACCCTGGACGCTGTGAACGCTGTGTACGCTGCCGGCCGACAAAGTGGGTGACGATACTTTGTCGGTGGTCGTGCTGTAAATGTTGGGCGAGGCGCAGGTGACGGCGGTCGCGAAACTTTCGGCCATCAGATCTGTCAGCTCCTTGTTCTCTGCGTATCCCTTCGCGAAGCTACCGACATCGATCGGCAACATCACGGGCTCCGGGCTCTTTTCTAGTATGGCCGATGTATATCCTAATCTAGGCGGGGTATAAGTAGTCGAAATAGAGTCTAAATTACTCCTGGACGTAGAGGTCAGTCTTGGCGATATAGATCTCGTTGTAAAGTCGCCATCGGTGGCCAATCCGCTGTCAGTACTGACTCTGGAGACCGATCTGCCGGTGGAGCTGGGACTTTTGGAGAAGGTCCAGCTGTCCACGTCGGTCTCCGCGTAGATCTTCCTCAGTTGTTCATCTATGCTACTCGCCTCCTCGGCCAGTTTCGTTTCGGCCTCGGACGCATATTGGTTTCGCTTCGGCGAGTCTATCAGTCTCGATTGCAATTCAATTAGATTTTGCGAATCCTTTTGCAACTTGCTGGTTAGCCTATCTATTTCGTGCAATTTTTCTAACGCCACCTGATCGAGGGAGCTGAGTCTCGAGAGTTGAGCGAGATCTTGCTCGCTGACGCACGGCGTGTTCCCTCTGTAGCTCTTGTAATCGGCCGCGCTGAACACCTCGCCCTCATCCTCGTCCGCCTCATCCTCCTTCTTCATTATAGAGGTTTGCACTTCCTCCTTGGTCGGTTGGCTGGACAGTTCTTCCAGTTCTTTTTCCTTCGGTATAGTCTTGTCGAAGATGCTGGGCTCGATCTCCTTCTTGCCGTTTATGTCCTCGTCTTCGGCCTCCTCCCAGATCATACCCAGCTGCGACGTCGGTCTCGACGTGTCGCCACAAATCAGATCTTCCCTATAGGCATTATTCAGGCTTCTGTAGAATGCCTCGTCGGGAATGTTGCCCTCTTCCTCAAGGGTCTCCAAAGTGTCCAAATTCCTGACATTCCTGTGCATGTCGGTGACCACAGCCGCGGCCGTTGTACTGTCCTGCGTGAGCCCGATCCTCGCCAGCTCCTGTTGAGCCAGTTTCTCCCGTAGCACAGTGGTCTCCTCGATGCTTATCGCAGCACCCAGACTCTTCGCTATCGCGTCTAGCTCGCCTACCGAGCCTTGCTGGTTGGCCAAAGTCTCCTCGACGATACTCACGTTATCGTGAGCGCCGCCGCTGGTATAAAACTCAATCAGCTGGCTGATAACGTTCTGCTGCTCGTACAGCAGGCCCTCCAGCTTCTCTAATCTTTCCCACATTTTTATGTACTCCTGGCTGAGAAGATCCAGCGCCCTCCACGCATACTTCAACTCGGTTTCAAGGATGTTCAGTCTCGTGCCTAGTCTCTCCATGTAGTCGCCTATAATGTAATCGATATTACCGTCGCCGGGCGCGGGGTAGCTTGACAGGACTGGCGAATGAGTCCTCGGACTGGTCGGTGCTGGACCGCCCAATTTTGTCGAATCCATATTTCAGCCTTATCTAGTCGCACTACGCGTCGCAAGTACTTTTTATAGTAATCCTCTTAATTTTTGTTTGTTTGTTATGCGTCTATGTTTCTATTTGACGATCCCTGAGGCGATTCATCGTCGAGGCTCGCTTCCAAATCAAGTCACATCCCCCCTTGTGGACCAAGAAGGAACATGAATTGCAGCTTGGCGAACCTCACGGAGGCCATCGAATTTTTGGTCGTTGCGTCGCGTTTCGTGATGATCTCCATGCTGGCTCGTTTCGAATTCTCACATTTCACACGTAGTCTAACTATGTCCTACGATTTCTTGTTCACTTTTACGTCTACATGTATCAAGTGTCTGTCTTCGCGTTCTACAGGCTACACTGCGTACACAAAGTTTGGAAGTCGTTGAGATGCAATCTTGATAGAACGCTCCGGATCGCGCAACTCTCTGCAAATGGCACTTTGTAACCAGTCTCGTACGTTCATGCCGCCGTTGTTATCTGCAAAATAGCAAAAGCCAACCCGTGCGGCTTGGTACAAGGGATATCGAATACCAAGTCAACACCGAGTATCAAGTCAACAGCTCCCATGGTGTTTGCATTATCTTGATAAACATTATCAACCGTGTATCAAGATAACATAGTTAGAAATACGTCGAGGCATTTGCTTCATATCCACGAGATAAAAAGATAAATATTTTATGTAGCCTAAAATTGTATTATTGAAATTAATCATCATAGGTTGACTATAAGTGTGTGCCGCTATCAAGATTTCTGTCTAATTGCGCCTCGTTGGCCTCATTCTAAACTTAATAGTGACGAGGCGAGACTCCGCTGTGAAATAGATCAAAATTCTGTCAAATATACGTGAACACTTAAATATTATATCGCGTGCTAAAAATCGATTGACCGTATAATTTATGAAATAAAGGATTTAAGAGAAATGCTTCATTTACACGTCATCTTATTGATCTAGTGTAATTCTACCCGGTGTCCTGCTGCGAGTTACATTCACGTATCGTTAGCAATGATCAAAATAACCATCACGACCCGAAAGCCTACCGATCGATCGTATCTAGATCCTGGATCCTCATAAACTGTCGACAAGTCAATTCTTTATTGCCGTTATTTTTAGATTTCGCGCAGCTATCGACATTTCTTTTTATACGCGTCTTTCCGTCACGATTTATCCCAGACAGTACAGCACGGACAAGATACTACTTTTTATGACGGCAATGAAATTACTATTCCGTAATAATGGGAAAACGTGTCGCTTAAAGCTACCCGAAATGATCGTGCAATCTCGAAAGTCGTTAACCTAATTTCGCGTGCATTATACAGGGCGTTGAAACAAAAAGACGCGTAGTTAAAAAAACCTTGAATTTTACGTTAAAAATTCCTAATAATTGACAAAAAGCAATATCATCGTAAATCGTCGATTTAAGTGATGTATCGTAATGTAAAATTTATTCGACCGCGCGACTGTCATTTTAATATATATTAAATCAAGAAATACCAGCTTAGAATAATGTATTCTGAACCTTTAACCTTTCTTCAATTGAAAAGTATTACAATGTTAACCCTGCGTGTCGACAAACGCCATAAAAATGACATGAGACGTAACTGTCGTGATTTAAAATATCGCGTGACACTTTACTTTGTTAAGATGAATTATCTCGGACTTCAAGATTCTAACAACGATCGTGGCTCGCTATTTACGATCGTATATCAAGCGGCACGTGCGTTTATCACCCGTGCCCTTTTTATATTTTACACTCGAGAATCTAGCTCCATCGTTTCACGTGCTGCTAGCTTCCTATCGGCTTCCTTCCGGTTAAACGAGCTGTCACGGGCCGCAGAAAAGAATACCGCCACGACGATATTGCGCTGGATGTATGTGTACCGCAGGCAGATTCCTCGCCGGGTCAAAATGGGCATTCATGAGTTGCATCACAAAAGGGGCGAACGGTTATATCGCCATTGCGGGAATTCAACTCGTGGAAGATTCCTCCCGCGTTCGCAAATATTTCCCCTCGCCGCGTTTCTTTGAATGTCGCGGCAGGCAGAAAATAAGATACGCCGTATATGTCTCGTTTTAATATATCGCTCCTTTGTAACGCGCCCTCCTGCACGCGCTACGTGCAGGATAACGGTACAAAATTATCGTCGTTAATCGCACAATTAATAGCTATTAATATGCAGCGGTTATTTACGTGACGGAGTATAGAGCGTTTCTTTATGGGCCAGTTATTTTTATTCTCGCTCATGCTGTCGCTCTACGTCTTTACGATATCAATTGCAGATAGCTGATGGCATGTAAACACAGTAAAGCCGAATGATTATCGATCTACTATCTATAAACTACGTATCAACTGGAATGTTTATTGTGCTATATCTCGTGTCACAGAGATTACTATTCGCGTAATATAGTGGGCGGTTAATTCTTACCGATAGTTCTACCGTAGACTTTATATTTTTCACGTCACAAGACGATCATTACTAACACGATAAGTGTCGTTCGATATCAACCGTCGTCGACGAAGTTGCTTCCTTCGGTGCTTTCTATTGTATATTCCCCGTGAGAGTGAGTGAAAAGTGAAATACGACGCGGCAGTAAAACGAATCTCCGTTTCCCAACTATTTCAGATTTTACTTTAAGCCGACTTAAGCTGCTTCGTAGTTAATTAAGAACGGAAGTCCGGTGGATTGGCGACGGAAAGTCTGTCGGAAATCGAGTATTTCGATGCAACAAGTCACGCCATGTATCGATTATCTGATGCCCGTTAAATAGATTTTATACGCAAAATCATCCCGATATGTAGATTGTTCTTATCGAAGATGAATATCATTGCAAAATTGATCGTAAATTGATACATTCGCTTGTACGATTGGATTTGTATCTTTTGTACCTTTTGAAGCTTCCACTGCATGGAAATTTTTTACTTTTAAAGAGGATTTTGATGGGCTCGCCTACAAAGTAGATAAAATGTCAGCGAGTGGCGAGGGTCAAAATTTATTATACTTTACACGTAAAAAGGATATTCTTCGGTCTATAGAAAATTTGTGAATTTTTCGAGCGTCTAATGTTTTTTTTTCCACAAATTTGGCTTACCTCATAAATCTCACAAAAATCCTTGTCCGCTTTTTTATACGAAAATCGTAGAAATTTATATGCTCTTATATTCTGTAAAATAGCGTAATGATTTATTTATGCTCCCACGGTGTACGGTATCGTAAGTAGTATTTTAGGGTGATTTGTAGAAGAGCTTACTTATATGCGACACGAAAAATTTCCAACGAAAAATAACGTAAAACGCTTTTAACCGGGTAAAACCCGGTTTCTCCCGTTAGAGAAAAACCATCGCTCGGCCGCTTCTGGATAGCGTAAAAGACCATAATCTTGTTAAAAGGGGGACCGAGATTAATTCACAACACGTCATGTATAGCGAAAAATGGGACAACCCTGCGGGATTTTGCAGTTTATCGCCGGAGATTTTCTTATATGTGCATCACATGTTTATGGAGAAAAATATCCCTTTGAAAATCGCGCGCACGGGACTCGAGAGGGAGGGAGAGAGAGAGAGAACATTCGAGCGCATCTAAGATAAGAAAGAAAACTAGTTGCTCGTGTAATTACTTGTATTGTCGTGAAACTTCGGGGAGTTGCCACTTGCGTGGCATGTCGCTATATGCAGTTTAATGCGATCATAAATTTTAATTTTCAATTTCATCGCGACATAGTTGCTGCTAAGGTACTTTCCCAGGTAGTTTTCCTCTCGAGATTTCCGTGACAAAAAAAAGAGCGTAAATTATTCTTGTAGTTTTCAAGATGGACACGAGAAAGACGTATCTGTAAAATCATACATTAATGTAGTTTTTGTTGAACCACTTTCTGCAACACATGCAATATGCAGTTCCACAAACGTTCCAGCAAGATGATCACGACATCGGAAACATTAACCTCATACAACGCGCAAAGAAACTATACTCTTTCTCCTTTATTGCAGTTTCGTCCCTAAGTACGATAGTTTGGAAGTAGAAAGAAGGAAAGTGCAATTTCTTTGAACGACATTAATTCTCGTTACCGTGAGTATTTGATACAATGTTCATGATGTTGCGTAATATTATATGTGTGCGTATGTTATATGTGTAGTATATGTGTCCTAATAAAAAATCAACAGATGCTTTGATATATAATTCGCGCAAAAATAAAAGAGAATAAATACGACTCTCGCGTATCTTTTTATTCTATCCTAAGAAGACCTATACATAGGTCGAAGGCTGCGCCGGAAATGGGATACGGGAGAGATACCGCTTAATCCCATCCTAGACGGGGAGAAAACGACTTCTCACAGATGGCAGGGTCAACTACGAAATTTATACGATGCTGTAGAAGTTAGTTTTTCGAGATAATGTCTCACGCAGATAGGCTAAATTTATCAAGCAACAGGTCTTTCTCTTTCTCGCTGTTATAGTATTATTAATTGTCATATAACCATTCTTGCGCGGCAGGAACCGCTCGGTAATTTTGCCGGGCCGGCGATCTTGCTGCGGCAAGACAAAAGAATTAATCTGCATTATTCCGTCGATGTGTAGCGAATATCGCGCTTAAATTGTCGTCGTCGTCGTCGTTCATTCGTGAATTTTCTGTTTAACAAAACCATCGCGTAAAGTTTCAAAATACGTTCATTGGCGAATAGAAACGCAATTTCGACGTAATACGAGACATTTAAAGTATAAGCCGAAAGACAATGGACACGATATTCAATTATATTTATTTCCATATTTAAGCTACAGTAAGCTTCTACGATATATTCTATTCACTGCGTGTAACGTCGCAACGGACTTTCATGTATTTAAACGTGATCAGAAATAAGATATTAGCATAATGAAATGTTGTTTATAGTTGTTTATTGTTATAAATTACTCTACAGTCCCAATAAAAGTAAAAACAAGCAATTGTTCCGTAAATGTTCTGCAAACGAGCCTGTGAATGTCCTATGCCATAAAGGCGTCATAAGGTATCTCTTTTATTAAATTTTAGGGGTTTGCCCGCGCATATTGTCGCACTACGGATTTACAAGATGCGTCATAACGTGCAATATATTGTGGTTACCCGGCACAATTCAGTTTATGTACCCGATAAACCGCGTGGTGGAAAAGGCATTATGGTCTTTGGAAACAACTCGCGTCGGTCTCGCCGCTATAGATACATGTATAGATATATGTATATCGATATCGTTCTTGCTCAAAGTTTACATAAACGACCCGTTATTGTAAAAAATGAATAACCAGCTGGAAACTATCGAAGAGCCAGCTGGGCCCGGTCAATAATTAATCCGAGTGAGCAACAAAATGCGCTGCACGGTGTCGTGTATTCGAAGATATTTATGCCCGTTTATAAATTGTAATGGCCTCGCCGAGTGCAACGTGGCCTGGTGTTTCATGGCATCTGAGGAGTATATCGTCGATAATCCCGGAATAGTCGTTCGCGTGTATTAGCGTTCGAAAATGTTCGAATTACGCGAAGATCGGGCCGTGCGAATCGCACTTTATCATACATTTGACGGGATTCAAGCGAAATTCACCCAGCGTGTCTTCATTATTGGAAATCGCGTCGAATTTCCTGCGATCGTATCTATTTCCGTTATCTCTATTTGTACCGTTATTGACATCCGTCCCGTTAATTGAACAGTCAATTTTTGAGAGGTTGATAATTCATGAGGTTTTTCAGCCTCTGACTTCATCGACGCGTTCGAGAATCAGTCTCTCTCTCGCTCTCTCTCTCTAAATTTTTAAGTTGGTTTCGCGCAAACCCAATAAAACGGGCATCGCCGTCCTCACGGACGCATAAAATACACCCGAGACCATTAGAAGCGGATTTACGTGGCTTCTTCTTCTTTCGCGAGATCTCATTTCTCAAAGAGGGGGTAAGAACTCCATGGTAAGATGGAATTGGATTTTGCTTGTAAGCCGCGCGCATGACTTCCATACGTGAAGCAAAACATTTACCGTACTCACCTAATGAAGGTAAACCCGGACACTGATATAAGATAATACGTTTTATTATGCTGCGAGCAATATTGCGTAATAATTTCTACTTTTCAGGACAATAGCCATTCTAGATGATATTTTCTTGTATTCCTGCTGGTCTCTTTCGAAGAAGCCTCCTGCTCTACCAGCAAGTTGGCCGCGAGATTATCCTCCTGACGCTACATGGGAAAAATGAGTTGCTTTGCAACAGCGACACCCACTGAGAAGCAGGGAAGAGCGAAACGATCCAAACGTTTCCGAAGGAGTATGGCGACAGACGTTGAAATGGAATTCGATTCTGCACGGATGTTGCGCGTATATTGTCGGTAAATTGAAAAAGCCAGGTTCTGGCAGGTGGAGATATGTTCCTGATGCTGTGGGCAATATCGTTCGAGCATTGGAGTCTCGAATGTAATTTACTTTAAGAAGCAATTGCTCGAATTGTATTCTTACGTTCATAGGGGATTCCTTGTTATTAGATTATTAGATCTCTACGTTATTCCAGAGAACGCCATTTCTATTGCCCCCGCATTGGCTTGCTCGTAATAATATCGCGACCGAACTATCTAATATTAATCTAATATTAAATCTAAATGAGGAATAATTTTCTTCGCGATATTCGTAAAACTTCTTTCGTAAGCTCTGACGTTTGAGAAGCGAAGTTATGTAAGAAATATCCCCCCACGAGCGTGATCGAGGTACTTCCTCTTTTTTCGGAGATACATTTTTCATCGGGACACCGTCGAGCCGTTCACGATCCAGTGAAGTTCAAAGTTTGAACAACTCTACCGCTATGTCGCAAGTTTTTCCTTTTGTCGTGCTAACCGAATCGTATTGGGAAATCGAACTTTTTGGTGGACCCCGTGTTTCTAAGAATTTTGTTGAAAAATAACGATTTAAAGGTCGGCCTTAGAATTGTTATCGCAAACTGCAACGTATACTGAAAACAGCAGAAAGGGTAAAATAATATATCCCTATAAAAATTTATATTAAAGAAATTTATGTCAAACGTATTGTTAAATAACAGGATTATGTAATCGTTATAAAGATCAATGAGTGTAATTGTAGTACATTTTCAAACGATATGAAAACTTAGATGTTATATCACTATTATGCAATTACCGAGTTGTTGAGATAATATATATTTCCTATGCATCTATTTATTAAATATCGACATTCTATATTTATAGCACAATTGAGAGTGGAGAAATTTCGTAACGAGACGTCGCGTGATATTTCGCGTATTATTTTGTTACCGCATCCGTTCGCGGTGTATGATAGAAGATTAACTTGAACCGCAGGTAGGCTTTAAAGTTCCAGCGAAGATAACCCAGTCTTCTCGTCGTCTGGCGAGCACTCATCTGACGAATATTAACTTTGTTTTTGCGGTGTCCAAGTTTCCGCAAACTGGTGTCCTTCGGGGACCGCGTTGTGTACATGTATCGCATATTAATCATACTCTCGTGATCTGTCCGCGTACGCGCATAATTAGATTGGCAATAACACCGCGCGGGTTGCGTGCTTTACGTCGCGTACACGCATCTACCAGCTCGTCAATAATACGATAATCATGATGGACGATTTGTATTACAACACTTGCGGTGCTCGCGTAGCGAGCATTTTCCGCGACGTTTCGAATTTCGCTCACGTTAACGAACCGCGCTATAACCAACAACGCAAAGGGCAAGCGGATCTCGCAGCCCGTAGGGTTTCCAGGCCCAGCTTTCACTCCGGCGCGTCGAGGATCAATATTCGCCAGCAACCCTCCAAAACCGTGTGCGAATCTAACTTCCTCTCTCTCTCTCTGTCTCTCTCTCTCTGTCTCTCTCTCTTTCTCTCCCTCTTTCCCTCTTTCCCTATATCGGAATTCGATATTTATCGTAGTCTTGTCTTCTTCCAGTAACTCTTCGCCTTATCTGATATTTGTCCCTCCCGCTAAACAGCTGTGCCTCACTGAATACTGCTCATTTTTAAATTTTATTTCCGACAATTTCTCTGTCAGATCAAAAGACGCTTTGGCTGTTTGTACGATTGTCTGTCTCTTTCTTCTTCCCTCTCTCTCTCTCTCTCTCTCTCTCTCTCTCTCTCTCTCTCCATTCGTCTTGAATCGACACTCCTGCGTCGGTTGACTGAAATTCTCGTTCACCGAGAGCGTCTTCCGAGGTTAAGGGGGTTGAGAGAGGGTGAGAGACAGAGAGAGAGCGGAATTGTGCGCGGAACTACCCGGTTCACTGAGCCCACTTCAGATTTTCATTCATACAATGTCAACCTAACACCTCGCGTCAAATGAGATCGACCAGTCACTTGACTTCCAAGTTATCGCTATCCGAAAGAAATAACATCGTCCGACAAGCTTTCCCTCAGTATTTTTCCCACGTTGTTTATCGTGCGCTCACCCTCTCTCCTTAAATCGGATGATATGCGCAACGGATCCGACCCCGCTCCAGTAAATCCACGACGTCGGCGTGTTTGCGTCAAAAAAGTTTCTCTCAAGATTAGAGCCTCAGGGGGATTTTTTCTAAACGTTGTAACTGCGTGTCGTGATATCATTATCGCGACTAAATAACAAGGAACTGTCTAACATTTCATGCTATGCGATCCTGTCGCTGCTAGCAGTATTCAGACAAGCAAATCATGGCAGATATTCGAATAAACGAGGCACATTTACGGGAAAGAGATAATCATTACTTCGCATTGTCAATCGGTAACTGCCTTTTGCTATCGAGTTATCGATTTTTACCACCGTATAATCGGACACTTAATTTAGAAAAGATAAAAACGCGGCTAAATTCCCTATCTCATGACTTACTATTCTGGCAATAATTCTACGTATAACAGTATTGTTATGGAAATTAAATTAATCGAAAAATTGATGTTAATAAGTACATTTTTATTCATAGCTTCAATTATAACATAATTAACTTATACTCCTCTCGAATATTTTAAAAATTCATGCTTTAATCTCGCGATATATTAACATCGATGCCCTTTCATGAAAATAGAAATATTTTAATAAAGAATAATTATATATTTAGTTATTATACGTATCTGGAAATTATTCAACAAAATTCCCTTTTCCGGCTCTCAATATTGTCTAACAGAAATGTAAAATATAAATTTGCAGCAATTAATAAAAATAACAATTTAATTTTCGTCATTATGTTAAAAAGATAAAAAATCGCGTCGTATTTTTTCACTTTTTGCCCGATATCGATTGCTTGAAAATAAGGTTGTAAGGATGCAAATGAAGTGGATCAATGGATAGATAGGTGACACTTCTAGGGGTAAAAAAGTGGTTGGGGAGGGTCGGCATCCCCCCTGCGGGAAAAGAATCAAGGAGTTTTTTCATCGGGATCGGAGACACGGGAGGGGGAATATTATATTTTGCGTCAATATGTTCGTTACGTTTGTCCTCAAATTAAATACGTGATGTCAGTACTTGTGCTATAAAATAAACTGAAAACCATGTGCTATAAAATAAACATAAACCATCGTCGAGAACCGTCCCTCGTAACCGTCAAAGTTAAACAAACTAACGCGCACATCTTCACATTTAATATTTTACAATTTTTTGACAGAAAAGTTTCAGGTAAAGTTAAAAATCGCTAAATAAACACGAAGTGTTCGAAGTGTATGAACTGCAATGTAAAGGCGTAGTTTCGAATAATTTCAATTCCAATTTTACTCGAGATGGCTTTTCGTGGCACGTTAACATCGGGAGAAGAAGTGGCAGGGTTAAAAACGTGGAAGCACAATTGCTCACGGAGGCGTGCAACCCTGAAATCCCCAGTTTGCGATAAATGACGCGATGGCTGTGTCTGTACGGCCGTACACGCACTTTAGCACGCGATCTCACATAGCCCATATAGGTGATTAAAGAGAGCTTAATAACAGCCGCTCATTACATCGATCGCGACCGCTTGCGGAAAAATCGTTAGATACCAGCGAGAAGGCGCTGGAGGCAATCATCATTGGATAGTGGTTACCTTCAAGTACAGGTATCGTTGTCCGATACGGACGGTAATTCGCGACACGGATCGATACGCGGAATTCTTCGAACCGAGGGCGAAATAGCGTCCGTAAAATGCCCTCCCATATCAAATCTCCCGTGTCATGCACTCTCAAATTCGTCTCTCGTGAGTCCTTTTTATGTCAATTCGATCCGAGAGCCCTGGGCCGCTCATCCTTGCGATCGGCCGATACGCGCGGATATCGTAAAGAATCGTTGCCTTTCAAATCGCGTCGTTCGGAAAATTTGCTACATAAATCGGAGATTTGCGATCAGCATGCTCTTTTCTTTTCTTTCTTCATCCATCATAACGAGCAGATATAACAATGTAACACGCGACGCAACTTGTACACGCGCGTAGAATTACGGCTGCTCTGATTTTACCTGTTCGAAAAAAGAAATATCGGAAAATTGCCGTGAAAGTTGCCTTTTATTTCTACGTCCTACGTATCTGTCGCCGCGGCAAGAATGTAAAATGTCCAACGCGCGAGAGGTAACCAGCCTTCTCTCCGCTTCTCCGCGGCGGTATTGATCCGCCAGCGAAAACCGCGGAATTCGAATTTCCGAATCGGGTCGACGTCTAACAATAATTTTCGAGGGAGTATTTCGAAGTCAACGACGGGGTCACCGAGACAACCGGGTGTATCAACGGAGTCACGAAATTTCGAGGGCCGTAACTCACGGCGAAAAGCAAACCCTGTCCAAAAGTTTCAGTAAAATTGCTTATACTCGGGGTATAGATAGGTCTCGTCCTTTCAGTCGCGTCGAACAAAGTGTTAAATTAATTCATTATCGATATCAGGTCGAGTAAGTAAGTATCGAGCGACTTGTATGTGTATGTGGGTATGCGTGTGTGTATATGCGCGAAGGGAGGACTGATCGTCGTTTTATTTAGTGACGGAATATCGAATTTAACAGCTTCCACGAGCGAAGACGAGCAGAGAGAGTCGATCAAGCTGTGCTTCGTAATTAGTCGAGCTTCGTCGTAAATGAAGCATACACCCTATATATGCCGTCGTTTCCTTAAAAGCATCCCTGAAGACGACTCGAATCGAATTTACTCTACTTTTTTCTTGGGCTTAAAGATAATTTCGAGCGAATCTTTCGTAATTCCTTTACTATATATAAATCAATATCCTATAATGGTCGGTGTGCCCAGAAAAGAAACTAGAACTTCACCGTGACGTTCACTTCTGTCGCTATTCAACTACGATCGAAAATGTTTTGGAGGCTTGACGGTACTTGAACCTTCTTTAATTCTTTAAAGACCTTTCGCGACGTTGAATGCATGTGTTATTCAATCGTGCCGACTCGATTCAGATGGATAAATTATTCAAATGAGATTATTCGCGGGCAGGGACTTCAGTTTCCGATTTTTTAGGGAACGTATGAGACATCGCGGTTGAGTCATCAAAATGCATAACGCGGAAACCATAAACTATTGTCCAATTATTCCACCAGGCGTGCAAATGAGCGAAGAGTAAATATTGTTTGCGCAATGTGCATTTATACACAGTGTACAGGTGTTGTCGCGACACGTGTCCCTTTTCCTACACAAGTGAGTTGTTTGCTTGTTAGAACAGGCGCATAGAAAGGGCGTAACTGCACACGAAGGATGAGGAAAAAAAAGGCGAAAGGTGAAGGACATCGCTCACGTCCCAGTGGCTGCCTCTCGTCCCTGTTCACGTGAGATACAATTGCCTACTTAATGCGACCTTAGTTAAAACCCTCATCTCGCAGGTGCATTCGGTAGTCTCCACGCGAAGTATAAATCCGCAAAACTTCTGCGGGACCGCGGCTTCCGTGAAATTACTGGATATTTCGCCGTCCGGCCGAAACCCGCGGTGGGAGAAAGCACGCGAGGAAACTTTCCCGGCATCGAGGACAAAATGGTCGGACGGCTGGTGGCGGTTCCGGCGATGCCGAAATCCCGGGATTGGGAAAACCATCCATGTATTTCGCATAGAAACAAGTGGAAAGTTTCGCGTTGCCAGCCGAACAATCTCGCCACGCGTCACTTGCTTTGGTTTGTCCTTGTTCTAAGAGCGGACTAATTGGGACAATGCGGTTTAATAAACAATGTAACGAGGAAGACGGAAAGTGATAAAACTTAAAGTTCCCGGTACGTTAATGTATTTACACTTAATAAACGTTCTTGTAGGAATTGACGTTAAATGTAAAGTTAGTTCTTTCTACATAACAGCATTGTATGATGACACTACACATTGAGCACAGACAAGACCTGTCTTGTTATAAACCAGAGACAGAATAGAATCCTTTTGTTAAAAAAAAATAAAAAAAAAAAACAATATCTCCTCTCTTCCCAGCGCGCTTGTCTAATTTCGCAGGATATAAAGCACTAATCAAGGCACGTTTCCTCGGCGTATTGTCAGAGACCGTACAACCCCAAAGCGGAACGTCATTGTAAGCGCTCAGCCAATCGAGCGACCGGAACTCCGAGATAAGCGCGTGCCGTCGCTCCGTTCCGAGTAGCAGTTTCATTAGTTAGCACAACAGGGTCATTCCCGTTTCCCGTATGCGCTTCCGGGTGGTAAAGAGTCTGTCGGCGCGCCTTTCGACGAAATTTCTGTGCCGACACGTCGCGTCGTGGGCGCTCGAGTAACGCGCTTATAGAAGCATTCACGTGCACATGTGATTGCAGCCAATGCGAGAAACCAGGCCGCACGTACTGACCGGCTTCCACTTCCGGTTGGAGAACTCCATGAATGGCGGCTGACTCGGTACGGAAGCCATATAGAAGTACCACTGTTTATCAATTGTCGATTAATTCTTGCATCGGAAGGGAGAAGCGATGTATTACGTGTCACGATGCTACTTGTCATGATTTCAAACGCAAGCTGGACATATTCGCGGTTATATTCGGTGAGATCAACGCACCCTCAATTAACATCGCGATCGTGGAACTAAGTATAATCCTATACAATTACATTTTATTAAGATTGCATTTGAAAGTATAGTACGAGCGCTCCTAATACGAAGTCCATGTACTACAAGAGGGTGTGTGCACACGTCGGTGTGCCCCGACTTCCGGTCGGTGGTTTATGACTGCTCGGCTGATACAGGAGGCGGCAAAACTATTATCAAGTGGAGTTATGAATTAATCTCTGGACAAACGCAGCGTAAGCATTGTGAAGTTTATTTTAGAGGGAGATTCCTGGAAAGAGCTTTCCTCGCAACTGCTAATTGGTGCAATCAAGCGTTGATATTTGTATTGCGCCGAACTTTATTAAAATTGACGTTCCGGCGCGGTGCTCTGCGGACCGGAGGAATTTGTAGATTTAACGTGTTCTCTCTGAAACGTACACCGGTTCATTAAACCACACGCGGTTACTCGAGAGTTAAAGCCGAAAGAAGATTATCCAACGGCTCGAGTGCACTGCAAGACACTAAACAACGCACCTGGTAGCGTTAATTGGAGCGCTAAATTAAATTAAAGCCGGCGGCAGGATTCGTGCCTTCAGGATATTTCGAAAGCTCGTAGCGTAACAATAAGCGTTATAATGTCATGTCGTTAGATTAGATAGAATGGACTTAAGTAATCCAATTCGCACGTCGTATTGTCGCATAACAATTCTTACATTTAGTTAAACGGCTAATGTAATGAAGAGCGATGTACGGAGGGATCTTCAAGAGAGTCAGGTGAATCAACGTTGCTTATTTCATGCTCCTATTAAAGATCGAAATTTGAATACGCTTCTTTTAAGAGAATGATCAAAGAATCTCGAATTTCTGCTGGAAAAGAGACTATATTAGAGGAACGACATTCTCGAGATTCTCCTTCCCTCGCATTGTATCTTGTCGCAAGAACTTTCTTTTGAAAATGCTCCTTGGAGTGTTTCCCCCTTTCCCTTTGTTCTTCTCGAGGCTTCTCGTCGCCGAGCTTTAAGCCAGAGAAAAACTTTTCCCTTTATAAAATAGTGATTTAAACTTTAGCCCAGCGCGGGGACAATTTTTCCCCGTATGCCTCCGGTTAGCCGTAGCCTCTATCGCAATTAGAAAAATCGATTAGAAAAATCGATCGGGGTTTCACCCCCGGGAAATAGGGATAATCTCTGATTTGCATCCTTGGCCGATTTCCAATCGCGACAATTGCTTTTGAATTCATTTTAAAATCGTAAAGCCAAAGAAATGTATGTGATAAGAGAACCAATTTTTTATGCTTAAGGTTTCATTTGCATTCGAATCCACCGAATGTCTGACAAGAAAAGTTCGAAAATTACTTTTTGGTCGAGTCGTTTTGCGCAGCTCGTGCAGAAAGCCATTTATATTCTAGAATAGAAACTATTTAACGACAAATTAACGGCAGAAGCGATTATTTGAACGATAATTTTTTGGCAAATATTTCGCGCGTTCCAATCATTTCACGTGAGTCATAAAATTTGGCGCATCCGCGCGATGTGCATTTAAATTAAACTCTAAATTGGATATTCTACCGCATTCTCGGCGTGTGCGAAACTCAACGCAAAGGCGCTCGTGTTTCAAACGGTGCAGTGCGGCGAACGAAACGGAGGTGCATTAATCACGAATTAATTATCACGCGTGGCCCTGCAGCTACGTAAAAGTTTTAATTGACCTTTTTAACCGCCCACAGGAAGGGCGCGAGCATAAATTTTGTGCGTTCCAACGCATAACGGTAACATGTGACTCTTTCAGCAAGCCGGAATGTTTTGTCTAGCATTGCATCGGCACTTTTGCCGCGCAAATGGTATAACATATTTTATCTCGACGATGTATGGGCGCAATTAATTTTATCGGTATAGACCCAAGGTCGCCTATACGCGCGTGCACGACGTTAGACGTGTTCTGAACTGCTGCGTGCTCATATCTTCGTGGCGCGAAGTTCATCTGTTAGCGACGCGAATTACTAATGCGAGATACGAGCGGCGGGCGAAATGTGCCGCGGGCCAACAAGTACCCTCGATTCCTGATTATTCCACGATTTAGCAACGATTGCGACACATGCGAGCCGAATTCACGTATTCCCTTAAGACACATAGATACAGTTAGGCGTATCCTGCCGAGGAGACGTTACGTGAGATTGCATTACGCATACATATTGGATTAATTGTCACACTTCTCATCATATAATTATATGGATAGCTTCAAACGGGATGCATAATGGATCAAGATTCGCGGTGGCGAAAATTCAATATTTGTTAATTATTCTTATGAGGCTAACGAATACTGATCGCGAATACAGACTCACTATTATTGGTAACGGTGCTTCAATGTTTGAACCCATTTAGGTATTATCGACGTAAAGCGAGGGCTTTTTGTGCGGTGAAACCCTTTAGCGGTACTGTTCGCGTCGTGGGTTGCTGTTATATCCTATCCATAAACATCATTAATTAATTTCCCGCCGCTAACGAGAACGGGATTAAAGCGAGCTTTCGCCACGGTGGTTTGGCCGAGGGATGTTGAAACTTTCAAATGGTCCAGCATGACAAAGTGGTTCGTCCACTTGATCGAAGTGTTACGGGTTGGTGCCGGTATCTGTGCACGGCTGAATATTCTTGCAATTAATTCAATCAATGCGTCCGCGACGCGGATCGGTGGTGCAGCCGCCAAATTTCCATCCGCGTGTTGTCGATATATCGAAGGTCGTTTGCATGTCGATTCCCTCTATCTATATATGCATCTAACGAGAGGAATAACCGTGATTGCGATATTTTCCTAACAAATATTATTTGTAGTTATTGCAACAGTACGGACAATATCGACAGGTAGATTTGCGCGGGTCAAAGGTAACGACAACAACCAAACGATTAATTTAAATCGTTTTGAGAGATTTAAGTTATGTTACAATTGTGTAATTCCGATCTGCGATTAAATTACAATATATTCGAACCATAAAGCAATTTTGTCTATCATCCAGAATAAATGGTTCACCAAAAAAACGTGCAGCAATTAAAAGATTATATGGCAGTCACATTTTATCGGACGGCGGCAGTTATTTGTACGGAATGGAATTCGGGGAATCGAGAAGAAAAACGAGGGAAGCCTGCATCAAACGGCGCAAAGAATGGAACGGAAGATCGATTCGCTTTGAGACCGTTACTTAACCCGTTTGCCCTTTCGTAGGAAGGAAGGCGAAGGAAGGAGTCTGAAACTTGCGGCCTTGAATTCCTAAACGAAGCCTGAATTCCAAATTGGTGCAAGAGCCGATGAGTCCTGCAAGATGGATGAAGCAATAATTCGCTATCACACAATATCGTGGCTTATTCATTAAATCTCGTCGGCAAACTTCACGACCGTTATATAAAGTATTTCTATATCAGTACTGGTAAAATTATAAAATTATGATCTTACGAGAACAACGAACAAGTCCAACGAACTAATTGAAATTGGTGCAAGAGCCGAGGAAGTTTAACGCTCCTCGCAACCTCACTTTAATCTCTTCGAATCTTTCGTGAAGGTCTATCTACCTCAGATTGCTTCAGCTCACGGATTGAGGACTCAACAAGTACGCGACCCTTTAAAACTAAGAAAGCGCAGTCCGTGGAATTTAAACGCCTCCGCGGCAGATTGATCGCGAGACCTTGCGAGGCGACCGGCTTATTTCTGCACGTCAGAGAAACGGACTGACCGTGCGGTCGGGCAGGAATAAGTTCGTTCGTTGAGCTTACTTGGCCTCGATCGATGCCGGCTGTCTAGCTGGAATTGTCTAGCTGTATACGTATATACCGTTCCGAACGCGGCCAGTCCATTACTCTGTCCCTGGTGTTTCGGAATGACCAACCAACGGGACAACTAGTTCTCATCCCTCTGTGTTTCATCTGCCATTCCTTGGCTCCGCGTTCCGCACCGACAAACGAGAGAAGCACGGCCGTGGCTGGTTTGACCCTGCCCGTTGAACCAGCGACGGTATTCGGTATCTTTCCGATGGCTCGGGATATCGATTCTCGTTGGATAACGGATACAATTATTAATAACCATCTGTTTCCTTCCCGAAGGTATCAAAAGTCATTTTATTGAGTACATTCACGATGCGTAGAATTTTGAAAAAATCAAACGCGTTAAATGCAATATCCGCGAACCGCAGTTCCACGATGGTTCACGGTTAGTGAACCGATTAACAGCGTCGCGAGAGCCGACATGTATAACGGCCTTTCAAGCTCCCAAAGAACTCGAGAGAATCGAAAACTTTACATTCACTTTAGGCCACGAGGGAAGTACCGTTTTCCGCAACTTCCGGCGGTATAATACCAATCTCGAAGTTCGCCGTGTCCGAAATCACGAGGTACCTTAATCCAGCTAATCGATTTTGCTTCGCAAAGTGGCGCAGACGCGCGCGTTCTCGCTGGCAAGGCGGATTAACGCGAAACGCGAAGGGCGACCGAGGCCCGAGACCGTTGACCTTTGCTTCGACACGCGAAATCGAACCCTTTCCCTTCAAGCTCATCGCAATGGTGGATCACTTTCCGAAAATTTTTAGACGGCTCATGTTGGCGTCGAGGCGATCGATTAATGCGCGGTCGACTCGGGGTTTGCAAAGTTTCAAGTAACGAGGCGTGACGCGATGGTATTTCTCGGTAGCTGAACTTTATTTCTGCTACCCACAGCTATGTGTAAATGATATTCACCGCGTTCTCCGGTCGACTAACGAGGGGAGAAACACGAGAGAGAAAGAGAGAAAGAGACTTGTTATGATCAGCTCGTCAAGATGCGGAAGCAAAGATATATAGAAACGCGCTGCCTGATAGAACTCAGACACGGGTCCTCGTTCACTAATGTCACTTCAAGTGACTCTCACCTCACTTTCTGTGTCCTCCTTTTAATTCCCCTAATAAATAACTCTCGTAACAAAATACATCGATGTGTCCGTTCATTTATCCAACTTGGTCCAAAATTGATACGAGGACACGGGTGCCGTAAAGATGTCCTTCTTCGGCACTATAAATTGGATTTTACGATCGCGCGTGGTGGAGGGCGACATTCGCATTCAGTTGTCTACGTGAGCTCGTGCCGAATTAGTGGCTCGATTGCCCCTTGTACCCGGTACAATCCCCGGGCCCGGGAGAGATGCCACAGACCGGATATTCAAATGGAGAGATTACAGCGCGGTCCTGAATATCCATGAAGCGCAATAATGTTGGCTGTTATCTTGCCTCGCAATCATGCAATCGTTCTTTTTCGTCGCCGGCTGCCTCAAGTTCCTGGCAAAATATTCCGCTTGTAGCGATTAAATTTACCGGTTCATCGGAACGAAAAAGAGAAAGACGGAGAAGAAGATAAAAGAAGTTATTATCAGTCTGTGGTGAGCTCTCTCTAAGGTCGTTACCATAACGTAAATGTAAAACTCTCAAGAGAGAGAGAGTATATATTAAATAACTATAGAGAAGAAAGAAAAGATGCGGCAGCGCTATGTATAAAGAAAATATAAGAAAAATCCCGAAATCGTATACGCAAATATGTATCACAGAATCGCAGTTACTATTTAAATAGAACATATAAAGAGTAATATCCTCCTATATCGATCTAAAGTATCGCTAGCTAAGTTAAAAGAGGAATCTCTGCTTTTGAACGGTTAAAGCGTCAGGATCACGAATATACGAAGGCAGAGTTCTCAAAAATAGCAATAAGACAAGTTCTGCGAAGTATTACGATAATCCAAGGCTATATGAGATATTTGTATTCTCTTTGTGACAGTTTTTTCTCTTTTTTTTTTGCGAACATATTTGTCATCATTATCACGTGACGGCGTCGATCAGACTTTTAACGAACGACGTCTTTACCACGGATGGTCGATCCAATACTATCCTTTTTTTACCCCGATGGGTAAGGCAATAAGCACGACTCTGGAAAGAACGCGCTAATCCAGGCTTCCGTTTAATCTGGATTCTGATCTTCAGCAGCCTCATAGTTCAGATACGGCAATGAATGAAGGAGGAAAATATTGACTATAGTATAGAATTATTTGAGATGTATCTTGAATAACAACGGAGTAATGCACGTTGCACATATTTGCCTCGTTAGAAGCGCCTTTGTACAACCGCTATCAGAGTTGTAGTCAAATATATAAGTAATTTATATAAGTAATCTCTGTCATCGGATTTATTTCAAGATTCTGAAGTATCTATTAGTAATATTGGTAACTCGGCCATCGCAGAAGCTATCCTATTCGTTGTAGAGCTTTGCTGCAATTTGAGAACGTAATATGCGATACCTGAGAAAATTTCAAATAACGAGAGTAAGCTCCTACGGCTGAGGGATATACCGAGCTTCTTTTCCCCGGTGGGTCACAGAGCGGCTACAAAAGCGGGAAAACAGGAAATCGTATATATCTTTAATATTTATTTTCGCGAAAACCGCACAGGGACGAAAGATATTTTCAATGGGAAAATAGCGCGAATATAAGTTTGCACAGTTTTATTTAAATTGTGCCGCGTGTTATTAAAACATTAGGTCGGTTAAACTGAAATATGTCGTCTTCGTTTATACACCGTTCCGCAGTCCGTTCTAAGGGATTAAGCGAAACGTTCCTGCGCATTAAAGCTGCGTTCGATCGCAATTTATTAGCTGTATTCACATATCCATCGTCGAGGACGCATGAGGAAGATCGATGGTTCCCCGTCGGAAGAGATTGGATTCTTTTTTTTTTTTCTATATGAAACGCGATCATTTTGCGACGATCGCTCATCTTGAGACTATAGACTGAAACGTATTGTTGTGCGAAGCAAAGCGGACATAGTCGACATTAATCGATATCTTCCAATTTCTTTAATTAATATTACAGTAAGAATTAATTTAGTGTACTTGTAAACTGAAAACAGAGGGCAAAGTGGTGGAAATCACAATGAGCAGCTAGAAGAGGAAATAACAAATGTGGGGTAATTGTTCCGTAATTTCGTTAACCGGTCGAGACGTAGATATAGCAGCAGATATTATCATCCCATTACATTATGTGTGTTTACCCGTGTTATTTTCATTAAATTGCTTCTCTCCGCCGCCCACGAACGCTAAATTATTAATTATAAAGACATCGAGTGTAACAGCTGTAATCATTACAGCTGTGTCGCAACTACGTACAATTAATCTCGCGACATAACTGGGCAAGTTTACAGGCGGAATTTTGTAATCGATGTAACTCACTTAAATCGCGTCCGACCCGTCCGCGGTCTTACGAAAACTCGAGAATAGTGTCTACATAGTTTCATTACGTGCAAAAGCTCTCAGGTCCTGTGTATGCATTTCCTTGAGTTATTTCGCAAAACTTCCAACAACGCCGAGTGTCACTTGCACGTACAAAGGATGGCATGCAACCTCTTTGAAACTCGCCGCGACATACATGTATACATGTATTGTACATTGTATGTACAAAGTAAAATAGACCTGAAGACGATAAAGTATCCATATATAAATATAGGTCTACTATATAAAGTTGTAAAATATTCTCGCCTCTGCTTCACACAGTATTCTCCTCATAACGAAAAGAAAGTGAGAGACGTGACTTAGAACTGCAGAAATTGCAGTTGCACTGCTTGACTTGAAAATTTCAAAGAGCCGTACGCTAATGTCGATTGTATCACTTTCCGGTTAACCGCGTTGGAAAACATTGGGTGGAAAAGTGAAAGACGGATGCGAGATAAAAGAAAAAAAGATATGTATCATTGTTTTCCCTTGTGCGTGGAAAATTGGGAAAAATTTCGTCCGAGACTATGGTCGGATACGGGGAGATGTGCGATACGATTTATCGTCGAAACAGACAGGAGGGAAGGTGAGGAGGGCACACGAACGTCTAGGCGGTCTCCATAGAGTTCTCCCTCGCGTGCTATAGATCACCAGCTCGCTAAGATTACAGCCATACGTATGCTCCTCGACAAGCTGTACAATTTTCTGACGTGCGCGGTTAGGTGCGATCTAGCGACGTTTACTTGATGGACAATGCGGATATGCGCCATGTGAGACTGTCAGACGGTGCGAAACGCGCAAAGGCTGTTCCTTAATGGTGCGCGCGGTGTCGAACAAACGTTCGCCAAATCGATACGCGATGATATGCTTTACCTTGCCCGATGCTGAGATTCAATTGCGCACTAAAAGACCGTGATAATATTCTAATTGCGCAATATATAGTAATGCGAGTAACAGTATTGTTTATATAATATTAAATATTTTTGACACGTCGTTTGATTTTTATAGCTGAAGAGATCGTGAGAAATTTTTAACCAGATAATGGCAATAACAAAAAATCATGAAATTGGTGTGATGTTTTTTGTAACAGTTTCTCGCATATTGTCTGCATCAAAGAGTTATCTTGCTCGGGACCGAGATAAATTATTGGGAGATCGGGGAGATATGAGAAAGCGTTGAGGTCGGCAGATTGCACGTGATCGATGACTGACGCACTAACGCAATTTAAATTTTTCAAATGGAGAGTTACGAATATTGTCACGCACGTAAAGCGCACAAATAATGCAAATGCCATGCACGCTGTAGAAATATCTTATTATTGCGACGTATCAGACGTATCTATCGTTTTCTCACGACAGATACGTCAGTCGAATAAGCGTCTCGAGGAGTGGTCACGACTGAATTTCTCTCTAAACATATCTGCAGGATGACTGCATCTCACATTTTTATCCGTTTTATTTTACAGAGATAAAAATTGCAAATCGTAGAATTGTAAAATTGTAAGCGCAAAATAACAATTATAGATCAACCGTAATTAAATCGCGAGGGGGGGACGTTTGACATTTTTAAATTTTTCTTTGTTTTATTTTAGCTCGCAGCTGTTTGCGGCAGCGTAATATCGAAAATCGCAAAGAGCGAAACAATACAAGTGTGCATACGGCAGTACGGCAGTGCCGCCATGAGACTCGACATAACGCATCAGGTATTTTCGAGGGAGAAATAAAAACGGCTGGACCCGAACGTGTCGAGGCGTGTCGAGGCGAACGCGCGCGTTTTTAATTTTCGCTTTTCCACGTCGTTTATCGCCGCCGTTGATATATCGCGCTGGTCGCGATTTCTTTCCGTTACCACGGTATCAGTCGTGTCGCGTCATTAGACGGTAACGTGGTAACGTCGTTACGACGGTATCGCGACGCGGGGCGCAAAGATAAAAGGAATACGACGTGCTAACCCGGCCGAATCGCTAATACGTCCTGCGCGCGCTCTCTCTCTCTTTTTTCTCGTTCGGTGAAAGACGCTGAAGTTCGTGAGCGCGGTACCATCATCTCAGGGATGATGGTGAGAACGATAATGGGCTTTGTCTACGTCGCGCGTTCCCATTCTTCGTGCGTTTTCAACCGGGGAAGATTAATCATCCCCTAATATCAATGTCAACCTTACGAATTAGCCTCGCGGGCCCCTCGTCCGACTGTCTTTCTTCATGCAGATTTTATATGACTGTTCGCGACCGAGATTTTTACACGGATATCCGAAGACAAGATTATTAAAGCAGAAATTCTATTGTCGAACATGCCTATTGTTATGGAAATGCGCCGTAAGTACGCAAAAATATGTAGGAGAATCTAAAGCTGGCTCACACAGTGAATGACAATAATTCTGGAAATATTTTTATACCATTAAGCAATCATGCAAATCGTTCTTTTTTCACCAATTAATTAACGCAAGTTAATAAATTACAATTAAAATTATTTCTTTTTAAATAAAATAATTGTTTCCTAAATGATCAATAACTATTTGGCAAGTTAATACTGTCTTTAGACTTGAAACTTTCGTGCAGTAATCACTGTTATCCATTCTCACAGTGCATTAATTATCTAATAGCACAGCACGATACCTGTCGGATCGATGCCTGATTCCACAGTGTTAGAAGTAATTGAAAAATAACAGAATCGTACTGACAGCAGTATTAATTTGCGCGCTCGTGGTGGAACGCACTTTTGTTGCACTGTTTCTCGCTTGGCGATGCAACTCGCAGCTTTCGCCGTCGGTGCGAGCACTGACGGATCTCCCCGTTTCGAATCCTGTGCCCTCGGGCACAGTTATATTATTCCGAGCCAGTTGTGCTTTTGTGCGCAATGTAATTGTTTTAGGCAACGGAAAACGCATACTTGCAAGATGTAACGGCGCGGAAAAAGAAAGGAACAGACAGCGAGGGGAGCGAGAGGCCAACAATGCAATCTACGGAATACGCGCGCGTGGTACTCCCAAACAGCGTGGCCTGAAACCCTTTTGATCTTTCGAGTCAATCTCATACACCGTTGTCCCGACGAAAAACAACTCGGGCAGCGCGCCCCAAAGACAAATACGTGGTTAGAAATACGGGGTATCTATCTTCAATTGCATTTCCCCTCGACTAGCGTATTTGAGAAAATAAATTGTGTAACAACTGGCAGTGTCCCGTATTAGAGTAGAATAAGAAAAATACAAAATTTAGATCTCGCGGAGCTATATTTAAAATTGCTTAAGTGAGTGACATTTCGATAAGTTTAAATCTTCATGCGACCCTCATATGAAAATGTTTTCTAATTTATTACAATGCATTTCGCGTATTTTTAGCATCGAAAACTTAACACGCTGTTAAATATTTCGACATTCTCGTTAAATACAGATATAGAATTCTTCTCGTACGTATAAAAAAAATAAATCAGAGATAGATTGAGATCAAATACCTTAACATGGTATAATCATGTGAATATTTCGTTTTTAAAGCTCTATTATAGAATGTTATATATTTCACCCAATTTTATAAATTCCAAGCACATTGGGTTTGAGGCCCGTAATGCGCTTTCGCGCAATAAATTCACAATGGCGAGTTTCGTGGTTGAATACGAAATCAATGAAAACTTTTCAAATATCGTGTTTCTGTTACAGACACGACGAGTGATGCGTTTATTCCGGCGCGACGTACATTGAAATCTTGTCAATACACATCTTCTGTACCATCTGGTCCAATTCGTTGGCTGCCAAATTATTAATTTATCAAACCTGCATTATTTTCCGATAATTTATTGAGTTTATTGGAAGAGTTCAGCACCTCATTAATTTTATCATATTATTTTATTTTAGAATCAGAGAGAGAGAGAGAGAGAAGAAGGGAAGGGGGAGGGGAGAGGGAGGGAGGGAGAGAGGGAGAGAGAGAAACAGAGAATATAGAAATAAAGAAAAAGCAGTTTATCCTTATTATAGCAAATGATATTAGTTATATAAGGAGTTATGACACAAATTACGACGTCACAGTCGAAATTCATGACCCCAAGCCGCCGGAAGTTCCAAAAGATGTGTAATGTCGACCATGATAATATCAAATGTAATTTTACGTAGGCGAAACAATGTGAAATCGTACGAAACTATAGGTTTAACATCTGCAAATGGTCATCCATTATGGCTGTTGCGATATCATGTGTCATGAGGTTCTCATTCGGAATAATACCCAATTACCAGCAATAAAATTACGACAATGGAATGCGGTTTAATAACGGCGGTATGAATTCGACATTTGTCTGGGATCTGCAATGATAAAATCAACGAAGTTACGACGTGGCGCTTAGAACGCAAGGTAAACAGCCAACAGCAAATAAAGCAATATTGATTTTGTAGAATGTGTTGTTGTAACTGGGCAACTGGAAATGCATTTTATGCAAAACATTTCCACGGGGGAAAAAAATAGTTACAGAGGTTCTCTTGGGATTTGCGAATATAAATTGGAAAATGAAATCGCAGTAGCGTTCTCTGGCGTGGCGTTAAAATTAAGGAAACGTCACTTACAATTAGTTCTGACGCGAATTATAAGAAATGTTTGCTCTTAAAGGCAAGTAATCTGAATACTTAACGACTTGTGATGTCGGAATAGTCCGGATTTTTGAAATATCACTGAAAAATATCACGATCTGACAGTAATGTAGCAAAGATGGATTGCTGCTTTAACGTGTCGTACGCTAGTAGTTTCTGTGCTAATAGATAAACATGTAAGACGACGTTTCCTCAAATAATTGGGCAATTTGCCGGAGGCCGATATGTAATTACATCGATGGCTCGTTACGTCCGCTGTCGGCATCTGCTTTTATAAAATTAGACAGCGCAGTGGCGTCATATAACGAGGGATGAAACTCGTATGATACGACGCCGCTTTTATCCGCGTGTCTTAAGTGAGTATGGTCTTTAGCTTACGGATGCTGCGGAGTGAAATAAAGGGTTGCCGTCGACAACTGGATTATTCTGCGGTGGAAGTGTTCCGGGAGCGGCAATTACGAAATATGCAGCGGCGAGCTTATCTTCATCGTTCGAGGGACTGGTAAGAAGTTTCCGGCAGTAGAGAGGGATCCCAAGGAAGGGATCCAAGAAAATGGGGCCACGACTGTCACGATCGTTGTCATTCTTGCCAAGTCACAAAAATAACAGTAAACTTGAGGCTGAGACGCGAACACATTTATTTCTCGAGAAAACGTCGTCTTCGATCTCAGCAAAATATACCGCTATAGCGGAAGTAGAACGTGACGGCAAGTCGAGTATAATTGTTTCAAATTGAGAACCGTAGAGTGATCTGGGAAACGGTCTTATAAGTAGTGGAGTAGAAAAGTTTGTGAAGCAAAAAAAAGATTCTTTGCTTCGGGATGAGTTATTTCTTCACAACTTCCGATGTCTCCACAACAAATTGTGTTCCTAGTAAGCGCAATGATATATCTCCATTCTTATGTTCCTGGCATTACTACAGAAACTACTTTATACATGCAAAAAGGGTCAAGACGCTATTTCGTGGCACGCGCCGTTTCCTATGGACATTTCGTAATTATTCCTTATTAACGGGCATCACTTTGTAGACAATCTTTCGATAAAACAAACCAGCACCTCGTATCTAGACGGATTGAATTTATGTGCGATTGATTGCCCTCGAATTATCTTGCGTGCAAACAAATTATCTCTCATGAAATTAAGCCGATTTGCCTGTAGTCACTAATCGACGACGCTCGTCGGAAGGATTTAAATACTGTATATCTATTACGTGAGAAATAAATTTGCAATCTAGGCAGTGAGTTTCCAACGAGCGGGCTATCATTGAGCGTAGCTCGAGTTCGAAGTAATTCGGCCTTGAGGATAAGGGAGACGGCTTTTTCGAAGACGAATAGCAGACTCGAGCGATCGACAGGAGAACAGGGAGACTGCGCGAGGAGATAAAGCAGGATGGCGATCGAGCGAAGTGTTGAAGGGTTGAACAAGAGACGGGAGAGCGAGGCAGATCGGCCGCCACAATAAGAGAGAAAAAGATGGAGTAAGAGAGGGAGGGAGGAGAGTGAAGATGGTGGATCTCTGAAGAAAAGACGGGGAGAAAGAAAAGGGGGCGGGGAAGACAGAGAATAAAGAAAGAGATGAACAGACGCATCAACGAGCGGAAGAGAATAGGTGAGACGGAGAAAAGTGCAGCAGGGGTGGGAGAGGAGTCAATGACTCGTGAACTTTTCGCATCGATTGCATATATTTAAAGCACGGGGTCAGAGTGAAGTGACAGGCGATACGAAATTCAATTTCGTGTGTTACATTCAACGCGTCCTAATCGAGTCGAAAGACAGGATTGTTCGCGCTTTGGGAAACAATGGGGAGCTGGACATACTGGACATAATGTCGCGACTGACCGCTTACGACATCGTCAAACGCCCGACGTCGCATATAGACGAGCAGCGTTTAACGTCGACGCGAAGTTTGCGACTCAATTTTCATAGTGGTGACGCCTACGTTCTCTCACCACTTTGTCGCGTCTTGATCGATAAATACTCGTGAATGCGAACGCTCCGCAGACAATTCAGACACACACACGTGTCCGTTCTGTATCTCGATTCTCGCACAATTGCGGCATTATATACCTTATTGTTTCTCGGAGCGGAACTGCGCGCTCGCGCGTTCACGGTGATTTCAACGGAAAAATTTCGACGATTTGAACAGAATCGTACAAGTATTATGCAGCGGAATGTAACGGCCGGCAGTAATTAGCCGTTCCGCTGAAATTGCATCGATTTGTTTCCAGGCCGCCGGTCACGCATTAGTGAACGCGAATCGAAGGTTTAAATGTCGTAATACCACGAGAAACGCTATTGAATTTTAATTGCGATTTGCCCGGTCTGAAAATCGCGATATAGTACGCTGCATTTTTAACGTGTTGAAAGTAACGCGATGCTATTCACGACGCTGCTAGCAAAACCGCTCTGCAATCTGCATATTACTTGTCGCGATGTCGAGATATCACGATACCGTACGTCGCATTACTTTGTTGCCCCTCCTAGGATTTGCATGAAACATTAAGGATCGAAACACATCAAAGCCTTTGGACACGCACAACCGAGCTTCAACGGTTTACATTTGCGAAACCGAAAATGTGCCAACAAATGTGTGTTAGCCACGCGTTCGCACGCTCGCTTTTGACATCAAAGATTATTTGCGGAGTAAATGGCGAAGCCATTAACTCTGCTACATGACGAAAAAAAGTAGGAATATATAGTTTGCACATTGTCGCTACGTGCTAGCTGTACCTCTACCTTTTTCCTACGAACATTGAATCAAGTCGATCAGAAGACCTAGCTATCTTACTAAGTGCTATTCCGCTCCAACTTGTCGCTAGCGTTCGTGTAATAGAGAGATATCCCGTTCGAACAAACTGGCTGATACGTAATTGAGATCAACGATGTGGAAAGACGAGGTGTGAACGGCGACAAAAGGAAACGACCGAAAAAGGAAGGAGCGAAAGATATCAGCGAGAATTCACGCGGAGATCGCGCGGTTACATTCTGCCCACAAATTACAATTTAACTCGCCTCGTACAGCGCCGATTGGCGCCTAAGTTCGAGAAAATAGCATGTCGTAGACGTTTTTCTCGATTCGTAGAAAGGCTTTGCGTTCAAATGAAGGCGAGCTCCACGAATTTAGTGGAAATTACAACCTTTTTATTGTTACGTCATGTTATAAAATGCTCGTCTATTTTGAACTTGGACTTTCGTTACACAATTTACACATTACGCAATTAAGATAAAATACAGGTGAAGTTCAGTACGGGATAATTAACAGCTCATCAAAAGAGACGTGGATTAAATTAGTTCGCGGTTAATGGTGTTTAATGTACAATTCGAAAAGTTACAAATTGCATCGCGAAAAACCAGTGACGGGACGTTAATATTACGCGATTCGATACACTGGCATCTTTCCCATCGGGAATATTGTGCCGTTATTCCTACATTTTTCTTAGAACAATAGATATATTGTGCGAATGATATTCTTGTTCGCGGACATAGCGGCGCGGCGCCCCGGCCCGAAGGCGAACACGACAATGACAAATGTATGGAGCCCCATTGTGAAAACCTATTGTACACGCGCGCGACAATAATCGGCCGCGGTACACCTCGTTTTGTTCTCCACTCCGGTTTTGTGACCGCGGGCAAAATGTCGGATAGATGACATCGGGAGTCGGCGTGTATCGCACATGTATCGCATGCACGTAGACCAGATAAAAGTCGCAGCGAGCCAAGAGGCGTGTAACGTTACGTACTCGAAAGCGTTTGAATCCTCTTGCAATTGCAGTTGCATCGAGGTTTAAACCTTTCGAAAAGTTATATATCAAATGTCAAGTGCGACACACACACATAGTTAAGCCGCTTTGGATTATAAAAGCTTTTCTTTCGGTTTTTACTTTATCATTAAATATCGCAACTAACAATTTATACAAAGCGACAGTACAATTTAATTAAATCTACTTGCCGACGTCAGAAGTAACTTGGCTTTATGATCGGAATACAAAAGGGTTGACAGAGTGTACTCGGAATATAAAATTACCACCATGGAAACTGGAAACTGTTCGGAGAAATTGAAAAGTAAATCGTTCTCTTACCTTCGAAACGGGAAAAACGGCGCTCTCGTTTCTTCCCTTTTCCGAGAAGGAGATTTAATACCTTATCAAACCAGGTACAATCATCGCCGAGATCCGTAGCACTCTACACACAGATACAGTTTATAGGCCGTTTTTCCGAGCTTCTTCGTTGTCGATACTTAAGAGAGGTAGATTATTTAACGGGGGGACTACAGACGAACCAACTTTAACATTTATAATAATTGAACGTGGAAACTTTAACACGACGATTAAATAGTAATTGACAACATTCGTTTGGTCGTTAAGCATCACCTTTCCTCTCCCTTTTCGCGCCGGCTCTTACGCCTGTGTTTTCCTCTATATCATCTTCGTCAACGACATATATGTATATACACGTATACATACATATCTGTATAGATTTATAGATTTCTCTTATACAGCGATATATATCTCTCAAACTTGGAACAAACGGTAAATTTTATAATCACACTCCACACAAATTAGTATTATTATACATATATATATATATATTCAGAAGAGGATTATAATATTAATAGGATCTTTTTTTTTATTATTATTGATGATGACGTTATCGCGTTAGAACAACACAGACCAGTTTGTAATTTATCGAGCACTCTCACGCCCGATTTTATCCTCTCTCCACCCGATATGTCACGAGATATCACTCATTCCACGATGCTGGCCCCTGCGTGTATCCAACTGGAACTCGCAAATTCCTCTTCTCCCGTTACTCCAGTTTCGCGATTTTGCGCGACACCGCACGATCCTCTCTTCTTTTTTTCTTGCGCAACACTAGTGAAAACAGCACTGAGATTTCAAAACATTCTTTAACCTGATTCTCCTCTCGTGTGTCACGATTCTCTCGCGCACTCTCTCGCCGGAGGAATCTCTAGATGGTTACGACGGATCGTGGTATATCCGCTGAAAGCACAAACACGTGTCGGTCGATGTGTCGCCGTCTCGTAATTCGCTGACGCCGGAAACGACGATTGTCCCCGTCGTTTTTCGACGGCCGGCATGTGCACGCATCTTCACTCTCGGCTTTATCGCCGGCCTGACGCCGAGCTTAGGAAGGAAGCTCGTTGTCGCCGCTCGTGATCGCGTGCGGAACGTTAAGCGGCAACGTGCCACGAGAAGGGTAAGATGGATAGGTTTACGGGATTCGATTTTCTCTCTCGCGCAATATTTTACTTTTGAGCACGGAACTTGAGATCTATGAGTACACAGCTTGTTCCGAAGAGATGTTAATAGACAAATGAGCCTGTTGGAGCGATTTAATATTTCAAGCTGAGTTCGCTTTGTTCTAATAACCTACGAGAAATGTTTCGCGTGTAATTTCATCATCATGAACTCGTAACTTCCGTTACGAGGGGCGAGCATTGAATCTCGCATAATCAAGAAAGTTCCGAGAATTATTTTATTACTTCGTCCATTCGATCGTGGAAGTTACAGGATTAGCAAATTTGCATTTCGCTTCATTTTGAGAGAGACTTACGACCAAGTTCGCGTTTGTAACTTGATAGTTTACGTTATTACAAACAGGCTTCAAGAGGAGAAGATAACAGTGTCCCTTGAACCGGAAAACTAACTTCCTCGAAATAAATAACTAGATTCTGGTCTTTCTCTGTTGGCTGTTTCTTCGTAATTGTTATGTTAATTCCGGAGTAATTAACTGCAGTCGCAGCATGGGAATAAAAATGTTAGTGGCTAGTAATCTCTATTTAGCTAAGATTTACAGTCTCGTTTCTTTTTATACTTCGCCAATAAAGTGAGCATTCCATTTTAGATTCCAGCCTTATCTGGCGGCTATACAAAGTCTATGGAAAGTTCATTGACGGGTGTAGTATTCATTCTATGTATATTGCTTTTTACGCTATTTCAGAAAAATACACATCAAAGAACCTGTTACGTTAAAAATAAATAACGCATCATGAATTAAACAGCGCGTAATAGCGTATTGATTAAGAAAACATTTATTCAAGTAGTATTACTCTATTATGTGACGCGACTACGCCGATACTAGATTTCCACGAAACTTTTCGCACTTTACATATATACACAAGTATTTTAATTACAAAAATTATTGATTTACCAATTCGCTCTATATTTCGTACCGAAGCTTTGAGGATTTATTATTTATCATAAAAAGAAAGAGGCGAAAAAAAAATTCTTTTGGCGATTCATCCGCGATATCAATTTCCGAAACGTAAAACCGTACAGTTTTATTATGTTTGATTAGCAAGCCAGCCGGAAGCTAGTTTGATTATAAAGGGTGTAGATCGCGTAAATATATAGTCCCGTTACAACGAGGGATTCTCGTGGCACGCCGAAATTGCCTTGCTGGCCTTTATTTTGCACAAACTGTGCGAATCTGGGAAGCCTATCGTCTGTTTGTCTAACGTATCGATCCTTGCCGGTATAATCGGCCAATATTTTTCCGATAAAGAAGAATACATATATCTACCTTTATTGTTTTTCTCTGCTTAGATTGGAATTTTGAATACCAATTATGGAAAATTTCCAGTCGATACAGAGTATCAGAAATTATTTGTAAATTAATGTATCCTGTGAACTATTAATAAATATTATATTTATGCGCAAATCAATACCAAATCGCTTTAAAAGTTTTTGTTCAAAAATTCAATTCGCGCGAGTTGCAGGTATATCGAATTTCAATCTTCCAACTTTAATTTATTAATCAAACGCTAATCGATTTCGGCATGTATATCACCGAGTCATAAGCTGGTCAGCGAGTTACTTTATTTTCCTGTTCCTTTACGTTGGAAAGAAGGAAATAATCCGAGAAGAAGAATGCGCGCACGTATCGTTCGCGCACTCACGAATTTCCACGCGAAAGAGTTTTCACGCCTGTCCGCGAGTTCTCACGCGAGTTTCCGAGACGGAAGGAACGAGCGTTCGTTTTGCGCGGACGAGGCCCTCACGCGAGAACACGCCGCCGCGTGGAGTACACGCCGCTCACTCCCGGGGTGTCTTTTCGATCAGCCACACGCTATCCCGCAGTGCGAAAAGCCCTTTTTTCTCCCCCGTACGTTGGGACGCACGCACGCGCGCGCACGCACCGTCGACGAAGACGACGCATCGCCGTCGGAGTTCACGCGCACGGGGAGAGCTTCCTCCACGCCTTAAAATCCTGAGAGCGTCGGGCGTACTGGAGCCGAGAGGAGTCGATCACGCGAGAGAGAGGCCGTTCACTCCGCGCCTTCGCCGGACTGTCGTTCACGCGAATAGTAGCGTCGCTCGGGCTGCCGGCGACGGCGGGACGCCACTCGACGGCGACGACGACGCCGGCACTTCCTCGCTACCATTATCCACACCTCGTTCCACTGAGGTCCCTCACAGGGAGGAGAGCCGGGCGCGCGCGTCTCGTGCCGTATATTTAGGGGAAAAAACACGGCGCGGGTCGCCGAGGGTCGTCCGTGCGAGCGCGAGGTGAGGCGAGCGCAAGGTGAGGCGAAACGAGGCGAGGCGACGTGACGCGACGCCACGCGACGCGACGCAAGTAGAAATGGATCGACGAGGGCGGCCGCCTTCAACGGGGTCTAACGCGCGCAGCGGGAAGGCCGTGTAGGCCGTGTTAAGCACGGCACTCGCTACTGCCGGCTGGTACAACGTGTACCTCCGCTACTAACCTAGCGTGCCCGTCCTCTCGCGTCGCTTCGCCTCGCTTACGCCGTGACTCCTTCCCACCACTCCCGTGTGCAACCCCCGCGGACCCGCTCGCCTAAGCTACCTGGCCAAACCCACCCTCCCCGCGCCCCCGTACTCTCCATACTACAGCGCCGATCAACCCCTAGGGCGCACGAACCACCACCCTTGCCGGCCGAGACGCCACTGCGCATGGCGCAGTGCTGTGTTTTTCCCGCAGAACGCCCGAACGAAAAAGGATTTTCTTCTGCCAACGTTAGATTTATCTTTTCCTTTTTATCTTTTTAAACATATATCTTGACGTTATCCTTAAACTGATAAATTTATTTATGTACGTGTAACGGGGGATGATTTATGATGAAGAAGAGACATTATAAACAGAAAGATTGACAAACCACCCCCCACCCCCCCGAATTATAATTTGTAATTTTCTTGCACAATTATTCTGCTGACTTTTGCTTTGTATGTATTTTTCTTACTTGTTTATGTCTATTTTTTTTAAATATACAATGCTGGAGGCGTCTCTGCAGCCGTGAGAAATCTACCATCTCAGAAATTCACGGTGGTACATCAAGAACGTTAAAGCGGAGAGCTATGCATTCAAGCTCGTAGAATTTTCATGATTCCGCCATGTATCGCGTATGATGAATAAGTATTGCGCTGGATGAAAGGAAACTTCGTTCTTACTGCTCAAAACAAAAAAGACCGCGCAGACGAACAGCGTTATCAAAACCAGATCACGATGCATTGCGTCGTTAGCGTGCCGCGACGGCGATATATCGATCGAGACGGTGCGCAAAATTGCGTGGCGATTCCGCATTCGCGCGGCGATTTGCGAGAGATAAAATTCGAGTTGTATGAGACGAGAACACGAAGGGCAGGAGGGTGCGAAAGTCTACCTTTCTAGCCACGCGACTTATCTCTCGTTCCCGCTTATTCGCATATTTTTTTTTTTAATCACCCAGAGATGCGATCTCTGGAGAAATTACATTTCTCGCGTGTGGGAGCGAGTAAACGGAAACGACGACGGTACGTTCGCCGAAAGGAAGCGCAAGGTACGATGACACGCACGGCGCCGCCACGCGGCGATATTCAACCAGTGGCGGAATGGTGGATGTTGACCTACGAGCCAGCCAGCCAGCCAACCAGCCAGCCAGCCAGCCAGCCAGCTAGCCAGCCAGGCAACCCGAATGTATCCTGGTGACTCGGTGACCGATCTGCCCGAACCCGCCGGCAAGGCCGGAGGCTGCCGTTTGAGCTCTGGCGCCCCTGGGGAGACCTAGGTGGATTTGATGGTGCGTCGGGCGGAAGAACCGAACGGCGGAGTACCGGACGATGCACGAGGGACGGTCGTGTTTGCACGCCGAGAGGAAGAAGAAGAAGAAAACGGGAAACGAGAAGAGGAACAACGGGGAAACAGAGAGAAAGAGGGGAAAAGGCAGAAAGGAAAGGTCGTGTGATGGTCGGAGAGAGATCGCACACACGGTAGCAGCCACCACGTCGTATACCAACGCCACTTCATATTGATTTTCCGGAAGAGGGGTGGGTGGAGGAAAGGGGGCTGGAATAGTGGAGGAGAGAGTAAGCGCGAGACAGAGAGACGGGCGAGAGAAGGTAGAAGAGCGTCCAAGGTGGAGAGACGGAGAGAGAGGAGCCGAGGAGTAAGAAGGGACGGAGCGAACGGTTCTTCGTCGTTAACCACCGTGGCTAACCCCTAAGGTTGAGTCCGGGGAAAATGGCGGGCCGGGCCGAGCGTCGGTACGGCATAAAATACGTATGCGCTTTACCGAGGAGGCACTGCACGCGCACAACTGAGGATAAAACCCAGAAGCGAGTGCAAATCTATCGCGAATGACGGCAAAAATGTGTACAATTAGAAGGATTTGCTTTAATGCAAATTTAGACCACAGCAATAGTACGATAGATATCTAATGTTTACATCGAGATCTTACATGATTAATTTTTCTGAAAAATAATCTTACGCTATTAAGTGGCAACGTATATAGAGATAAACATTAAAGATAGATGTATCTTAATATTTTATACAATTTATTAAGCCTTTGATTTTTGCAAAATTAAAAATTGCAAATTAAATTAAATTATAAATTACAGGTTTTCTTTATTTTAAACTTGCACAAATCTAATTTATAAATTTAATTAATTTTTTTATTCAGGCAAATGTTTACGCAATCTTTTAAATCAACAAGATAATACGTTTTGTGTTAATCGAAATCGAATCGAAAAAAGGTGAAACATGTTGCTATTTTATCGCTTCAATTTATCCCTGTCTTCCAGTCCGTATGTGTACATCAATTATGTGAGTCTACTAGTCTAGTAATGAAAGCCAATGGACGGAGATCAAATAAAAATAAACATTTACTTTTTCTGATACAGCACATATATCATTTCTAGACCGATATGTATGAAGATGATGCGATTATATCATATGAATATAATGCGATGTATGAATATAATGCAAAAACGGATAATGCAGCTTCTTACTAAGTTTGATCACTTCTTAAAGCGTATTAAAAACGCAAATTGAAAGCAATTCGCATATTGAAAAAAAATTCAAAATTTTCCTAATTTTCCTAAATTCTCACTTTATCGTTATTTGCTTTCATCAATTCGTACGCGACAAAAGCGATACGGTATTATGAATTTCCAGCAGCAGAGATGTCAACTGCTTCGGTATGTCACTACCATTTGTATGTAACTCTAATCCAAAGACACGTATTAATCCGGTCGTTCATAATAGTTAGGAGCTACTTTGTCCTGACATAATGGGAAGCTTGTTAACCAATCCCACGGTCGCACATGCGTGCTATTATGGATCGTTATCAAAATTAAACGATTATCTCATTCCCATGTGCGAACCGTAATCATCTTTTGTCGAACAAATCAGTTCTCGCCCCTTCAGAATGATTAAAACCGTGCGATAACATTTGTTACAGTTATAAATACTCAGATAGTGCGTACTATCTAACGCGGAAACCACTCCTCATTTCATTAGTTTTCTGTGTTAAGTAAGCAAAAGAAAGTGTACACACACGTGCGCGCACGCGTGTATATATATATATATATAATAAAACTAATTATATATATATATATATATATATATATATATACTAATTATATATATACATATATCCAGTCTACTTCGTTCCAGTTGTACAGTCCTTTAATTACAGAAAGTTTGGAAGTTTAGACATGGGACCTATGTTTATGCTCGAGCCATTTTACTCTCCTCTGGCAGAAAGATCTCTTATTCTTTTCACGTCGCGGTACATGACCTTCTCCTAACTTTGACAGGATTAAAACATTCTTATTTTGCTACGTTTTGCATCTGACCTCTCCTTTTAAGCTTATATATATATATATATATTATATATATTATTCTTCTAAAACATTCTTATTTTGCTACGTTTTGCATCTACGTAACAAAATAAGAATGTTTTAATCCTGTCAGAGTTAGGAGAAGGTCATGTACCGCGACGTGAAAAGAATAAGAAATCTGTTCTGCCAGAGGAGAGTAAAATGGCTCGAGCATAGACATAGATCCCATGTCTAAACTTCCAAACTTTCTGTAATTAAAGAACTGTACAACTGGAACGAAGTAGACTGCATATATGTAGCATCCGGTAGTAAAAATCGACGTTTAACACGCCGTTCTATTATAGCTGTATTTTGTGTTATGTGTTAAAAGTATTGAGAAGACACTTACGACACTTCGCGACAATTTACAAACGAACTGACAATGCAATCGCGCAGCGTATCAATCTCACGTGACATTAAATATTTAAATTTGTCCAAGTTTAAACCACTCCTTCGTAAGTATCGATCGACCGAGAAAACCAGATTGAAGCTTGCGCACGTGTAAAGAACATTTTTACACGTAGTGATGAAATAATTTACCGTAACCATACGCCGTTCAAAAATAATCTCTCTGACAATTACAAAGTCGCAATTAATTTCCCAGCACGAGTTACAAGTATTGAGATAACGGGTGACATAACCCATTACGTTTATAGCCCGATGCTGTGTGATTGCAATTTTTCTGCAGGATGCAGAAAATTTTCATGCAACCTAGGGAATATAAAACTCAAGATGGAAATGTGTTTATCCATAAAATTAAAGAATAATATTTTCAGGTAAACTCATCCACGTTGGAAAATTTTTGTATGTTTTCCGAAAACGTTACCAAGATCGTAGAATTTTCTGATACAGACGCAAATCGAACTTGTCGTAGTTAATTAATTGTTCGCCGACAAAGCAATCGATAAAGCTGGATAGCCAGGTTATGAAGCCGAGAGCACGCCAATAGCCACTTGTTGTGGTACCGCTATTACTTAGGCATCCGAAATGATTACCTATTTTCACGAAAGATGGATAATCAATCACGTCCGTGGGTTCGAGAAGGTCGCTTCACGAGAGGGCAACGTTTTACTTTGTCAAAGCCAGTCATCGATTTTTGCCTGAATCTGTGCGGTCGTTTCTGCTCGTCGCCGTTGGTTCCACGTTGGTTTAGTCGGTCAAACAGCCATGAGCGTTTATTTTCTACAATTGGGTTATTATGCGATCTATTTAGCTTGTCAAACTACATCATCGAGATACACCGCTAGGAATAATAGAACCGAGATAGGAATAATTCGTATCGTGAGCGCGCAATTTCTTCGGAATCTCCTCAGGCACTTCTACGAGTGCGCGTCTGTGTCACAATTTCAGACAATAAAAGGAGAAGTATAAGCTTGGAGTTTGGCTTAGCGGATAAGCATCGAGCTCGAGTACAGAAGTCTCGACGTCTTCGTTGCTGCGTGCAAACAAAATTTGAATATCAGTTATGGGATGGAAAGTCGGTCAGCCCGAGATTTGCGAAGCGAATGAGAAGTATGGAGGGGCACCGGGTAAAAAAAAAGCACGATAAAATAGAGAGAAAGAGAGAAAGCTGCACTTGATTCCAGCTTGGCGGAAAGCCGGAAGTGCAGTGTAACAACGCGAAGTAACCTAGGTTGCTCCGTAGCAAAGTCGAAGAATAATTTACAAAAGCAGAAGAAATTAACCGTCCTGAAAATGAAACAAGCAGGCGCAAGTTCCGGCAATATATCTTTTTCTCTCTCTCTCTTTCTCTCCCTCTCTCGCGATCTTCGAGTAAAATTTTCTAAACGCTCTAGAAAAAAAACACACTAATCTACACACTTTTTTTCCGCCTCCTACTCTATCTTTCATCTTGGCCTTGTGTAATCTCGAATGCTAAACTTACATATTTTATGTAAAAGCTGCCGATATGATGGCGAACCAGGCGCTCGGTTATTTGCATTTGTTTACCGATATATGTATGTAAATTTAATTTATGATCATGAAACTTATTTTGGTCGATTTTAGGTTCTACGTGCGCTTGCTTTTATCCAGCGAACATTGCAGAAAGGGAACAAAGAGAGTAAATATGCTGTGCGTATTTTCATACAGGAAAAAACGACACAAGACACCGCAGGAAGTACATGATGAATGGGCTCGGCCAAAAATACTATACGCTCATTCAAATGTCATTCGCAGTTCGCGAACTCGAAAGAAGTTTGTTGCCCGTAACAGAGTCGTAAGTTAGATATTCTCGCTTCCGACCGATATGACAACTGTCTCCCTTATTTCCCAGTCTGCCGGCAACGACGAGTCAGCATTTTCGGTTGTGATCGATCGGACGCCCCTTCAATTACTTAGCAGACGAAATAGCCGAGTTGTATGCTTGGAAAACGGCCAAGAGGTCAAAACGCAACAAGCTTGTCCGATCATTTGGAAGATTCGAGCCAGCCGTTCAGTTCTGTGTTTATTCGAGAACCATGGAGCGATAAATAAATTGGACGAGACAAAAAGAGGGAGAGAGAGACTTTACAGCGCATCTTACAAATGTGACAAAAGAAACTAAGACATTGCTCGACGAGAATCCAATTCGGTCGCTTCGAGTAAGCGCGCGGGAAACTCTGTTGGATACAGGGATTAGAATTTGGGGTGACACGCGGCGAGGAGTGGATTTTCGAAAGTTCGGGACCTACAGTGGAAAGCACTTAAAAGCATACGAAATTGGCGCGACTCGTCGGGAAAGCGAGACACGTCCGTGAGAAGCCCCGAGACGGGCCGGAGAGACGAGAGACTCAATAAAAAAAAACGGAAAAGGGAGTCAAGAAGCAAGGCGAGATGTGCGAAATGTGAAAGACAACTGTCGACCGCTCTGCGTTATTTCCGGCAAGGCACGAGTCTTAGAGCGTGCTGTTAGAGAAAATCTCGCCGTCCCACTTCCAAAGAGCGTTCCGCGTCAGCTGCTCTTTTTATTTTCCAGTTCTTCAGACTCCACGCTCGTCTGCACTCCGTTGTTCATCGTACGAGGATTCGACGACGCCGTCAGTCCGAAATCCCCCGGCAGGCAGGCGCGTACACGAGAACACCTGTTCTCGATTAGAGAATTTGTCTCGAAGTGCGCGAGGGCTTGTTCTGCTGTCCGGAGCAGCGAACCCCTAATGATAATTAATGAGATCTCGGAGAGTAAAAGGGCTGAGCGTTCGCGATATCATTTATTATGAGATGAACGGCTCGATGAACAATTCGAAGCTCAAGGAATTTACATTCGACGAAGATACGCTTTCTTCGCGAAACAAAAAGAAATCGTTATGAAACGGCGGAAAATATTAAAGGAGCAGTAATTGCCACTTTAATTTCCGCAGGGTGTTTCATTAATATTAATAAACGCGCCAACACTCATATATACACACATACTCCTCTCTCTATACATATACATATATACCTACACATACATATTTCCTGAGGTGAAATGAAGAAGAAATTGTGCCGTAGATGAAGCGAGAAAGGAACGGCGATAGTAAAAACGTAAGGACGTCGAATTAACCGGGCGAGCGCATGCTCGGCTCGACGAAAATCATTAATTAAGCGAGAACTAAATGCATGAGGAACAAGCCCCCTGTCATAACTTCCGCGTGACCTCGTAAATCACAACGAGGGTTTCTCGTACGGCTTCTTTTGCTCGCCCGCTGAACGGACGATGTTGCGACGCGATGCACCGTGTTGTTCAAGACGCGAGAGCTTCATTCGAAGCAAAGCGAGTGCGGACCGAATGTATTCGCGAAGGAATGAACTTCAACGAGAAGCAGAAAGATCGTTGACCGGGATTGTGGAAAATAAATCGCGCTGCGGAAAGATTTATCGATTATATTACAGATTATTCCTCGTTGCGGGTCACCCGAATGGACGATGAGCGAAATCGTAACTATCGTTTCATTAGCCGCACTGAAAATAAAATCTAAACGATCTTAATGATTTTCGATGACCTCATTCGCGGTCGCGAACAAAAGTAGAATTTCTTCTCCTAGCTCGAGCAGGATGTCGAGCATTATAATTTTGTTGAAATACAGCGGTATGATTTCGGAACGAGATCTACAGATTTTCGCCTCCCATCTCTCCGTCGCGTCGCCAGATGATACTATTTCTGCGGAGGATCGAAGCTCGGAGGTCCGAGAGGTCCGAGACCGTTGCGAGAACTTCGGCGGTGATGCTTTTAGCCCGTCCCATCGGACGAGTTATATTCAGTTTCGTTCCAATAACGTGCATACAGAAGTATCTCGACGTGCGAGAGGACGGAAAGGCAATAACAAGAATAGCCCACCGTCGGTCGATAATTTCGTCGGCGATCGACGAGATGCGGAGCCTGGAGATGCGTTGTTCATGCGAGAATTCCAATTAGACAATTCTGGTCGAGCGATCTCTGCGGATACTCGAGCGCTACCCTTCCCTCGGGAACAATCGGCCCTCCGGTCTTAGAAATCATTTACATAAGGCCGAGATCAGTTTGAAACACGTCACGTTAACCGACGATGTTAACTGACGACGGTCCGCGCGTTCTGCCGATTACTTCGAAACAAGCGAATTGTATGAGTTCGGTTAGTCGCTCCGTTCCAGTTCGATCGGTCGATTGTCTGGCGAAGCACCGTCTTTGTCCGATGCTTACGTGGTAGTTCTCGTAACGGCAATTCGAGGTTATCGATGAACTCCTTAATGGTTAGCAATAAAACGAACGACTGAGGCTACGTAATGTCGCTCGATAGATACATTTCATAGAGATCGTTCTCTCTCTCTCTCTCTCTTTCTCTCTCTCTCCATTTAGATCTCATTTATATCGCGACATTTTACCTCTTTTTAATCAGTCTCATTAATACGATAAGAATAAGGTTTCATCACGCGATCATTAACCTTCTTAAATAAGTAAATTTATCAAATACAAGATAAAATCTGTAAAATTTATTATACCCGCGCACATAAAGCGAATTGTGTCGTGCGATTTAATAATTCTAAACAACGATTTCCCAAGAGAAAGTGAGAGAGACACTTGCGAGCCAACGTATCAGTTCGTTCCTCATCGACGGTCCTTAATCTTCGCGTATGACTCCAAGGGAGCCATTGCCGCGGAAGTATTCATTCGTCGAGTTTATGGACACACGTTGGCAGATCGTAAGGTGTCTCCTTCTCTTTTATATTGCAACGCGGCGGAAACTATTGGTGCTGGTAGTAACGGCGGCACTGCCTCGAGCTTTCCTTCCTTCCTTCCTTCCTTATATCGAAGGCAAGCTTCACAAAGCACGGAAGCCGCATGAGGTGTTTACGGCCAGCAAAGCCCGGCTTCCTCGTTTAGTTTCGAAGCATTCGGGCGTGCTGCTCGCTCCTCAATTCGACGAGAATTTTGCGGCATGTACCGCACTGTCGCCTTTTCAATGCCATCGACTTCTTATTGCGAACGCTCATCCGCCCCAATGTCGAGGCATTCACGAAAATCACCGCGGGCGACCCTACCTTGATTGCTAACGTCAACCTTCACGCCTCACGTTTCGTGCGTTCCACATAATCGCATCGCGACGATAAAAAATTACGCCATTTCTCGATGGACGACCCTCGACGACAAAAGAGAGAAAACACCACAAGATCCCGGGGGCCAAATGACCTGACACATTATCATGAAGAAGATGAATTTGGGGCGTTCGAGATAATGTCTTCGGGTATTTCTTAAGATAAATTGAAAGTATATATAGGCACAAGCCTGGATTTGCGTCAAATTTACTTCGTAGGCTCGACAAATCGATCGGGTAATAACTCTCACGCGATGTGAGCGGAGTAAACTCGTATTCGGTTTGCATCGAGTGTACTCTAACAGAATTTACGCGTGCAGAGAGAATCCGATATGTGCACTTGCCGTAATGTGTCTTTGATCAAATTGCACGAGACAAATCAGCAGGATCCATGCGTTTCGCCGAATGAGCGACATAGTTAATGGTATTGCGAAGCAAGTCTCTGATTTCCCGAACACGAATACTTTCCCAGATGAGCTTCCCCAAGATACGCTTGACCTCGTTTTAAGGCCGGATATAAAAACCATTCCGCAAACCGCAAAACCGATATTGAAATTCGATTTTGCTACCTTTCTTTTTTTAACAGATTTCCATTGCTTAAATAGGTAAAAAAAAATGTCAAAAATATTAATTATAAAATATTAAAAATATTATTTAAGATATTTAATTCTAAATTTTAATTCTAATTTTTTTCTTCATTTCAGACGCATTTGCGCGCATTTCTCATTTAGCAAAAGCATTTCTGAATATCTCGGATTTTTTTTTATATTTGTGTGTCTATGTACTGTCTTCCGTGTTATTGTATATCCGTGTTTCCTTTCTTCTCGCAATATAAAAGGATGGATATATATCAGGGACACTCACTCGTGACGAGTATACAAAAGGTGGAGGCAGCCCTCAAAGTAACGCGAAGAAAATGCGGATTTTATCGGTCTCGGTCGACGTGCTACCCTCCGAATGTATCAAATTTCGAAACTATTTAAGCGAACCGTCGTACGATGGTCATACGACACTGTTAACCCCTTTCAGAACTGCGAGCACTTTAGGACCAAACTATCGATGATCCCTTTCAATGTGTCCGTCAATATTTTCTTAGTTTATCTCCCTCTTTCATTTGCCCAGATCGCCGATTCGTTCCGAAATCGATAAACCGATATTAAATCGCAGTTTTATTCTGTAATCAATGTTCAGCACTTCTCACAATTAAAGTCGAGCTTTCAAAAGGTAACCAATCGTGGTGTCGGAAAACTGACAGAACAGACACGGAGTTATAAAAATCCAGCGCGAATCATTCCGGCACGTGAGACCATAAATATTCCAACAATTTCCAACGATTTTAAAACTGTAAAATCGTTACGATTCTCATAGCGAACGCTGTATTACTAGCGATAAAAAGAAAAGCTTGAAACGATAAAGGTAAATATCAGGCATATTGCGCCACGTCTCATGAATATTTAATCGCTGGCCTTCGTTTGACGCGCATACACTCACGTCTCTGCACTCACACATTTCCTCTGTGCACTCTCGACCGATATATTCTAATGCCTGTGGCTGGTCGTCAAGCTTTACACACGCTTAAACGCTGATTGTTCCGATCGTAATCGCAGACGGTGATTGGAGTGCATTTCTAGGATTTCAATGAGTATAACGGAAGGAAGATGTGTGGCAATAATGGCAAAAGTAAGTTTTTTTTTCTCATTACACTCAACATTTATAACGCTCGGATCGATTCAATAAAAACAGCTTATGAATTTTTGCTGCAACAATCCTATAATTACCTTATAATTATCCTATAAATTATTTTATAAAAATATTGTACGCAAAGGAAGTCAAGCTTTGCTTTGTATCATTAACTGATACTTTGAATGATAATCAGGGGCAGTTTTTAGCAACACGCACAATCGTATCTCCTTTATTCCCATTTATTGGGAATTTTCGATGGCAAACGTGGTTTATTTGCCATTGTAATAACATACATGTTTTGATAATGATTAATGGCAGAGCATTGTGCGAAAATAAGACTCACCTGTCGCGCAATCAGCAATGTCGCATGTCGCATCAACACAATTATTGGGGCGACTGACAAAATTGTAATACTCACCTGTAACAAAAAGAAGAATATTGTATTAATATATTACTATACTAATTGTATAATAATTATATATATATTTATTTATTCAGTAATGGTAATATTACGAATTATATTTGTGCTAAACTTTAGAAAAATCAGATTTTATGCAGTTTAAATGGAATGCGATAAGGTAGATGTTAGAAACGGAAAGAAGATCAACCAAGATGACCAGGAAGAAATCTCATTAACGAATAATATGACCCGAGATCTTCGCACAAAAACACAATATGAAAGAGACTCGTTACTCGGATGTTTAGAAAAGAGAATGGTGACGGAGCCATTACTGTTAGCAATTAACCGTATTTGAACATGCAGTCGTGTGTGCAACAAAATCCTGTTGAACGACGAGTAAAAGAGAAAGAGAAAGAGAAAGAGAGAGAGAGAGAGAGAGAGAGAGAGAGAGAGAGAGAGAGAGAGAGAGAGAGAGAGAGAGAGAGAGAGAGAGAGAGAGAGAGAGAGAGAGAGAGAGAGAGAGAGAGAGAGAGAGAGAGAGAGAGAGAGAGAGAGAGAGAGAGAGAGAGAGATGGGGGAGGGAGAGAAGCAGCCATTTTAATTATATCGTTGGTGTTCATGAATAAACATGAATTCTGGATCTGACGTTCAAAATGTCTGCGATATTCCGTGGCAAAACGGCGATCTCTTCCGAGCTGAAGAACAATGAGGAAGAAGGCCGGATAATCTTCGTTGCGCAAATAAAGCTACCCGAGATATACTAAATTTATATGCAGCCCAGATTGAAAATTGCGCGATAGTGTGCAAATGAAGATCACCTAAGCCCGAAAATCATTTAGATCATTTAGGAATTTAATAAAGCTACGGCATTAGCTTAAGACTGTATATATTAAAATATATATGTATATCCATATATAAATTGCATGAATTGATTTATTCTTCCAAAATAAGTTTACTCATTAAATTTATTATTTCAAAGCTACCACAATACAAATGGAAAATGTATTAGTGCGTTCTTACAACTTTTCTATCATACAGCAGCAGTCAGCACTCTCATAAATTACGAGTTATCTTTATAAACAAATTTAAAACAACAGTTGCTCTGTTGCTTGTAAAACAGAAATCCATATTGCCATCTTCATTTTCATGATAAAAAAAACAGCCGACGCATCTTCGTCTTTAATGCCACTTTATTTTTTTGTTTGTATTTTGCTTTGTACAAAGTGCACAGTGCGTGATTAAGACCTTTCCTAATGAAATTAACCGTATACTTTTGTTTCTCGTAAGCATTAATTGTAAATAATTACTAATTAGAGAGTATTTACTCGTAAATGTATTCAAATAGTATTCTATTCTATCTAAAGGATATAATAATAATAGTATTATATATCATTATATTATATATCATTTATCATACAAATATTCATATCCTTTTAATTACAATAGAAATATTTATAATTTTGACTAAATGTCACAACTGAATAATTCTCGTGCAATTTCCAATATAAAGGTACAATATTTTACAAGCTCGTTTCGCTAGGACAAATGTACATTGGAAATTATTATCATATTTTAATAATTCAAAACGTTAGGACTGCAAGTTGTTGCAAAAGACCAGTGCTGTGATGATGGAAAATATTATGGCATACGACCGGCGAAGTATCTTTTCCCGCCACTCGCTCTATCGACTAATCTTATCAGCGTTGTCATAAAGGAAAATAACTCGTGGACAGAGGAGAGAAAATTATGGGATATTAACCTCGTTCCGCGGTATAGTCGGATCGAGAGGACGAGAATCAAGCTGGCGGAGCTTGAAATGTTTACAAACTGCCGTTTACAAAACGGTCAATAAGATTTATGTCAACCGGAATACGATTAGCATGACGCTCATTACCGTAAATGGCACCAAGGCCGTTTATCCTCTTAGAATGACACTCTGTGTAGAAAATGGCTAATAAAAAATGTAATATAACGTTTTTTACAACAGCCAGTTCAGGAATCGTAGTTCGCGCCATTTCAAGCGCTCGTATCAACTAGATTAATCTCTTTTTTTTCGGATCGCGTGAACTTTCTACCTCATTTTTAGTCATCGTATAAATATTGTATATTATATGTAAATGCTGGTAAGAGGGAAGCTATAAAACTGAGCGCGATAAAGTCACACGATACTGCGACGGTCCGCTGATTAGATCACAGATTGTGTCTGTGTAGGAGAGAAAGAATTACAGGGATTTATTTAACAACTCAGTTAAGAGGCTCAGCTCTAGAAGCGCATTTTACGACTTAGCGTATATATACGCATATACATATGCAAATAACGAAAATCGAAGAAGGCTACCAATCAAGTAAATTACGGCAATGGCAGTATCGTGCAACATCAAAATTTGTTTCGCATTTCATCAGCTTTGCAATCTACTTTGCAAGCAATGCAAATAGCGAAAATTGATATAAAAAGCTCGCTCCTCTCGAACGTGACGTTCGGATTAAATCGCAGCTTCGACTTCGTTTCTTTTGATGATCGGGTATCTTTGAGACTATCGTGCGGGAGGATCTCTGCGAGATTCGCGACTTGCCCGGAAGCGAAGCGGGTCTGGATAAGGACCGGCGAGGCAAATGGAAGGGTCGATGCCTCGTTTGCCTGACGTGACGGATAAAAGGAAACGTTTCCAAAGCGCCTGGACCAGTACCAATTGGCCTGGTTCAATGGACACAGACAACCTCAAAGGATGAAGATCCCCGCTTTTAATTCTTTTTTTACAATCTTCTCGGTAAATACAAAATCTCAAATTGAAAGGAAAGCGCCTATCCCGCTCGGTTGCCCGAAGAACAGATACGAAGTCATACAATAAATCCTTTTACAACGGCACTTGGACATTTTCCAGGACGTAATTCGTCGACCTACTACCAATATGGAACGAGTAAATACTGCGAAATTAAATGAAAAAGAAAACTGAGCGTAGTTGAGAAAAGATTTAGAACGTGTACACGTGTTACTCCTTGTTGGATCGCGCAGGAAGACAAGAACCCGTTTACGTTTGTGTTTCAGCTGAACCACCGGTGAGAGGTTCATTTGTCATTGTTGCAGCTGGCTAATAGCGTAAGTCAATCAACGAGAACGTTAACGAGCATCTAGGGGATTACCCACATCGCGTAAGCTGAGCACCAGGATGACCATAAGATCAGCTAATCCACGATTGATTGGCTATTTGACGCTTATCGACACTGAAAGTGAACTGAGCTAGTACCATGATTAATAGCCTTTTAAATTTAAAAAAAACCGTTTAGCGGTATTGGGTTGCATGTAATTAAGCCATTTTAGGTCTGTGTAATAAATTACTTTGATTTTAAATAAAATAATCCCTGAGGAAGGGGTTTTATCTCTCTATCAAAATTCTCTCTCCGAGTTACTTCTCGATATGGCACATATCTAGGTGATGTGACATTTGCACGAAACACACGTTTCGAAACCGCGTTCCCTTAACTCGTTGCGCGTCGAAGTAACGTTAATGACTCTCTACGGCGAAGTTACAGAAAACGACGGGAAACTTGGCGCGGTAGAAATGGTGCGACGGACATATACCCACGGAATTTCCACGACAACGATTCCAATAATATGTTTTAGCGGAGATTTCCGCTCCGCGTAGAACGCATCAGTTTAAATTACGAGGGCATTATCTCGTTGCGTGGAAATTGCACCGTAGTGACTGCTCGTACCTCATAACCGTTTAGAAAAACTTCGCAACCGGTAAAACTTCAGCGCGGCGATATCGCGCGGATGCAGCCGGGATTTACCGCGGGGTGATATCACTGCGCTTCGACAACGACGCAGAGGCAGGGATGCGAACGTTCGAGCTACGCTCTCGTTTTACATACTCTCGTTAGCATCGCTCTCAAATAACAAGCCTGGAAGACAAATATCCCCCCGTGATGACCGCGCGCGGGATCAGGATACGGATAGGAAGCGTCTAACGGTAAGTCCTGCAACGTATAGGCGGCGCGAATGTATCATGAATATTTCAAGACCTGTAAGTATCTGCGGAGGCACGAAGGCAAAAGCTGTTTCGAATTCAGCCGAAGCGACGACCCAAGTATCCCTCTCTTCTCTTCTCTTCGTCCGACAATGAGATCGATACTGTCTTCGATCGCGATCGCGGCAAACAACGTATGAATATCGTCGATACTCGGCCCGATGAGTTATCGGTCCAATAAAAATCAAACAATGGAATCGTACGTGCCGCACCGCAATAAAAACAATAAAATAAACCATCTTGCCGAACAAATGGCTCTCTCGAGTCTGCCCTCTTGTCCGCGGTCTCGCTCGTAATCCGTCAAGAAATAAAGCGTGTACGTGGCGCGAATGGCGAGAGACAAATGTGGACTTGTGACTTGTAGCTTCACTTGTCCGCCGTGTAAACCAGTGCATTTTGCTGCTACCGCCGCCCGCAAAATGACGTAATGTAATCCGCGCAAATACGGGGGATGAGAATACTTTTTGTTCGCTTTTCATCCCGTCACGACTACAAAGGTCCTACTTATCAAAATCTCGCTGATTGCAACAGGCAATTTTAACAGATTGAACTAAAGGCGATTTAAAAGGGAGTTGAACTTCCTATTGAACAGATACTGACGTTTTCCTAATAAAGATACCCTACCGATGTTGCAGAAAATAACGTTTCAATTCCCATTTTTACCGGCAATGACTTACCACATCCCTCTCCACAGAGTTAGGGCTAAAAACCATTATTCGTCTTTGCTTCTTGATAAGTCTGCTGAGTCTCTGGGTTCTTTGAGCGCAGGTCAATGGCTTTCCGGAGATCGGAAACTCGTCCTGCAACTCATTCTCGAGATCATCCACGCTTTTGTCAACCGGTGAATTCTGCTTCGTCGTTACCGTGCTCAGTGGCACGGCCTTCGCAATCAGAGTCTCACTCCGCACGCTCCAACTGGACCCGCCGTATTTCTTCATGTTCATCAAATCGCCTATGCTGCCTCTCACGCTACTGCTGCCCAGCTGAAGGTTCGTTCGGGATAAGGCGGGTGAATGCGGAAGCGACTCGGAACATTTCTCCGTCGACCTGACAACATCTGGCAGGATTGTCTTGCTCTGAAGCTTATCCAGATCCGACAGGGACGATCCTCGACGGATTTTCGCTCGCACTTGAAGACTTTTCTTCGAGAGTCTCTCCTTGCTCTCTCTCTCCTTCTCGCCGCGGCTCACGCTCTTCGAAGATAACGATGACTTCATAGCGAACAGGCCCGCCTTCAAAGGGAACAATAAAGCCCATTCCGTCGACTTCTCCCGAGTTTCCATTGTGTAGTTTTTCGTCTTTCTTGATGATACTCAGAAACTCAATAAGATAGCTCTTTTCCTTTCAGCGGAAATTGAGAATTCAATTCGTCAAAACGTTATCATTTTTTCGAGTGACGAAGGTTCTTGTCGTCCGTGATGGGGTTTCAACACGATATTTCGTCATATAGAGCCGTTAACATATATTGAAACAAATCGTGGTTACATGTGTCAAGGATATTCGCGATAGTGTCGCATCCGCTATTTAAAAGGATATCCGCTTCATATCGGCTTATCGAATTTCGTTCAAACCGTCCATTAATTACATCCTTATACTTGAACTAGTTAAAAAATTTCTTTTTATATATGTAGCATTTTTCTTTTTATGACTCATGATAATGATCTTCGTTGCACGTATAATCCACAGGTACCTGACGTCCTCCGTTTATCCTCTTCGTAATAATGTTCTAGCCAAGTTCCTACGTAAGTTTCCCATGTCGCCGGTATTCAAATCCAAGAAGCGCGGCGCGAATTATTTTGACGTAGATTTATAGTGCCTCGCGTGAGAAAGGGAAGATCCTCTTTCAGCCAGTTCCACGATCAGACTCGCTAAGAGATCCAAGCGCGAGAACCGAGCTGAAGGTGGTGGTCAGCTTCCCTCGGCTGGACCACTCGGTGGTATTTTCACTTAAGTTAACACGACCCCCCGCACAGACGCGCCCTTTGCGAGGCATACGACGAGACTTCCGTCTAATAAAAGCCTAATAACGATCGATACAATCGCTCCGCCTCTTTCATCCGCCGATTCGTTGAAGTCGAGAGTGTGCTTAACTTCGAACTTGGCGAGAAGAGGTAACTTCAAGGGAACTTGAAGAGCGGGGCGAGACTTTCGCCCTTCGATCCTTTTGCACGACGTGCCGATGTGCTCGTAGTCGTCGGACCATTGACTATAACGATACTGAAAGATAAACGTTCAGGTCGGGTTGACAAGCGCCAGCCGCGATAAGCAAATGGCGGGAGGCAAGACCTTGCCGCGAAGGTGATACCGATTTCTCGCCGTCGGACTGGCAGTCATACGGGCTTCTGATTACGACGCGGGCCACCGGCTTGGCCTACATAGATTACGTTCTACGAGGTCCTACCGCAGGAAAACGCGTGTATGCGTTTACGAGCTTAAAAGAAGAACCGTCTTCAATTTGTTAGACATAGCTGAAATAATCTCGATACATGCATTACATTATTATTTAAAGAAATCAATGTACATTTAATCGTATGTATGTTGAAACTCGATACCGCGTAAAACAATTGTTCCTTAATATACGTATGCATGTATATCCGATTTAATTAATATGTAAATTATATAAATTAATTAAAATATAAATATATGCCATATTGAACGTATTTAACATAATTGACCGGAAATTGAAATATAGAGCGTATATATGCGGATTGCACTTGCTATCCTACATATGTGCTTAAATTGTATTTCGAGATGGACTGACAGAGCTCTCCGAGAATAATACGCTGTAAGCGCGAAGAATTGTGCGTAGAGAACGAAATGGAGGCGAGATGAGGCTTTATCAAGACTCGTTCGACGGCGGAATGCAAAATGCATGCGACGAGAAGGAATCCGAATAAAATGCAAAGTGAGCGCGCTCGCAGCACGGAAACCTACATCTTTACATGAATAATAAAAAACGCGGCGGCGATGCGGTGGTGAAATCCGCCAACGTGCGTAGAAATACGGCGGCGGTGACTATACCGGCAGTCACGATCAAGTATAAGAACGTGTCTACACGTAAAAGCTATTTTATCAGTAAGAAACAAAGAAGAGAGGAAAAGCACGGTCCGATGGCTGACCCTTGAACTCTTATAAATCGCTTTAACAAGAAACTCGGTCTCGAACAGCGGAAAAATTCCCCCGCCGTTGAAACATCCGTCCTAATGCGATCCGATCATTTTTCTTTTCCTTCGTGCGCGACGAGAGGAAGAGAGGAAGAAAATGAGGAGCACCCGGAAAATATCCCGCGAAGTGCTTCGACATTTCGCGAGACGCACAAAAATGGGTTCCCTACAAATTTTTATCGCGGCGATAATGTTTTCGCGTAGGATGGAAACGGTTGATTTGTACGAGTGCATTACGTATCTCGTGACGTACTCTCGGGAGCCATATCGCCCATATCCCTCGCGTCGAGTCGAACTTCCAGGAAGATCAATCCAAAATTATTTCCCGTAGGACGATTACTCTGCCGAGGATAGTTCTTCCGGCATGCAGGTAACGAGGGAGCGAGATCACGCAAGGATGATAATTCAGTCCCGCAAGAGTAATAGCAAATTCGGCTATTGTTCTCTCGAGCGCGAAAAACTTATGGTATTCGTTCGTTTAAATGATACCTAAACAATGCCGTGATATTGCGATTTTTTTCGTTTATTATTCTCTCTATTTCTTTTTTTTAAACCGTATTTTTTAACGCAATTTCGCGATGATCATATAGAGTGCGTAGCTTTATTTTTCAAAATCGACAGCTATTAAAACCGTTGTTAGTTGGAGTAATTACAACGCCAAGAGGCCGGTCTTCCTGGTACGGTTTCCAAGCCGTGGAAGCGGAAAACAAACAATCGCTTCGCAACTGCCTGTTTCAGTCCGCCCACGGCCCCGCGCGAATTTACATTTTCCACCGGCGCGGCGGCGGGCTAAAGTTTCTCGAGCATATACGATATATCGACTGTTGCGGTTCCCAGGAGTGCGCCAGGTGCGTACTCCGCTACTTTTGTTCGGTCCGACAAGACTGCGTTAATGGAAGTTTCGTGTAAGCCAGGCGTTAATCTGGCACCGGACGATCCGACAACGAGCGGTACACTTTTTAAGGTGGCGACGCTGAGGCGATAACGAGCGTCAATAATTCGCTACGATACTTTATGTCGTCGAGTATTTGCCTCGCACCTAAATCAATAGACGGCATATGACGGTAATAACGTTTAACGGTCGTCGATTAGCACGATATGGAATATCGGTGCAATTGAAGGGGAAAATATGTCTGACTAACTGGATAAATAGCAAGAAACTCTCGATAATAAAATTAGCAAGTGACACATCATTTTGATTTAATTATTACCGCATCGCTGAAGATGGCTTAAAACCGAAACATTCGATTTATAATTATGTATCTTATTATTTATTAAAGATCATCGGTTTAACACTAACTTACGCGCCGTCAACCGTGTTGAACTCTCAAAGGCTCCTTTTTATTTGTCACGAAAAAAATATGTCTCTGCCGCAAGTTACGACGAGAAAAACGGGCGAGCGAAAAAAGGCAGGAAACCGCCGTAATGCATGTACATGCCGTGACTCTTATACCCATCCCTTTGTCTCGAGTTTCAAGTAGAGTAAGCTCGAGGATGATTGGAATGAGCATTTCGGCGAAACGATGCTATCGATGCGTCACGCGAGTGTCCGATTGTTTAACAGTTTCGTCGCATCCTTCCCGGAAAGTAACGTCACATGTCACACTTCTTTATCTGCACGCCATTTGCGAGATATTTGATCAATTTTCAGCTGATATATAAACCGATATACATATGCCGATGCACGTACATATACCAAGTCGAGTGTTGTTTTTGCCTGGTCGCGGAAAAGCATTTTTCTGCCAATCGATAGAGAGCGAAACTCCGCCTGCCTCTGCATTAATGATAACATCGTCAGCGTTCTATCAATCATCATGACACATTGGCACATCAGCGATCGCTAAATATGGGCGAAACTAGTTTATGCAAATAATACCCGACTATAGATAGAACCAGCGAGTCTTTATCTCGCAGCCTCATTAAATATATTCGATGAGGATCAACGTACTGCCAGCGACCTTCCGTCCTTGAGCAATTAACATATAAACGAGCGACAAACCGGAGAACCGGGTAGTTCGTCTACGTGTGCAATGAATCGACGTTACGTGAAGGTAATGATTGACAAGGCCATTGTAGCTTGTCGTGAAGGACTACGACAAATGCGGGTTACTGCCGACGATATGCCGGCATCGCCGCATTTTTCCAAAGGTCGCCTCTGCGATCATTGACCGTCATTCTAACGAATGCCGGTGTGATTGGTTTAATGGTCGAAATTTAAAACAAAGGATTGAAAATTTATTGGCAGTTATTATTGCCGCTTCGCTATATTCCGTCATCTTCGCGAAAAATTAAAAACGTGTCGTTAGGTCTTAATTTTACGTACGTTTAGCTGCATGATGATCTGATTGTACGCCCAGTGCCACCGTTGCCTCGCCGTCATCTCTGGACGTTCCTTCAGTTGCGTGGGCACCGGCGCGACCATCCCGAGGAGTTCCTCGTCGGGCGGCGGCTCTTGCGGACTTCTCGGCGGAGTGTCCATCTGAACGCTTTCATCCAACGACGCCTGCTTTATTATACTCCCTGAAAATTGAGTCAGCCGATCGATTGATTAACAAGAAAATGTTATATAATATTGTATTTCTTATTTAATTAATAATTAGCAAAATAATCTTACCTCGCGGGCTTTCAATATGCGACAAAGGCGGAGTTTCTTTGTACTGATCAAGTGAGTCCTCTCGAGAGTTACGAAGTAAGGCTTCCTCACCTCGTTCGTACCTTTAGCAGAAATAAAAAATTAATTACACATCCGAACTGATATGATATATCAAAGAAAGAATATTTTCAATTATTAATTATAATTTATAAATGTAAAATTTAATTTCATACCTCTCAAGAGTCTCGTCCCGCATCTGGTAGTCACCGTTCACTGTGTTGCTGAGAACAATATCGCTCTGATCTATCGACTCCTGATCCTTGAAATGACCGCGTTGATAGCTCTCCGCTCTGGAAATGGGATGCGGCGTAAAGTTATGTCCGTAGTTGCTACCTCGTAGTTCTCTCTGTTGATACGAATCGGTCCTTGTAAGAGGCGGTTTGAATACTTCAGTGGTCGACGAGAAGGAATCCTTTCTAGGCAGTTGAGCGTACGATCCTCTACGACTGTAAGAATCCTCGGTGTAGTTATCCGAGACGTAAGAGTCCCCTCTCGTGAGTTTCGGTTTCTGCGAGAGCGTTTGCTGAGAGTGCTGATTCTGATGCGACAGTTGCGAATCCTTTCGCTGCGCCTCTTTAGGAATAATCTCTGGATAATCTTCATCATCGATAATATCCTCTTGATAGGAATCCGTTCTAGCCAACGGTCGTTTCCCGTTCACGATATTCGTAGTAGTATGAACCATCGCGGTAGTGGTTACGTGGTTGGCCGTCACATGATTGCCTATCGTAATCGCCTGTGATTGAGCGACATTCTGAGGAGACTCAACTAAGGTGGCGGGCGCGGGACTCGAGTCACCCGCTGTCGAGTACTCGCTGTACGCCTTCTTGAGTTGACTGCTGTTGGAGCTCACGGCAGTTTCGAACGAGTCCTTCAGCTCGTCGTCCTTCGACTCGAGCGAGTCCGTATTCTGCTGAAGAAGCGGACTGGCCTCGCGCTTGCCGCTGAGTTTCTTTCTTCTCGAGTTGCTCAACGCATCCTCATTTTCTTGAGACTGATAGAGATATTCCGACTCGCTCGATGGATAACCGTTCGGTCTTGTCTGACCTCGTGGCGTGGTCACGGATAGCTCAGGCACTTCGCTCTGTCTTCTGTCCGTCGCCGTCGCTGTACCCTCTTTGTAACGCTGCTCCTCAAAGGACCCTTGATACGAGTCTGGATACTCGTCGTACGACTCTTGATAATTATACGTCGTAGGCACGTCATTCTGCTCACTATACGGAGTTTTATAGTCTACGAAATCTTCCTGCGGCTGCTTGGTATAGGATTCCTGATAATTATCCTGTGACGTAACAGGCACTTGATTATACGTCTCTTGATAAGTCTTCTGATAATCGGTCGACGTATTGATATTGTACTGAGAATCATACTGTTCCGGCTGATACTGATTATAGGTGTTCGTGACGTTATTTTGATCGTAAACGCTCGTCGGCACGGTAGTAACACTGTAATCGTCGTATTGCTCTTGATACGCGTCCTGCTGCTTGTATTCCGGCTGTTGATATTGAACGTTGTTCTGATCAAAGCCCATCTCGTGATAATTGTCCTCAATTATCATGCCGTCGGGTTTGTCGTACTGATTCTTTGCCTGATTCGCGTACTGGTGATCGTTCGCCTGGCTAGCAACTGGATATGTCGTGTCCAGATACGCTTCCTGATACGCCTGAGTGTTTTGCTGCGCGTAAGGTTGCTGGTACTCGTCCTTGTATGAGTTCTGTTGCGCGTACGTTGTCTGTTCGTAGCTATTCTGCATTTGTTGTTGCTCTGGATACGATTGATCATATTGGCCATCGACTTGCGGCGCATAACCGTACTGATTATCCTGATTTACCTCGGGATACCGAGTCTTGTTAACGGAGTCGGTCTGACTGCTCTGCTGCTGGCTATAAATGTTCTCCGTATACGTGTCCTGCGGCAGATTGTCCTGACTACGATAAGCGTAATTATAGTCCTCATTATAGTCGGATTTGTAGTAGCTCTCCTCGGAGGGCGTTCTAGTCTTTGGCAGTTGTCTGCTCGGCGTAGCGGGCAGAGAAGCGAGCTTACGGTTGATCACCACGTTGCTCGGTTTGGTCGGGGTCGGAGGTAGTTTCTTACCGGTGCCACCCTCCTGCCGCGACATCGGACGTTGCTGCGGCTGCAAGATCTTCCGGCGACGAGTATTATATCCGCTTTAGAAAGAAATATCAAGTATTTAATGTACATGTTCAGGTATATCATTCTTTTAAGTTTCTCCTTCTTTCTATTTTAATTTGTGTTTTTAACTTTTTAACTTTCAGTAATTGTAGCACATTCCAACGTTCCGGTTATAATAAAATTTATAATAAAATTAGAATCAAAGAGAAAATTCTGTAATGACATACTTATAGTCGAGCTCATCCGATTCATAGCTACGCTGTCTGGTAACAGTGGGTCTGTAGTCCGGCCGATGTATACCGATGCTCGAAGCCGGCCTCTGTGGAAGCGTCTTTCGGTTTCGTTTATTTTCATAGTACGTATTTGTTCCTAAGAATCGTTTCCCTCCACTGTCCCACTGTCTGTCCTCATCGTCCTGACCATATCTGCGAAGAGAGAAAGAGAGACGGAGATTAGTTTCTTTTCCGACAATTACATTCTTTTTCTTCGCGGTATTTATTGGCGCCGTGTACTGGCTTACCTCTCATCCTGATAGACGTATCCCGTTATGGTATCATAGTATTCGTTATACCTAATATCCGTCTCGCATTCCGGATATGTGGCGCTCATTTTACCCACTCTACCGTCGCTGCTATATCCATCAGCGTAATACGAGTGATCGTCGTATAGGGTCATCTGTCTCTCCAGAGACGGTCTTCTATACGGAATTGCTTGGAAAACAGGCAAAAAAATCATACACATTCGTCTTTATTCCTGACAATAAATCATAGCGAATATTTAATAAAATTGAAAGCAAATGAGTTTAATTAAAAATACGCAGACACATTTAATGAATACTTTATTTATCGTTGTGTAGCTAAGCGTAGAATCTAGGATTATTGCAAGGATAGAGAAGGGGAAGGAGCGAACAAAAGATATGGAGAAAAATGCAAGAAATTTTATTGAATAATCGACGATGCATTTAATCGTGGCCTAGTACCTTTTCCTCTCGGTCTTCTTGTAGTAGACGTCGTGTTGTTGGAGTAATATTCAGTATCGCTATAAATTCTCGTATCATCGACCCTCGTGCTATGATAATCGTATGTACCCTCGCTGTACCAGCCGTCTTGGCTGAAAGCATGAAACAACTATCAAAACTCTTGGGTCACATCAGAACGAAGGGATTGAACCGAGAATGAGATGACTCATGATAAGGGACTTTTTGTCGATCTTCCTGAATGATCAGCTGCAATTACTAACTGCACCATGCAAATGCCTGTGAATTGTTTTAATGTACTGCTCCAAATTGCAAATTACAATAATATCTGTAATTTAATTAATGTACATTCGATAGTATATGTATTTCTCGCGTTAAAATTCTCGAGATATTTTTAAGTCGCAGAGGCAAAGCCACATGCAACTAAAATATAAGCCACGTAACAACTATCAATTAAAGGCATGAGTTTCTTATTTTCTTATGTACATTATTAAGGCGAAACGAGTGCTCAGCGATGGTGGCCTACTAACGTACGGCTCGCCCGACGTAATCACTGTTGCAATCGATGTGTTTGCAATTGCATACGATTAATTGAGTGCAATGCAATCGCAAGCTAACCTAGCGTTGCGGTAATGCACGGTGCCAATCGTGATACGCACGGTAAGAACACAACAAAAACATGATGGATGAAGTTGATAATCGGATATGCGTGAGAGTGAGTGTGTGCTGTAGAGGTTCACTGAAATTCTCACGAAATCACGCGGCCGCGCTCGTATCATACCTGTCCTCGTAATCCCACGTGTGCTTCCGTCGTCTGAATCAGGCAAGAAAATAAAATAAACGATTTTCTTCCGTCGTATTAATCTTTGTGAGCTTAATAATAGGGGTTGTGCGCAATTGGCGCGTGAATAATAAACGCTCTTTGCTTTCGCACAAAATAGAATCGTTACGTAGGAATCGCCAATGTGTTTAGCGCTGGTTTATTACATTATTGTCGAATAATTGGGAATTCTCGCGACCTTTCAGCGCGTAGTACCTGTATTCCTTATAGTGCTTCGGTCTACTGTTGTAGAAGAGTGGCTCGGAAGACTCTGAAGGATGCTGCTGGCTCTGCAAGTACCGCTGCGGTAGACCGTCCTCCGGATATGGCTCGTCATATCTCGGACTGTGAGCCGAACCTCCGTAGCTTCCGTAATTACCAGGTGCCAGCCTTCCTCCGACGGTGACTGGAATCTGGCGACGTTACTTTCTTAATCTATTACCTCGTAATTAAAATGTCGCCGACGAAGAGCGACAAGCGGATTAGAAAAGCATTCAATCGTTCAAATGACAGTCCAGATAGTTTTGCAACTAAATAGCTTGAGATTACTGAACGTTACGTTAGGAGTCATTTTAATAAAGTATCTATTTCTTTTTAAGTGTCCGGTGCAGAAAACTTTTCCGCCGTCGATCGATACCTGATGATCGTCTCTCTCGTAACTATTTTCTCTCGACGTCTCGAGGGACCTTTGAGGTGTAGCCAATTGGTTAGCCGCCGTACGAAACTGCGAGGCCGAGCTGTTCGCGCCCTGCCCACCTACTGGATAATTCAAATCCGACGTGTAGTCGGAGTCCTCTGAGTATCCCGCTGAAAGATGGATTACAATGTATTGTATAGCGTACTGGAGGAAATGATCGGAGGGACTGAAGTAAAAGTCTTTAGCGACGCCTGATAGTGCTCTGACGACTTTGCATTGGGATATTGGATACGTCGCCTCGCTTCTGCAACGTCGACGGAAATCGTTTTATTTTCCTACGGCTGAAGAATGTTAGAAAACAAAACGCATACAACTGAAAAAAGAAAATAAAAGTCAATACTTCGAGCAGGCAGAAATACAAATTGTTGTTATTATTATTATTATTATTTATTTCTTTTGCAATAATCCGCTAAATGTAAGTTCTATTTTCAGGGCTGCCTATCAGAACGCAAATCGATATAATGTATTTTCACAAAATTCACGTTTACATTCAGAATAGTGAGTTAACGGTTCGCGTTCGTTTCCCTGAATAAAACGTGAAGCCAATTCCAACTTCGTCGTGACAGTTTCGCAACTTCCCGCAGGCAGAATTGGTCGATATTGGTAGAATCCGGGAACTGAAGTGGGTGCAATAGCAGGAAGCAAGATAAGTATAGTTAACAGCCATGCGACAAATTGATCGTTATGTAGGCACCGTCTCGATTTAATTTTTTATTTATTTTTTTTTTAGTCTCTCGTGTGTGTTTTTTTTTTCTTCCGGAAAATTGGGACCGGTAGGAATGCAAATTACCGTACGGAGGGTATTATGGAACGTTTGCAAAGAACATAGAACGAAAAGATCGGCCAGACACCAACGATTTGTTCAGTACAGAGAGAGAGCTAGTTTGCTTGCTACATGCCTTCTCATAGCTGTTACACGGGCTAGGGGTTGCTAGAAGGGGGTGTAACAACTGGGGTGGTAAGTTACCGACGACACGTCGATAGCCGATAACACATATGAAATGGCGTCTCGTATGCCTGTTCGCTTCTAGGGTACCACGGCTACGTACTCTCCGTGGATAAGACACGCGGCGTACGATCGCTGATTGCAAAATAGGGACCAGCACGTAATCAAATTGATTTCTCGCATGGAAAAATAAGGGCGTAAAAGTTTTATGACTTACTCGGAAGTAGCGTTCAAGCGAACGACCTAGAAAGCCACGGTTTCTAAAAATACTGCAAGTATGTCAGACGATCCGACGTGTGGATGAAAGTGTCGTGTGACGTAGGCTGCAGCAAATTAGTGCTCGCGATGTAAATATTACAGGCGTTATCCGCATATGACAATCGATCTTCTCGTGTATCTTTTTTTCTCCTCGCAATTAGAGACCAAAAAAAAAACGAGTAGCAACGATCGTGAACAGTGTAGGACGAAAATATCGCGAGTAGCAAGAGTGCATCATAAATGCGCGCCGCGATAGACCCGTAATAGAGAGAATGTGAAAGGTACACGCAGAACAAAGCTGGAATCGAAATAATTCAATATCTGTATTTTTACTTTAATACCGTACGCTAACTCTATCATAAAAGATCGATACCGTGATTTTCTTGGTTTCTCGGCTTACGTCGGGAGATGTACGCGTTTTATTTACTTCGAATTCGCCGTGAATCAAATTTCCACGGGAGAAAGAAAAATCAATCCTCGGCACATCGCGAGCGAATTCGTGCCGGATCGGAGACGGAATCGATCGGGGACGTTTCTCTCGCGCCGTAACGAGCGATTCGAATAAGATATCAGCCATCTAGACTGTAACTTGACGGTACTTACAGTGGCCTATATTGTACAATATCTGCCTTCGTGCCTGTTCGGCCCGCGCCTCCTGGTCCATCATGTTGTTCAGCATTTCCAGCTTCCTCTGCAGATCGGCCGCCTCCGTGTTCTCGGGGTCTTTCGAAAAGATAGATATCGATGGGGAAACAATTAATCGCGAGTCTCGATAATCTGACGTTTTCAATCGATCTGTCATCCTAAGTTTACTTAGATACGTACTTAGTTCTCGTGAAAAAAAAAAAATTGACTAAATAGAATGCTGCCTATATCGTGTGTCTACAACAATGTTCCACTAGTCTATCTAACAAGCTCGCGATCAAAACAGCTACAAGAACTTTGCATTTCGACAAAATATTATTCGTAGGCCCTTACATTATCGTATTTTCTCTTTTTTTTCTAATTTAACTGACGTAAAATCTTCGGAAACACGTCCGTTTGCCGTAATCGGGTGTACACATTGCTCGAAAACTGCGTAAATCTCGGTAAGTGCGTCTAAAAAGAGCGCAATCCACCTCGCCAGATTACTCTGCATAAATAATATCAACTCTCAGCATTATCCCTTTCCGCCCGCCTTTCTCCCCCTCCCCTCTCTCTCTCTCTCTCTCTCTCTGCGCTCAATCATAATTACATATTGAACTAACAAACTCCCGAGGAAGGCTTGCAAACTTTATCAAACTACGACAACCCGCGACTCGCCGCTTCCAGAGAGCTCAGACCGATTTATTATGGGACTATTTCGCGAGCTACTCCATTCCAGCCAACAATTCTGCTACTCTGACGACGTTGGAAGATACTCCCTGATGGAAAGAAGAGGACGGCCGTCCTAGCGTTTACTCCACGCGCGTGTCGAGTGTATTAGTTTCTCTCGTTTTGCTATCGCACTTTCCACCCTGTCGCTAAGGACAGTCTGCTACTTAACTAGCACTTCGATCGGCTACTTAGAATGTAGACGTCTTGATGAAAGTACCATCTTACTCCAAAATGGAGCACGTTTCATTCGTGAGAAAACGTTAAATATTAGCCACCCCGTGCACAAGTAGGAAAAGGTCTCTCTTGATCACTACAGGCTGCGCTTTCGTTTGAAAAGCGATCAGATGCTGCAATAACGCGATCTTAGCACGGATGCTTTATGCTTTTTGTATCTCGTTCTTCTTGGATTGGAGACGTTATAAGACCGCATGTATCTCGTTGCTCTTTTGCGTGTAATTTCTGTTGAATCTTGGCTACAGCTCGCCACTGTGTATCGCAGGGAGCACGATTTCCAACGTCGTATATATCTCATCTACCTCTCTGGATACAATTAAAAAGAGGGTCAAGCCTTTGGACCCTTGAGGAGAGCGGTTCGTCTCGCGAGTGCCGTCCGCTCTCCTTTGAGAACCGTCAGCCGCTGCCGGCGTAAGTTTCGGTCCTACCTTAACCTCGGCGGTATGTCTCCACCCCTTCAGTGACCCTCGTTATTCGCCCTGCAACCGCAAGCCGGCGGCTCTTTCACCCGTCTTGCGCGCCGACTCCGTCGTCTCATCGGCAAATACGCGGAAAAAAGATGGAAGAAAAAGGAAGCTCACATTCACAGCTGAGTGTCGTAACGCGGAAATTGGAAAAAAGTATCTTGCACTTTTGATACGTCGTCCCGCTGTCGCACATTTCCGGCTGGACGGGCGAAATAAATGCAATGTCATAACTGCAGGCGTCGGTAATGGCGTACACAGTAACAGCTGGCCACCCGTATATTGACAAACTTTTAGCGACAACCGTGGCGCTCATCGCGAAAGCGGTCTTCTTCTCCTCGCTTACAAAAGTGCTTCCTCTATTTCTGCACTCCTCGTTATTTTCCTCGTTCCTCTGTCAGACGTCACTCACCTTCGGATGGCTAAATTAAGGACAACGGTCGATATCGCGGCCAAATATATTTGGAGACGAGTTCACGTACTGTATAATGTGATAGTTGTATAAAGTGTACTCTCCATCGTACTCTCGTATCTCGTCTTTACTATGGGAGTTTCAACGCTGTTACTGTCCGATATTATCCGCTAAATATATTCGGTATATACATTATTTTGTTAATTTTAATTGTAAGACCTAATTCGCATTATTCTCTCCGTCGTCGGTGCGCTTCGATTTCGTGCACAATTATGGCGGAGCGACCTTCCGGAAGGAGAAGGAGAAGCGCCCGTGCTTCTCGTAGATTCTCAAAGAAACGAAATAAATTTTACACAATAGAGCGCCCGAAACCGTGGTTCCCACCCTCTTCGTGTTCTCTCGCCGCTTGAAGGAATTATACCACGTTACCGTGCTTTTCAAGCAGATTCTATTGATTCTTTCTTGACTTGAAAGAATCGCTTCAGCTGACTTCGAATGAGCGTTTGACGTCTCTCTGGTGGAAACGATTGAAAAGATTTTCCGCGTCAATATAAAACGTCTCGAGAAATACTCGAAATCTTCTCAAACATCTCATCGCCATTATCATACAATTATGTAGGAATAAGTTAGTACAATAAAAGAACGTATTTATCAAACTTCAACAATCTTGGCGATTCTCATTGAATTAATACATTAATTGGATCAATATTAAATATTTAATCCTTTATTATTATCTTATTTATATTTTAACAAAATTAAATCCATCATAAAAATATCTAGATAATAAAATATTCAATACCATTTCATCGACTTATCTTAAGGCAGCGGATTGCCTAGAATAGCACCAAGAGAACTCGCGTATTTCGTTCTAAATGAATCGCCTTATATACCGACAAGCGACACAGGTGACGATTTACTACCGAGTTAAATCTCCGGAAGGTCGTCTTCGTTCTACTCATCACCCCTCGTCGCTTTTATCTCTCTAACCTCGTATATCCGGTTTGCTTCTTCGTATTCGGTCACGTACATGGCTGAACGGAAGCGTATAATTAATCTATTTTAAATGACACGGAATAAATAATTATCTTTCAGAATGCGTGAGATAACAGATTCTACTGAAATAGCATTTTTCACGATTTTTCATGGGGGTTTTTTAAATGCTTGATTACAAACTACAACTTACACAAATCAAATTGGTTAATCACAATATCAATTTAAATAAAAAAAACCTTCCAAACCAACCCTTTTGTAAAAAATAAAAAAAAACGCGCTTCGATATTTCATCAGTTACGTTTTAAATTCGCATACACTGAGAAAAATCTCTCGGAAAAAGTTAACACAATATTGTAGACCTTATTTTGTCAGATAAGTAACTTTAAATTGTAATGTAATAGAAAATATGAAATACACCGATTAACTACAATTTTGTAGCAAATTTATTTTGTCACATGCAAACACAAAAACTGTGATTCTGTGAAACAAACGCGCGAATTAATATTGTAATATCTTACAGTCTTAAGCAGTTTGTCAATTGATTTCAGACAATCTGAGAATAATTTTTTAGAACAATTTTTTAGACTCATTTACTACAATTTATCCCTGTCCCTATTTGTACTATTATTTGTAGAAGAGATCTTCACAATTGTACTATCTGATGCTACACTTTTTTCTGAGTGTATTAATATCGGATTGACAACGTGCACGATGGCCGATGGCTAAAAAATGTCCTATTTATTGTGTCAATATTTATTATGTTGCAAACATTAAATATTGACCGTTATTCGCGTACATTTTGAATGTTTAGATTTTGCCGCAGGAAAGTCAGATATATCGCGCACAATACGCGTTCCGCATGTTAAACATTGCGAAGTAATATATTAACGAAAATATTGTTGTGCGCTATATGCATATATCAGAAACGACGAAGAAGAGAATCCGTCTTCGGATATAATGTGTTCGAGCAATGTATACATCCGTTATCTGTGCATCCCTTTTTTAAAAGTTAAAGAGAACTTTATTACATATATTGCTTACACATCCGTATTAAAAAAAAATAATAATAATAATTGTCGATAATAATATCGAATATCGAATTTCTATGCATTATAGTCATCCTAGCATATCATACAAAAAGAATCTTTGAGAGGAGTTGAATAAACGAACAACTTATCTCGACGTTCTTTCAAAGTGTCTCTCTCTCTCTTTTTCTCGAAATATCGCGTGAATGTCTTCATTGTACGAGAGAACGGTCGCGGAGAAAAAGAATAGGTACACAACTCCACGATGCTTGCTCATGCTTGAATAAGATTGAACTATAAAAGGGCTCTCGTTATCGCACCCGAATGAAATCGTACGTAACGATGGACAGTGTACTAACCACTAATAACGGTATTGCTCCCCCATCGTGGTTCGTTTGTGATTCTGACGTTAACGTTACTAGTAATGCCACAGCACAATTCTCGTGTAACTAATTACAAGATACAGATATAGTTTACGTGAGACAGATAGGTAGAGAGAGACGGAAATAGAGCGGAAAAAAGGGGAACAAGTGTCTACGGACAGTCGTTAATTACAGTGTCGCAGCCATAGCTTAATGTATCTGCAGGTACCCTCTCTTTCATGTATCGATACTTGAAAGAACAACACATTGTACAACAGAATCTCTGATCTCTTTCTCTTTCTTATCTGTATTCACTCGAAATCACCTACCCCCCTCCCCCTATTGTGCTATCGCCGCGCCACTGCGTGCACGTGCGATGGTGCTCCGGGAGTAAGTGTGTGTGAGTTTGTGTGTACGTGTGTGTGGGCTCACACGAAAAAAATAAACTTATACCTGAAGAGAGAAAGTTTCTCTTTTGTCTTCAGTCGATTCAAGTTAATATCGACCAATTGAACGAATGCAATGCGCAAAAATGCAGCGCCTGAAAGCGAGGCGCCGGATGCTCGATTAAATGCATCACATAATTGCGTCACAAGGCTCATTATTTTTCTGTGGCGTAAGAGATCATCTTAATGAGAAGAAGACATTTAAGATGCACGAACTAGTGATAACAGTTATCGTACAGACAAAATAGTGGGCGTGTTCTGCAATAATAATTCTTCCGCGCGTGTAATAAATATCTGAAGCCTGTCTCCTTCCCAATTAAGTAATTAAACAGTTACGCAACTTTCTTCAGGTTCTCCACGTTACAAACGAGTTATGTACTCGTATGCTGAAATAATGCAGTTTAACCATCATAATATCCATCAGTGCGAATAACAAAGCTAATTAAAATGATATTAAACTGACGCAAAACAGAGAAACGGAAGCTAGCAAATAATTAATCAAATAATGAGAAGAGAAGGATATTTCAATGAACAAATATTTGAGGACATAATAATTCAAACAAATCGTTTTTGAAGTTTAAATCGAATATGAATGTTTATGAAATAAATGTGACGGTTAAAATTTATCGGGAATCGTCACCGTCTGTACTTGCTGAGCGATCGCTTTTGTCGTTTTCATCTGCTTCTTCTGTTAATGTTAATAAATTTTTCACTACGTGCGTCACTCATAAACACAGTGCTCGTTTTAAAGGCACGTAACGTTCGGTGACTGCTTCATCGACCCTTTAGACATTCATTGGAAACGTCGCATGGAAAATATTTTATCTCATTTGCAACAATATTGCCGCGCGGACAGTAGCGTGAGCGTATATTTTCATTTCCCGGTAAAATAGAATAACAATAGCGCGCCGGACGAGGGCAATCAAAGAGAATACGTGAAAGCAGAAACATCGAACATCCCACCTCTTTTCGCTAAACTCACACATGACAGATTCACACGCAGTGATCTGGTGGTGAAGAAGGAATCATTCAGGATGGTGACTGGTGATGCTGTGCTTGTTTTATGGCGCGCGGCGTTGTGTTTCTCGGTCGACGATACCCGGGACAATAAAACCGACGCGACGTATCGCTACGCGGAAAAGCATTCGAAGAACAACGGAATTAAAAATTACGAAAATACGTCGCGCGTTGGGTTTTCCCGGTGATGCGGCGCGTCGACGGCGACTTTCGAGGTAAAGGGTTCTAAGTAGGTTTTCAGTAACACGGCCGCGTCCGTCGCAACATCGCACAATTAAAGTCAGCTAATCTGGTACGAAATCGTATCAAAGTCCGCCGTTAACGACTGGAACAACTTCTAGTCGCGTGACTACCGCCCACTCAGGAACACCTCCGCTTCTCCTCGCTCGACACACGCACGTGGGGTATAACATAAAGCTCAAAAGCAACTGCACTTAAGTTAATGAAACGAGGGGAGCATTGGCTGGCGGAAGACAAAAGATATCCGGCGGACGCGATATGCACAGATAAAACTGAATGGCGTAAACGCGTCTTTCGGCGCGACGACGACGACGACGACGACGACGGCGAGTCTCCCTCCTATTTCGCACCCGAGAGAACCGAGTTTCCTCGCGAAGCGGCGCGTACAATTATTACAAACGCTCGTCGTTACCCGGCCAACTCGCGCGCGTTAAAAACTGACGCGTGAAGAAAGATAAGCCGAGGAATTCAGGACGAGGAGAGAGGTTGCTGGTGCAGTGACTGACGAGCAAGAAGGGGTTCATTAACGCTAATTGCGTACAAATAAAAAGGATTTTCTTCGTCGCGGATCGTGGACACGCGTGTCGATGATCATCAAGATTTCAGATAATTATTCAATAGCTTTTCATCTCTCAACAACGGAAAAAAGTAGCAATAGTGACACGACATATTGGATTTTTGCGCGAAAAATGCATATTGGCATTATAACGTTAAGAGAAAATAATCTCTCTAGAATTTCTAGATAATAAATCTTGGTATATTAAAAAATCTCCTCGAACGAGCACTTATCTCGGTCATCTCGAGGAATTAATTCCCGCGCTAATTGTAATTAACTGCTTTAATCGAGAGGTCGTTAAAGGGGATCGTTAAAGTTTACGGCGGGAGAAACGCGCGTGATGAACGCGAATCCACGATCGGCGAGAGAGTGTTACATCACATGGCACTCGGATGCAGGTCGGTCGGTGGAGTCGAAACGATAAAGCGAAAAAATAGAGATCTCGCGATCAAGGACGATCCCACGATCGGGATCTCTTGACGAGGGTACCTGAGCCACACATGGGCCGGGCTGCTCGCAACTGCATTGCTGTTTTGCTCGTTAGCAGGGCTTTCCATCCAGTTCGTTGTACGCGCTTTCCTGATTGGTCAGACACTGATCAGACGGAAGATTGTGGATGTGCATGATTCGAGTGGCGATCATGTCCATCGTTTTGCGCTCTTCAGCGCGTGATATCTCGTGCGATTGCGATTTCCAAAAGTAAGTTTCGTCTTGTGGTCTATAATCTTCGTCGCAAAAGGAAAGCAAAATAACGTGTGTACGATTGTGTACTTTGCGATTTTCTCTACTAGAAGCTATACTTAGCGGTTATTATGCAAAGTACTCTCCAGTACTTTTCCAGTACTTTTCCAATACTTCCTTTCATCTGTAGATTATCTACATCAATTTGCACTTGTTGCAGAAATCTGATTGAGCATCTGTTTCACTTTTTGACATTCAGTATCAGATATTGTAATTAATTCTTAAATTAAACCTCTAAAGTCTCTACTTCCAATTAAATGATAAATATAATCTTTTGTTGTGCTAATATAATATCAACTGCAAATTGATCAAAGAATTCGTAGATAAAAAGAAAAGCAGGGAACTTAAAGCACATATGCTCGAAAGAGGTATCGTAAAGTAATCAATGGGTAGGAAAAGTCACGTCGAAAGGACGCGAAAGGTTTTGACAGTGCGCAAGACCAATATTTTTCTTTCATACCTTTCTCTCGTCAAATTGTAGCAATAGATGTGTCAATTTTCTTTCGGTAAAGGCTTAGAAATAAGTAAAACTGCAAAATTTATTTGACGATACCTGTTATTTATGCCAATTCCACGGGTCAAAATAAAAAAAAAAGGAAAGTAAAGAGCTATTATGTCAAAAGTCTCATCTCACGCAGTGACGTAAATACGACGTTAATTTGGTCAGTAACTGACTAATTATCTGCAATTTTCGAAGAAATTATGTTATCAACTTTCGACATTTTAAGTCAACGAAATTGTAGTTCGCGAGTTCGGAATTTCCTTGCCGTCTATTGTACACACTTCGATAAACGGCAACCTATTTCTCGAATAAACTTTAATTACGATTTCCGCGCGTCTCTCTTTGCGAAAATGTTCTTGATTTTTCTTTATAAGCCCAGCTTCTCTGCCTCTCGTCTCGTTCTACATGATAAGACAACGGAACGTCTCTCCCTTTCTTTGCGCATCCTCGGCGAAGAAAGTCAATAACAAAAAGTATTACACGGGCGGGAAATGTACTTCGTGCGCGGTAAAAATCCATTAAACGGCGCGCAGTTGGCGGATCGAAAACCGGAAGCGGCGGCGGCGACGACGGTGACGGCGGCAGGGAAATGCAGAACGGAAAAAGAAATGGCGTGAGAGAAAGAGAGCTGGCGTATCTGTGCGCGGCGAAACGTCAGCACGTATATAAAAGGGGTAGGGAGGAGAGGTATATTATAAGCGGCCTCGTTTTCCCTCATTTCGCAACACGGTCAAACCGTGCATCGCGTGGCGAAAAATAATTTGCGCGTTTAATGGAACGCGGAACGTTCGTACACGGGCGTTCGTCGGGTCGAGCTTCGCGGTCGGCGTTAAGAAAAGACTCGCATAAGTACTCACGACGACGACGTTAGATTCTAGATCGAGATATTATTACGCGAGAGAACCCGTTCCGAGACCGCTTTAGAAATAAATTCCCGAGAATTTGCATATACGGATTAAGCGCTATCGTCCCGCGCTTTATCCGTCGAATCGCATTAAAAATGTCAAGTGCCTTCGTGCACTCGTAAATTCATTCGGATTCGGAAACCCGCTCGAATCGTAACGTACGATTGGCCCCTTTTCGTGGACCTTTTCGTCGCGGGAGGTTGATAGCGTATCGATCGTGCGCCCGCATGTCGACGACCGGGCACTAGGTGAAAGCACGTCAATCCTGGTTAAAGGCCCGTTCAGTAATTGCATGGATCCTCGTGGTCTCCGCGGAAACGGCGGGATTAATGGACGGTTCCACGTATATCTAATACCCATATGTATGCCAAACCCGAAAAAGTTGTACTTGTTGCTGCCACGAGTTCCGCCGAAAACTCCGTAAATTGCAGGTCGCCGCATCGATGTCCGGAGGGACCTCGTCGGGTACGAGACCTTGACAGTGCTCGCCGAGGCGAGCAACGAAATCGGAGAAAGATCGCGAGACGAGAGGATCGGCGAGCGTACTTAAGTCTGAAAGAAATTCGCGTGCACTTGCGACATCAGAACTTGTCGCGTTACTCCGCCACCGCGGAAATCGAGCTTAACTTTGTGTCGCCTCTTTTTTTTTTCATCGCGTGAGTCCCACGAGAGTTCTTAAGCGCGTTAGATTTCAGATTAAGAAACACGGCCGGGCTAACGATTTTAGATTCCGCTCGCGACGAACGGCAGGAGGTACCTAACACTCGGTGCTTCGAGAGCGTAAACTTCGTAGTCCGTTTCATTTACTCGGAAATCCCTTCGTATCTTCGAGAGTCCCACGTGCCGTTTTCTCGGTTACCTTTTGTCGCGCGAAATTGCAGACATCGAAACAATTCGCGGGCACACGTAAACTGCGTAAAGCACGACGGCGAGTCGGAATGTGCGGCGGGCGCCGAGCCAAGAGCGGATTCGACAAGTTCGCAGACGTACTCAATTAAAAGTTCGTCTTCGCTCGACGAAGAGGCGCTCGACAGTTCTCACCGATGATGGTTTTGCCTAACTTTTTTTTCTCTCACCATCGCGGATTCGACGTTGCGATCCTATCGAGTGACACGGAGAGAACTGTCTTCGTAATTCGAAATTTCGCTTCGTTCTCTTACATGCCTTTCAACTGTCTCTTAGCACATTCTTTCGACCTCTGTCTACTTCTTTCACATTCATCTCAGATTACTTTCAGAATTCATTGATTGTAAAATTGGAAAACGATCCGTGCTTTGAGCTTTCCTTTTTTTTTTTTGCTCCGAGAGCGCGCACTTTTGGCAATCGCATCGCGCTCAATGAATACCACGCGGTAAAGAGTGACCTGCCGCTGTTTTGCGGCAGATTTCTCTTAATCTTGCGTACAAAAATCATGGCGCAATCAGAACGCAGTCATGCTGGCGTTCGAGGGGGCGATTAGGAGCGAATGGGCAAACGGGAGATCGGAGATGCGACACGGCGCGAATCGATCGTAGGTTCGCAACTGACAAATTACAACGTCAGGGTTTGTATGAATATTCTCGCCGGCAAGTGTCGCAGGTCGGATCTTCTGTTCGCCCGGCATATGATATGACACCGATATACGTCAAACGTATTCCCATATCTCGTATATGTACGATTACATACGTCAACCATGCGATTTTCATCATCTACCGTAAAGTCTAGCGGGATTGTGTCGTCACTTACCATACGGCAGCTCCAGCCGGCAGTCGATCAGAAGCGAATGGCCCGTCGGTTTCTTCGTGCCGACAATCTCGTTGCCCCTTTGTTCCAGCTCTAGGCCGAGACTGACCCACTGTCCGGTAGTCTCCTGAAATCAGAAATACCGTCCTTTATAAGCGCAGAGGCACTTTTTTCCCTCAGAGCCGATAAGCCAGTAAAGCGCCACGTACGTACGTCGCGGTTACCGCGCTACCGGTCATAATTCCTCGTTACTGAAAGTTAAAATGGTTACGGCGACATCCGCGTATCTCTACCCAGTCGCGGAAACGCCGCGGTATCTTCAGCGTTCGTGCACAAAATAATGAATTAATTAATATGGCCCATTAGTCACGGTACCTTCAACGGTACGCTGCCAGCGGCGGCGCGGGAAATAATTCACTCGAAACAATCTCCCTCTCGTATTCCGGCCGCGTCCGGTGTGCAACCCCCGAGAGCAGGTGCGATTATTAGATACGAGCCGGCGCGTAATTTATGTAATCGTCGAAGCCGTATTCTTTGCGCGGCGTATGGAATTAGTCTATGCGCGGATGCGATATTGCGCCATTGCATTGCGGAGATGATGTACCTTACGGACGTGCACGTGCAGTTTATGCGCCGCCGCCGCCGCCGCCGCCGCGCCGGCACGGAGACGCCTGGAAAAAGGAAAAGGCGTATTCAATCCTCTCAACTTCTGCACTTTTCCATTTTGCGAGGCGAGTGGTCGGAAAAATCGAGCGCAAATTGGATCGAGTGCGGTAAATCTAAGAAAATCTTGACCAAAATCAATAGACGACGAGCGGAACTGCAGCCGTGTGGCTGCACATACTTCGAGATATATATATTTTTTTGTTGCCTCACACGGCACGTGATCGTAAAACAAAACATAGCTTCGAGCATCGATGGTTCAGCGGCTTAAAAGCTTTGTACCTACCATATAATTCAAGTAAATCACGCTGGAGCGGGAGCTTTTGTCCGTATCAATTTGAGTTTTTACACGATCTTTTCCTTTTAAAAATACAAACTTTTTTTCCTCGATTACGGGATGATACATCGAACTCTGTCACGCGTCGTGATGACGTGACGCGACTTTCACGATCGAAAAAGTTGAAGGCGGCGATTAGTTTGCAAATTATTCACAAGTTTCGCAATCGCAGCTGTAAAATATCTTTAACAAGTTGACGGAGGCATAATTTAAATTCGCGAGAAAAACAAGTGACCGACTTATCTCTGCGCGCTTTCGACGATGATTTAAACGCAGGAAACTTCGACTTCGCAAACACGCTTCGCGTACCACTTCGATATCGACAAAGACGAGGAAAACACCGAGATTGCGCGATGTCTGGCGGCGAAAAAGTATTTCTCGAAAACAAAATACAAATCCCGCGGCGGCGTCCTGTCTCGAATGGATCTGTTTGTCCCGCAAAATTCGGCGAAAATTACGACCCGCGTGGAAATTGTGGCCAAATTTTAATGATGCGCGAAGAAAACATTGACATAACGATACTCTTTTGCCAGATTATGCCATTTAAACTTTGCTGTTGTTATATCAGTTGACTTGATGAATTGATTTTCTCTCCAACGTATTATATTATGTACATATAGGTATGTCTGATAGCATCAATTTCGTGATGAATATCGCTGACGCAGTAATAGAAATTATGAACGAGTTGTAATTCTGGTCATTTCGTTTTTTTTTTTCATTTTGTGATATGGAAAATAACGGCAACGCGATATTTTTGCAGTCGATACGTAAATGGCAGTAGGAGTGGAAATTGCAGAAGATTATTCCGATACCGGCTCGTGATCTCAATTGGTCGGACGCGACGCTAAGATATAATCGGCTATTATTAGGGGTAGGTTGCATTTTGCCTTTGGAAATCAATAGACCATTAAAGACCAAAGCGGCCATCCATCGGCCGGCGTACAAAAACATCGACGGCAACAGAAATTCTCCCCTGTTATACGTTACACGAAAATACAGAGATCGGAGAGTATCAATTTATATTCACCTACTGGCACGAATCTCTCTTCTTCGGTCCCGTGTCACATAAATGTCGCATGTAAAATGTAAATTCTTTTCTCGGACATATTTTCTCGCCGCGAGCCTGCAATTTTAATGGACAACGAGACAAATGACTTTTTTATTATTATGGGAGAAGTTAAAATTTTCTACATTGATAAAGAATAGGTACCACGAACAGCTTCGCCGTTAAACGTGATAAAATAAGAAGGACAGCAGTTTCAGGAGCACTGTGCGGTTGCTCGTTCCAGTTAATTCCGCCCTATTACGGTACCGCTGGGGGGAGAGTCGAATTAGGTTAGCAGTGACGGGAACTGGTGTGACGCACCAATTGCCCCTACCTTTCTGGTTGCAATCTCTTTTCGCGCACTAACTCGGCCTAATAACGTATCTATCATACGGGAAAAGATAAAAGAGCGAGTGAGATACGCGTTCGCGTCTCTAGCGAGAAGATGGTCGCGCCATCGATCGATCGCTATCACTTACGACGGTCTAATATGCGCTTCTATCGAGCACTGAGAGAAAGATATGATTTCTCGATGACATTAGAGCGGAGAAAACGAGTTTTCACGCAATTTATCGACTTCGACTGCTGATAGAGCCGGCACGGAAGAAGACAGTTCTTTCTTTTCGCCAGAGAGAATGATTTTTTCATTTGTTCGAAAAAGAAGAAGACTAATGAATGTAAAATTGCGCACGTCTCGCGCACTTCTCGCTCTATCCTAAGCTATAAAATTTTGTCGCATCGGTCATTATTCTCCGGAAATTATCACGTAATATGATTTATTTTCTCCGTGTGAGAAATAGCGAGATATTGCGGAAGAAGTTGGAGGAACGTGTCGTAAACCGCGCGTTTCTGTGCGAACTGACATCGTGCGCACGACGCGATCGTTAATAGTCCGTTTTATGCCTCTTTTTCCTGCCTCTTTTTTCGTCTCTTTCGCGTCGACGAAGTCTCGTTTCTTAATCTCGTGACGATAAAAAGAGAATTGCCGACGCGACGACAACGTCGTGGAAGCCGATGATCGTGGTCGCGGAGGTGGGGTTGACGAGCGTTCGCGAATGGGACACGACACCCGCGTAATTAAGCGTCCGACGGCACAATGACTCTTCACCAGTCGGCAGAAATACTCGCGGGTCGCGCGTATCGTGCACGAGAGGCGCGGCGTGGAATTCTCAACGATTTTCAATTCGGAGGGAAAACGGCGGGTGTTAGAGCGTGTTAATGACGTCGGGAAACCGCGCGCAAGGACAATCGAAAGTTTCGAGCTTTCTCGTCGCGGTGAAAAATCAATCGGCTTCCGCGTCGCTCGCAATCTGAGAACTGCCCAATAATACCGATCGCAATCGAGAAAACTTTGGTCCACAATAGTCGACGTATAGTCGCTGACGGTTCTGCGAGATGCAATCGGGATACAAGCCGCATAATTGCGAACATGGCAGGTTGAACTGTAATACCTTTGCTCGAACGAGACGTATATACATATGTTCATCACGTGAACTCGAACGCACCAGCAGCGTTGTTGTTTGCGCGTTTACTTACAAGCGCATTTGTTACGGACGGCCGACGATTTGTCTTGAGCCGTTTGGAATGACGGTTGCATTCGCGGACAAGCATTATTTCGTTTGAGAATCATGACAATTGTACGACTGCGATTAATATTTGAACAAATTGAAAAAATTAATATCATTGGATAATAATATCCTTTGGCTGAGCCAGTTTAAAAGACTCCGCGAGCAACCGCCTCTCGCGTACAAAGGTATAATAACTGCCCGTCGTTTTACGAGCAATAACAATATTTTAACCATTCTCCCTTATGACAATGAATTTATTTGATATCCAATCGTCCCTGCCAAATGATCCTACGCGCAACAGGAGGGATTAATATCAGCGATTTATTTCTGTCGCTTTATTACGTCACATGTTTGTATAACTAGACGGACGATTCGAACACAACGTTCATTCGATAGTGTGCCAGCACACATAACGTTTTCCACGCGTCGATGGGTACATGCTTCGATTTTTCCGCCCACGGTAACGCGAGGAGAGACTCGTTCGCCGATAAATGCCGTCTCGGCCGGCACACGGCCGTTTGATTTCCCGCTCCCGACATGATTCAGAACGGGATTGCCGACGATTGCCGCTCGTCAATTCTTCGGGTCAACAAAGCGGTCGACTGCACCCACTACCGAGGTCTCACGAGCCACTAGTCAAGAGCAAACAGCAAGTAACTCGCCCCGGATCCCACCAAAATGTCCTAACTCGGGCGGTATTATTCCCTCGTTCTGTTCCTAACACGAGAATGCTCGACCACGTGTCTACGATCGTGACGTGATTTCGACAGGACTAGGATGACTACTCCAGGCAGAGATGGAGGAGAGTCGAATGGGGAGGAAAAGGTAAAAGCATAGACGGCCGCACGATCGATCGACGACTCCTTCCATCACGTTTTCCTCCTTTCTCACCCTTGCCCCGCACTTGCCGTCCCCGAAAGTACGATCGTCCATCAGCATGAAATTCTCCATGGATCACGAAGATGATCCTGAGGATTCGTTTTCCATCAGCCGGTTCTCGAGTCACCGCAGTTACAGCCGTTACTTCTCTCGCGTTACACGCGCGGCGGATAGGTGCGCAGGTCTCTTTGCCGCCGTCGCTATTAAGTAAATCGACGATGGTCTCGTTCTTGTTTTCTCTGTCCGGGTTATAGCGGAAAATGTCAGGGAGCCACTTAAACGGGCCGTCGATTGATTTTTCCGGCGTCCGTTAAAGCCGAGGTAGAGAAGGATCTAGATGCTGTCGTCGTCGTGGCTATCAGTGAGATGGATAGATCGATAGACAGGTAGATAAATAGACAGATGGAAAGAGAGAAACAAAGAAAAAGATTCGAATCGGTAATGAAAATGCAAATCGCGAAAAATAAATCGCTCGTGAACGAAAAGGTCCGATTCGAACGCGAGGAGATCTATCTCTTCTTCGGACAGAGTCATATAAAACCGGAAGGACAAAATATGCGCTCGCGACGTGCTATTAATCAGAGTCTCGCGAATTAAAGCCGTAGTACGGGGGAGAGGGAGGAAGGGGGAAGATGAGTGTTGAATCAGCTATACCGAAATTCAGCCGCTGGAAGGTCCGCCGATGTGAAAATCTTCGGCGCAGCTATGTCTTCGCGGAGACCGGAATTTCGTCCCTACGTAATATCGGGTCACGCTGACGTCGGCGACGTCGTGACACACGAGGGGAGACAAGAGATCGTACGAAAATGCCTGTTAACAGAGACGCTGTCAGACCCGCGCGTCAGTGACACGCGAGCGGAGCGGGACAATAAGACATCATCGTCCGTAGCGAATTACAATCTGCGTGTCCGATGTTGGCAGCCGCCGCGCCAGGCCGGAGGAATTATTCGATGCCGCTCAGGCAGGTGTATTTCCAATGCGTATCGAATCGGGCCGCGCGTAGATCTCGCGTGCCGTTTTATGAATATTTTAAGCCGCGGCTGACCCAGATCGTCCTCTCCGTAACACGAAGGGAAGGCAATCTGACCTGGCGCATTGGTACTTCGAGGCTCGTTTACTTCGCGTTCCTTCGCGTTTCACGCCTGTGTTTCTCGCCCACCTTTGTCGTCGTCGAGCATGCGGTTACATATCGTCTTCATCATCTCTCCCGTTCGTCATCTTTCATCCACTCTCGACCGAGTCCCCCGTTGTTCCCCGCGTCCGCGTTATCTCTTCTTCGCGTTGGCCTTTTATCCTTTCTTTTATCCTTTTTACATACGTGCGCGCATACATTTACCGTCTCTTTTTCTTCCTTTTCAGCATCGACGCTTTATCTCCGCGAATGTCACCGTTGCTAGAACGCGCGCGGTTCGTCGATCGTTCAGAAACGTGGAGAACGATTTGCAGCGTGATTTGTGGATTCACCCATTGTTGCCGCAATCGTACGGTTTAAAGCAGAAAGCCGAACGAAAGAACCTCGCCGAGAGAAAGAGAGAAAGGGAGAACGCCTTAACGCATCTCTCGTCGCGGGATAAAAAGTGACAGCATCGCTTTTGTGTTCGCGGTCGCGGATCATAGATCACACGGTCATCAACTTCTGCTCGTGTATCGAAGAGCAACGTAGCTTTTCACGGGAAGGCGAAAACATAATGGATACGGGTATAAAGAATATAAAAATGTCGCGCAAAATACTGTATTTCGTGAGGTATGAATGAGAGATCGTTAGCGCGAAGAGACTCTCTTCTCGAAGGCCGTCCGGTAAATGCCGTCGTGTCAGGCTTCTTCCAAGCGAAGAAAAAGCGCGAGAATCAGCTGAATATTTCGTCAAGGTCGTTGCCTTTCCTATAAATCCCACTTGCATGTGTGTGCACGCAGCTCAGAGTCGTCGTAAACCCACGTCGACCACAGACGCCCGCTGGGCGACTCGGCTACCCCGAACGTTTCATTGAGCGTCGCGATTTGGCCACGCGCCAAGTGACGTCACGAGCGGATGAGAATCCGGGTATTGCCGATAGTGATGGCGATGTCGTGGTCGAGAACGACGCCGCGAGTGATTTCGACCTTTCGTTCGAACGTAAAAACATCGTAACGCTAGTTTGAATCTTTAGCAGGGACGCATTCTTTCTACTAGAGTTTTCATTCAGGCAGAAAAGTTTTGTGGTCAAATACAGCGTCGGGTACCGTAATCTTTCGGATGTAAAGAAACACGATAGCCTCACGAGAGAGATACTCGCGAAGAATAACATTAGTAAACGGACATAAAACTGGAATTACGTTCTCACACGTGACAAAATTGTCTAATATCTATAATACAACTCTCTAATTTGATTTGTCCGTTTTTCCAAAAAATGCTGCAAATGCATTTCGTGCGGAAGAAGCAAACAGGCTAGGTCTGACTTTAGTCGACTTCTTCTACTTGTTTGTCAATGCTATATTGTATATGTATATGTATATACTAGTCGTTTGTATTTTTTGACATATTTTCTCGTACAAATTATTTGCTTCATTAAAAATACAATTTCATTAAAATGCTAATTTAAACGACTTAGAAAACCGTCGCGAATATCGACCGGAATATTTTTTCGTAGAAAAAGTTCTAATCCGATTTATGATACTAATAATGAGATCGTGTTGCCACAAGGAAAATCGTCTTTAAGGCATTTGACCGGTTCTCTGAGAATTTGAATAACAATCAAGAAGGAGAAGTAAAAGAAAAGGAGAATTGCTTCTTTTCCGGGTCGCGCATGAGTGACTCCTGTCTGGTCATTTAAAAGAATGAGCGTTCCAAAGAGTTATTATTCTCGCCAGGGAAAGGGTGATTTTGCCGAATGAATACCTTGCATTTCTTCATTCCTGCAACCTTGAGAATAAAGCATTCGGGCAATTTAATTAGCGAGAATTCACTTTTGTCGTCGTGCACAAGTGCATTCAACCATGCCTCATAAATGAAGACAGAAAGATAAAGGAAAGGAAATCGCAAGAAGAAATCTTGGTAGGTCCGTAAACCTTAAAAGAAAGAGAGAGAGAGAGAAAGAGAGAGAGGGGCATACGATAGTAGTACAAGGGTGAAAGGAATCCCGATCTTAATCTTTCTCGCTACTTCTCATGACGTGAGTTCTCTATGGAAGACCAAACCGGAGAAGATCGATGATCTATCCACGTACATCAATTTATCGTATGAGTCGCCAAGTGAAATGTAATTTGCGTTACGCGAATCGACATCCCCAAGTTCCGGTAACTTACGTTTCAAGAGCCTGAGAGCATGCCCGATGGAAGCGGCGATAAGAGAAATTGGGTCCCCCGTGGCTGCTATTAATATCTAATTATGCGCGCTAATTATGAACGTAATATGCATCGTAAATGTATTTAAGAGAAAGAGCGAGGGGGAGAGGGAGAGAGTGAGAGAGAGTGAGAGAGAGATAAATCGCCATCTCTGCTATCACAACTGTGTTGCTTGCTCACGTCAGCAACGTAAATTACGCGCTATCGTTAATCACCGTATTCTTCGAGTACGGTGTGTACTCTACATTTGCACGTGATTGCGTTCGCGAAAACACACAACGAATTAAGCGGCATAGGTCACCGTTGCGTCGCCTTCGCGAATTCAATTTATATATCACGCGCGACATAATATACTAGCTGAATTGACCTCACAATCGGTCACGCATTGAACGTGACGTCGATTGATTCTGTCACGTTCCCTAGGTTTATAGCTCGCACCTCGTTTCTAAATTTATAACGCTTTATGGAGGACAAACAAAATCGCGCAGAATTTTCACACCAGCGATAATAGAGAGCCACGATGACGGACGCTGACGAATATATAGAATGTGTTGTAAAGAATTATCCACACTTATTCTGCCAAAAACCGACGGATGACTAATTTTAAGTAGCGTGCCAAATAGCGATTGATTTTGGTTCCGTTCCGACGAGCAAGCACACATCGAATTTCATTTCGCGTACGATGCTACTAAATACGGAGAGAGAATTGACGGGAGCGTATCCGGCGGAGAATGAGCGGATTCTGCGGAAGATTATTACGTGCGGAGGGTGCTTAAGAATTGCTCGTAAACCGTAATCGGCGTAGGATGACGTTCCTTTAAAAATAGTCGGTCTCTAGGTACCTTCGCGACGAGAAATAAATGTAGACGAAGCGAAATGGCTCTCGTCGGTTGTACCGAATAATAACGACTTGTACGGAATATTTGTCACTGCCATCGCGAGGCAATAACAGCAGTATCATTAAATATTTCATTCGCTTTTAATATTCTTATTTTAATATTCTTCGACGCAAAAATATGAGCGAGTGTAATATTGCGGTGTATATAGCGTAGCGAATGTATTGAATTAGTGTACCGTGTCAGTGATGATGTCTGGCTGTGTGTTACTGTTGGTGTCACACATATCGGACGTGTTCTGTTCGGATTGTCGATCCTGTACTTCTGCCGTACTTAAGTTGCACTGATTTCTCGTTACCTCATTCATGTAGGACACCTCTGACAGCGGAATATAGTAGTAGCCCAGAAAGCGGTCCCACAAGAATCCCTTGCACCATACCTCCACCACGAGCCCGGCATTCATGTCATTCGTTTCGCTGCGTAACAAACAAGTTCCATTAACCTTTTGTGAGACCATGAAGAAATATTACATCGTGAAGTAAACAACTATGCTTTCCGTACAAAGCAGATTAAACGAAATTTTACAGTGAGACTTTAACGGAGAATTCGCTGGCATTAAACGCTGCGTGAGCGAGCCAAGATCAAGAACGATATATCTTCGCGTATAGTAACGGTCGAAATTGCAACAAGACAATCCTTTTTCACCCGCAACCTAATTTTACTTTAGAGCTTTTCTTTATATTTCTCTTTTTTTGGTAATCCATTTAACAGAGTCCGTTCGAGAAACAAAGACTATAATAGACCGAGGCTCTTATCTCAAACAAGAAAGATTTGTTGATAATGCTGAGCTACGAAAAAGAAGCACGTTTCGCCCTCTGTGATTTTATTGAAAATTTTCGCGATTCTTATTTCGTCTACGCAAAGATAGAGTCTCGTTAAATGAGAGTATGATTAGTCTCAGATTCCTCTAGATGCGCACAAATTACCGGCTGTCCTAGATATTTTAGTGCCGGCGCGCACGCGATAGTTTGCATTGTTTTGCAAAGTGTGTAACGCCATAGTAACGGTACGGAGAATTTTCGAATTGCTAGAAACTCGTTTAACTTAACGACATTTTTAACGGGTTCTTCCTTCAAGCTGTAGCGTGTCTAATGAACGTCCGCGCAAAATTAATTATCGATAACTTACAAGAGGAAGTCTTGTTCCCAGCATGGATTGGCCCCTTTCACAGTGACTGTCGTTGACTTCACATTTTGCAGCTTCAACGTAACATAGGAGTTAAACTGATCCGCTGAAATTCGATAATCTATTCTTTAGTCGGCCAGTCAAAATACTATGTACGTTAGAGCGGCAAACCTTCAACATACGAGCGAAATACTGAACGAATTATTAAATCATTACGATAAAACATATCAAATATATCTCGACTGAAATACGTTGTGTTTATCATTTTTAATAAAAATCACTTGAAACAGATGATTACATTTCGGCAAAAAAATATCGTATATACCTTTAGTTTCCAATAAAACGTGTAATATCAGCGAATAAGACTGTTTTATCCGCAATTTAAGAGCGGGCCTGATGACATTCTCGCGCGTTTTATGTGTTCGAGAATGGGTGCACGAGAGAGGGACGAACTGTTAAATTCCAATAAGTTCCACCCACACCCTGGCCACCTCCTGTATACTCTCAGCTGCACGTCTTCGATAAGTCGCGCAAAAAGCAGAAATGAGATTTTACGATCCGCGACACGATGTTTCGGGCACGGTAGTGCGTCACCCTCGACATTTTACTTTATAAGCCACAAAAACTGTTTCTGAAGCCGGCGAAATATGTTCGCGTTCCACGGCTCACTCCGACCGCTGAGCTCGGAAGAGAGAGAGAGAGAGAGAGAATTATTAATAAAAAATTAGACACGGCATAAATAGATTTTATCAAAAATAACGTGCGGCTTTCTCCTGACCTGAGAAGCTACCAGATATGGAACAAATCGAATGTCGTTTGCATGAGAATAAACCCCACCAAGATGTTCTTATAGGTGGGAGACGCGCGAGATACCGCAGTGAATGCAAAAATATATGATCAATTATGAGGAGATTGCGTACTAATTTGCGTTCTCGATAAGGAGGGAAGTTAATATGAAGAAATATAGAGTCGGGGCATTGAATAGAGAAATTTATAAAACTAAACGCATTTATGTTCGCGAGCGTGGACGTTATCTCGTTGCGCTTTTCAATTCTTGCGACAATTGCATGAAATAATGGTCTTCATAAGTACATTCTGTACAATGACGTACACATGATGTGCGAATGAATATTTAAAAAAGGTATAATATGAGCTTGCAAACGAAGACTGTCAAGATTACATTCGTCTACGTAGGAAATATTAAATGATACGATGAATGACATAAATCCAAAGTTTTTTCCGATGTTATTGAAATTATTGATTAATTTTTCCCCTGTTAAAAAAGTTTGGAAAAATTACGATAAGTTTTTATATAAGCGCAAAGTATCGTCTTAGATTTATTTAAATTCAATATATTTTACGATCTTCCGTAAGAATACGTTACATCTCCGCACGGAAAAATTATTTCGATATAATCGGAACGTCACGATATTCTGCTTGAGCAATCGCATAATCTAAAACTTGGAACTATTCCAATCGCGGGGTGCAATAAATTGTCCGCAGACTTTAGAAGCGAAGCATGAATAAAGACCTCGGTTTTGCGGCTTGTCTCAGCCCCCAATTTTGAACGCTCGGTTCCACACGTGTCAATATTTCGCTCGTATATAAGTTCGGTAATCAGAATGGAATAATTGGGAAACAAATCGATGGATCAGATGAGAGTGAAACTTCCATCTTCCATCGTAACTGTTCCCCCATTCTTCCCATATACGAACCATCCTCGCAGACGAACCGCGCCTTCTTCACTGCAACAGAAAAAGCAGAGAAATGATTTTACATTACAAGTCTTTGAAAAAAAAAAAAAAAAAACACATAAATAACAACACCTATATTTATGTTTAAATAACCTGAGCCCGATTCTAAAAATCGCAGAACTTGTAGAACACATAAAAGTAAATTGCTACAATCAGCAGAAGATTTACTGTTAATCCTTTTGCAACGACTACTGCGTTCGTTGTGTACGCGTATCAAAAATTATGTACATCAATATCGTACCTACTTACGAGCATTATAGCCCGAGTTATCGGAGTACGTAATTACTCTGATCGATTACACTTAATAAGATTTAAATAGACATATAGGTCATGCGCAATGTAGAATCAACCGCACGCCGGTAATTACCTGCTACACGTCACACGTATATAAACTTTTAAATTAAATTTTCATCAAAGAAAATTTAATCCGCGTGTTATATCCTTTTGTTACAACCCGCACGCGCCTATTAACTTTCCCGTCAATTCTCTATAAAGGTCGTATTCCGCAAACGCATTATGGATTTAGCGGATAAGTAAAATGGATCGAGCATTACAATCCGGGGTTTAACAGTCCCTTTTTTTTAATAACCAGTCTAACGGATAGGTCACGGAACGACCTTGTCTATAAGCACGTATGTATGCGCGCGCGCGTATGTACGTGCAAGTGGAGCGCAGCTCCGCCGCTGCCAGTAGCGATTTGAAGCGTTGACCTGTGCTAATAAATGCCAGGCAGTGTCTACACGAGTGCCGGAGTCTATACGAGTGAGTAACTGCCCTTAGAATTAATCCCGTTACCGCAAGGAGAGACGACTCAGACGACACATCGTCCAACGGCGCGGCGCGGCGGTGCGCACGTACACAACGATGCCGCGACGGATTGGGGGGGTTGCATCGCGCGCGGCGATGATGAAGCGGGTCAGCCGTGTATCCGCAGGTCACAGTTCATAGAGGACTTTTTCCCCCGCTCGACAGACGCGCCTTTCTATTTTGTGCGCGCTCGCATCGCGCAATTAATTAAGGGAGAGAGCCTCTGGCCGCGGGGATATTCTCGTCACCGTTATAAAAATTGTCGGTCGCAGGAATGAGCTAACGCTGATGTCACGCGAACAGAAGAGTACGCTACGGACGACGTATATAACGCCCAGAGGGAATGGTGAATCGGCTGTTACATCCACTTCTCGTAACTGAGGGGCAAATGTGCATGGTTGCTTAACAGGTGTACGTATATACACACGTACAACGAACATATCTTTCTCTCTTCCTCTTTTTATCCAACCAAATAAACTTCATTTTGTTCTCACTCACTTAAAAATAATTAAACTCACGCAAACGGCGAGCTATTTGCTCGCGCTTTGGCAGTCGGCCAGATATGATTGAAATCCAATATGCAATGAGAAAACCATGGAGAAATGCCGATATTTAAGTCGACTTTAAGGATGCTTCAGTGAAAACGCGAATACCGCGTGCACGTGTGTAGTATCGATATACACTCGGAATAATTGCGTTAATTCCGACGAGCCGCGAGCGTGGTTTCCGACAGTTGGCCACATCCGGATCCTCCGGTATCGCTACGGTCTGTCGCGCCGTTAACGACGCGAGAGAGCGACGCGTATACGGAAAACCGTGCATTGCATTGGCGCAAAGTATTGTAAAACGAAGCGCCGTTGTATCGGAGTTATATCGCGCGGAATTGATCGCTCGGGGCGCCGATGATGTACACAACGGTACACAGGAAGATGCCTCGCGCGCCTCACGTGTATATGCTATATGCACGCGCGCGTAGGCAGATGCATGCGCGCGACGAAAGAAAAGTGAAACAATGACGTCAGCTTTAACGCTTCAGTTGCGATCTTTTGCCTTCGAATAACTCGAGACAATGGACGCCTGGCGTATGAATACGTGCCAAGACCGTGGTATCGTGTCACACACGCGTGCGCATACACACATACACACACACGTACACACATACGCCCGCAAAACTCATCCTCCACCATGTTCCCTGTACAAATGCGCCTTTGTATAGGACGTACACGTGCAGAGAACACGCGTATATACGTGACACACCGCTTACTTTTCATCCTGCGGCAGTTTCCTTCGGCGACGATGCCGCTGTGCCGTGCAAGTGGATGCAGAACGATAGCAACCGACGCGACGATGGGCAGGGAGAGAGGGTAAACGGGGTGGAAAAACCGGGAACGCGTATCATATATATATATACATATATATATATATATATATATATGTACGTTATTTATAGGCCAGGCCGGTATTAGAGGCAATATTTACGCGGCACGCGTGAACGCGATATCTTATCGCACCATTATCAAGGCGTCATCGCTCAGGTTCTGTCAGATGACCAACATATATATTTCTCCCTTAAAGCGCCAATCCCTTCCTCTGCGTGATATCCCTATACAAGTGAATTGGCCGGCGATCGGTTGACCTCTATCCCGTGTACTCTATCTGATGTTCTATGGTACATTTAGCTATACACCTATCATTCGTCAAATATTTCCAACATTAAATAATTCTCAACGTAGAATATTCTCATCTTCTCGAAAAATATTTTTAGCCTGTTTCCGAGATATTTCTCAGAGAATATTCGCTCGAGACATCCTCGAAGGAATATTCTCACGTCACATCGCTTTTTCAAAGAAGGCTGGCTTTACATTATCGATCATCCATTATTATTTCGTTATGAAATATTAGGTCAATTTAAATGGATTTATATATTACATAAAGAAAGATATATATATATATTGAGAATATATATACATATACATATATATCTTGGAGTCTGATGGGTTTCACGATGTCTGTTCATGTTAATGCTTGTATTTATCAAGCAATTTGCATCCTTGGTGAGCGTTTGCGCGACGTGCAATCGATGTAACGAGTATAATAGGTCGCGAGTGGTACCTCGTAATGTATGCACCTACGCCAGTTGTGTCCAATTAATCATTTTCTTTTGCGGCGTGTCGTAATGCAATGAGATCTCTTCTGAATGTATAATTAAAGATTGCAGGAGGCGTAAAGAAAAAACTTTTAGGAAAGAAGTGGAACGGTAGTGCAAAGTCGATTAACCCTCACCAGTCTCTACTCAGGTTGAAGGTACATGCGCAGCTGGCGCGAATGCGAGGTGTTTAATGAAGCAAATCGGAGAGAGCGTTTCGAGTTCTACGAAATCAATTAATGTAGGCGGAGAGAGAGAGAGAGAGAGAGAGAGAGAGAGAGAGAGAGAGAGAGAGAGAGAGAGAGAGAGAGAGAGAGAGAGAGAGGAAGTTTAACAAATTGTCAGGCCGCTTTTGATATGCGCTTGAAAGAGATATTTTCATGGTATTCCATCGTACAGCAAATCGAAAAGTTCGCGTTATGCACGAAATATCGTATGCATCATCGTCAACATATGAATCACCGCACCAATTCCGGTCCACGAATTATCGATTATACATTTTCGATAAAATTCAGAGGATTGACTGCACGGAGTAAGGGCTTTATCGAGTATTTTAAGAGAGGAAGAAAGAATGATCATCACCATAAATCAGATTCGAAAGCATTTGCGATATTCCGGATACGTCGAGTACGCGAGGATGATAAGATAAACCACGCACGTGATTATCATGCAACACGGATTTTCCAGAATCCCAGTGTCGCGGAACATATGGCCATTAATAATACGATGAATTTAAGAGAATTTAATCATCGCTCGGCATTATTAACTCTGTAAAGTCATTTGACCCTTAGTTCCGCAAACACATAAAACTAAAAGCTAGAATAAAATACTCCGTCTCTTTCTCTCTCGTTGGAAGATAGAAGTTTTAAATTAACTCATACGGGTTGATATCGGACGTATCAGCACTTTAGGAACGAAACGAGTAAAGATAGCTTCGGAAGATAAAAGATCGTTTTTCTCAGGAACTATAATGCAAGCCTAACAATCGACTTTCGTTTCCAAAATTACGAGACACTGACTGACGATGCTGTTTGAACTCAACGCTCGAACTAAACACTCGAATTCAAAATCTCTTATTCCTTCATTTTATGGGTGCTCCAGTATTCTTCGAAAACTAATAAAACCTGTTAAACACCATCGATAAAACTACAAGTGATATAAACGAATAAAGCACTAATATAACAATGGAAGAATATGTTTAATTAAAACGAACATTAAAAAAAATAATAATAATCTCTCTCTTTTGTATAAATACTTTATATTACCTTGAATAAGCTGTCTAGTAATGAACAAATTCAAACTCGTCCAAGCATAAGTATTGCATTCCTAGAAACTTGTTGTTCGCCTTGGATTAATGCAAATTTGTTTTAATTACTGATGCAGCTGTAAGATAATAATGTTACAAATACTGTAATATTTATGCTGAAGGCAGCTTACTTATAGCGGTGCAACATTTTTTTTCTGCGCTGAAAGTTCTCGAGAATTATTAGCGACAGAATCGCGAGATGTAATTAGCAGATTACACGTTAATGAACTTCAAACTAATGCAAATTTTCTACTGATAAAAATTCTGATGCTTCGGATTACTGTTTCACTATAAGCCGGCACATACATAATTTACTACATTTCCCCGTTTAAATATGATATTTACCGAGACATCACACGTCAGAATAATTTAGTCGGTTCGCGTATCCGAAAAAATTTTTTGTCACATTATAACAATCATCCGCGTGTACATCTTGATTTGTTACATCTACTATTCCTAATAACTCTAATAAGAGATATTTAATTCCTAATAAGAGATGTCCGATTAATTATTGATAGTCCCTGCCTATTCATGGGTAAGAATCTAGGATTCAGGTATATTAAGTTATCTAAGCCAAATTATCAGAACACGAAATTTTATATGGAATTAATTTGCTAATTATTTGCTATTTCTTTCTTTTAAAAGTAATTTTTTTGCTCACACAGCTATTTCAAAGTTACGAAGGGCTGGATAACTTAAGATTAAGCTATCCAGCCATTGTAAAAAAAACATATACATAAGTCAAAGCAAAAAGTTAATAATACCAAAATTATTTGCTTGCAAAAATAATTTTTTTGCTTACAGTATTATAAATTTACAAAGGGCTGAATAGCTTAAGATTAAGCTGCCACGCCATTGTAAAAAACAAAAAAAATATTTTTGCAAGCAAAAAATAGCAAATAATTTTGGTATTATTAACTTTTTGCTTTGACTTATGTATATGTTTTTTTTTACAACGGCTGGATAGCTTAATCTTAAGCTATCCAGCCCTTTGTGACTTTTTAATAGCTGTGTGAGCAAAAAAATTGCTTTTAAAAGCAAAAAATAGCAAATAATTAGCAAATTAATTTCATATAAAATTTTTTGTGTTCTAATAATTTGGCTTAAATAGTTTACTATACCTCTAGGATTCAATAATCTGTTTTTGGGCTACCTCTCTCTATTATTCCCGTTGCCTACAAACCCTATGAAAACAGGTCATTCGTGTTAATGATTTATTCCGTATGGCGCACTAACCCTGCGGAGAAACGACGAACAGCAGCGGCTTCGCCGTGCCGTTGCCGAAGCGTACTCCCTGAAGTTTAGCCTTGCAACCGATAATTCCTTCGATAATATTGTTTTCGCGCATAATTAACTCCCTGGGCAGCGCGCGTGTACGCCTCTGTGCACGTCGCCTCTGCCATGAAATTTTCGTCAGGCGAGCCGCCCCCGTGAAACCGATAACCGTCGACACGAGGACGACGATGGTGTGCGACCGCACGAAAATGGCGCGCAGGATGAAAGTTATCGCAAGAGATGAGAGGGGCTGGAGACACGATCTTGGCCCTGACGTCAGGGAATGAGCAGGAAACTGAGTGTCGCCGCTATCCGCCAGGACGAATTATTAATATCCACGCTGCGAGTCGCACTCGCACGGAAGCGACAGGCGGAAAGTTTCTGTGATCCCCGGCAGGATCACGGCCTGGCGTTTATACGGCGACCGGTATTAATACAGCAATGATAATCCGCATTATATAAAGTTCGTTTTATGCTCGCGACGTCGAACTGGCGACGGATGCTACCGTCTCCCATTGAGTCGATAAGATCGGTTTAACGGCGAAGTTTCCTGTGGATGGAGAAATTATTGATAGGGCACATCAATGATTTCTTCTTTATCGAGAAAAAAGAGGAAACTAACGATAGGTGGGAAATAGAGAGTAACAAACTTTCTGTGAGTTAAAAACTCGAACTCTGCTCGATAGTTCGAGCTATTCCATTTTCCGCTACTCGCGGTTCAAGAGTTCAAGGACCCCTATTTATTATGACGATGCCCGATATACCGATGTATCGAGGTAGCTCCTCCACGAACTCCCGACGGGAGCCCTGTATGGGATTTCGATCTCTCCTATACGTGCTAGCCGTATAACGGCAAACGATGGAAAATGGAGATGGATTACATTGAGTATAATCAGTGAATTCGCACGTAATGATCGATGAGTTATAAGATTTGAATTTAGTGTCACGAATAATTCTCAGGAGACAACATTTTTTTTAAATTAATATTACAGTTGTTTTGTAAAATGATGTATTTCAAGCAATAATATAAAATATGCATAATGATTACTCATTTTGTGGAAAGGTAATTTCTCGGAGGCGCGTACAGTCTGAGATACGAAAGTTCGGGATTAATACGATTATCCGGCTTTAGAAATGGACTTGCGATGATGAGATCTTTATACGAACTCGAAAGGACTGGACAAAGGGAATAGCGCAGCTAGGATTATAGCAGAAACTGGTAAATGCCGTCAGTAGCGTTACTACGTGGAGTAAATCGTGCACCGCCGAGTTTGGAAGTTCTCCGCGCTCAGCCATCGCCCTTTCTCATAGCGATAGACGCTCGTTTGAGGCGTCTACTCTTGCGATCAATCCCGGTATATCGGCGTCGCTGTATACAAAGTGGCTGGCGGCTCTCTGTAGAGAGGCCGATCAAAAGCATTCCTAAAGTTTATTCTGGCCGAATCCACGCCGCCCTTCGAAAAACATCGAAAAATGGAATATCATCGTTAGCGATATGGCTGAGCTATGGTTATTGCAACCTTTGAAATGTCCCTTGAAGTTTCTTTATACCGTCTCTCGTTCTTCGCTCAACTCGAATAAACTGCACCGAGCGGGAACTTAAAAGTTCGAAGGGTCAGGAGAAGAGCTTGCGAAAATATCACCTCGGACGCTAGTCACCTGAGAGAGAGAGAGAGAGAGAGAGAGAGAGAGAGAGAGAGAGAGAGAGAGAGAGAAGTGACACAGAAGCCGGCCTGATAACCGTTTAACACGTCGTGAAATTTTTCGTTAAACTAAACCTTCACCGACTCGGAAAAGTGGTTCCCGTTCACCGAGGTGCGAGAAACGCGAGCAAAAAATAGCTCGTCGTTTTTCAGCACCGATAATCGACGTGGCTTCACGCAGAATATGACGTTTACACGGCGAAAATTTCTGCTCGATCAAAAATTTACGTATATTTACGAGGAGCTAACTTCCGCTTGTCACTTCTGCTCATCTAGAAAAGTGATCGATAAAACGAATGTTTACCGATAAAACGTACTATTGCCTTACTAAAGGCGGTAGCAGATACTTCGAAGAAGACGTTACCCGTGTAAATATGTAAACTCGGTTAATTGCTCGAAATCTCGTATACCGGTGTGTCGTTAACATTGCGACATATAGCTTCGCTTCGCGTTCGCGATCTTGAACGATGTCCAAGTTTCAGCGCGCGGTTGCTATACTTCGCCCTGCTTGAAATACAGACACAATAAAGGGAAACTTTTGCCGCGAACAACTTGCAGCGTTTCTTACGCTCTGAATTCTATTTCGCTTGCAAACTGTTCAGACTGATACTAACACCCACCTCATAATTTATATATAAAATATCTCACGTATGTAACTTAAGAGCTATTGTTGTCTGCATATTAAAATAACTATCATTTACTTGTGTCAACTTTCTGTATCTACTTATATCTGTATACAGAGAAAAAATACACGACCATTGCTGCACTTGTTACTTACAAAAATTCGTAGTTCATGATAAATGAACGAGACGGATGAAATATTTTAAGAGGTGTCAGTCTCGAGGAAAAGCTCAGAAGATCTCGTTTCCGAACGTGGATAAGATCAACCTTCGTTTACGAATGGTTTGGGAGAGGATGGTTTCCGTGTGCCTGATAACGCTCCTTCTTCCTTTTCCTGAAGAAAACCCTCCCGCGTGTTCGCCTATATATAAGTACGTATGGATGTGCACGTGCGCGGCTTAAAGTGCGCCAGACTACCGCAAATCGACCACCGAAAGTCCTCATTCAAGAAAATCGAAGGAACGAGGTAATGCAACGTAACGCGGGGAGTCATTTTGCATCGTCGCTTTCGCGAAAATCAGCATTTTACGGGAATTTTCGTTCGGTGAAAATTTTTTGATCCTATCGCAACTACATATTTTTCATACATATAAAATACATGCTGTTACTCACGTATTTTTATCTACGTGCTCGAATTTACATGAAATTTAACTATTTGTAGAGAGAGAGACAGGATAAAAAGTTTCACAGAAAATATTCTAATATTTTTTCTAAGAAATTCTGAGAAAGTTGCTTTGAGGTGAATCACTTTCAGTTATCAAACATCGTATACTAAATTGATAAAATCAATTTTACCGATTTTCGCAAATCAAAATAATCGTAGTTTAAAGACATAGGCCGGTATTCATAGTCAGATCTTATTTATAAGATCGTCTTAAGTCTTAAGTTCATCTTTAGATACGTAGCCAATGAAACGAGTCTGACAGCATCTGAAGATAAACTCAAGAGACCATCCTAAATATAAGATCTGACTATGAATACCGGCCATAATTATTATAAAATATAAAATGGTCTTGAAAAAATAGCTTTGTGCGAGATGTAATGCGTGCCGAAGCGTGATTTCTTTCACAATTTTCATGTTTCTGGAAATGCTACTATCCCAATCGGTGGTACGGGGTGCGCGCGATTTTGCGCGACAACACGCGAAAATAATGGTTCGCGCGATAACGCTATAATGAAACACATTGTTGTCGTTATTGCGAGCATTTCATCTCCATTATCGATGACACATTTCCGGTGTCATGGTGATGAGACGTGGCGCACAAATATGCGGCCCCACACGAGCAAGCGAGCGACGTGGGAACGATAAAAAGAAAGTAGGTCTCTGCCAGAGACGGCACCATTCAAACTGTTGTGTTTTTGCTGAAGAGGGGAAGTATAACGAGAAGATTTACAATAACAATACTTTGTCATACCAAAAGCACGCCGTAAAAATTCACAATAAAATCCTCTCAAATTTCAGCTAAACTTTTCACACTACTTGCGACGATCTCGAATTGTATATCATTGAAAAGGACGTCTCAGTTTTTTCCTTTCACTTGCGTTTCTTTTGGACATCCCGAGGGACATGGCAGGGGATTCAGATAATTCTTTAAAAAAAAAAAGGCTTTCAAAAAATCAAGAAGACACATGCAAAAAGTTTGTCGAGGCGAACTTACGAGTGGTAGTAAAGATGATTATAAGTATAAAGGAGGTCTGAGTGGATTGAGCTTGAAGAGCTTGAAACAGTTTCTTTTTCATGTGACGGTACTCTTCAATCACTTCTTGCTCCTCGCAGACTTCCTCTCGTTTCCTTTTACGCTATCGCCTCTTGCCCGATGCTATCGTTGTAGTTTTTACGACGATACTTTTTCTTACGCAAATGCCCACGAATTTTTCTCTCTGGAAGGAATTTACCTACTTTCTACATATGTACACGGTTGGAGCATGTATCCCTTTTAAATCATTGTTCAAATATTTTAAGAACGTTCGCATTCTCTCGTCTCGAATACTTGCGAATACTCCAAGACTGTTTATCCTCCAAAGATAACTCCGGAACGAACGAATCGTTTTAATCAAACCGCCGAGGATCTGAATCTAAAACTAAGGAGAGATAACTCAACCGTATGCAAAGCGCAAGCTGGCTTTAATCACAGCCAACGGCGGTTTAAGTCCGATCGCTGTTTCCGCACGCAAATTGCCGCCCTTTTCCTAACGATACGTCGCTCAGGGTTCTTTGTGATCCGCTCGTCTTCCGAAAGCGCGGGAAGCACGAAGAGAGACTTGGCGAATAACAATCGCTACGATGTATAACACCGGTTTTCTGCGCTTAACTTCGTCCCTTGACTCACGGACAGCGGGAAAATCCAAGCTGGCTCGACCCGGCAGTATATACCGGAGGGTTTACATAGGTCGTACCACCTGGTAGATACATCGCTGCTCGTCGCTTACCCGACGAGCAGGGTAAGTGAGAGAGAAGGGGAGAGGAGGTGAATCGCGTGGTGGTTGCGATAGCAGCGGGGGTCGCGGTTAGGAAGACGAAGGCAGAGGACGAAAAGGGCGGCGGTATAGGTAGCAGAGGCGGAGAGGCGGGAGGGGGATGGCAAAAAAGAGAGCCGCGGTAGGGGGTGGCGGTGGCGGGCGGCGAGTGGGGTCGAAGCGGCGGTAGCTGAAGGAGGGAATGACCCCGCGTACCCGGGGTCAACCGTTGCACTATGCTCTCCGTGTCTCATAGTCATGGACGAGCCTCATTCGCTCGCGCGCCCTGATATACGGGTTAGGCGTGTCGTGTATATGTATACACAGGCCTGGAGGAAGCCATCTGAGCACACCTGAGTCAGGTGGTTGTTCCTGCTTGCCTTACTGTCGTGTCGTATACATATACATGCACGACGCAGGTATATTGCGCATCGCTGCGCCACGCCGTCGACGCGATGGCGATATTTATGAATACACGCGGGATGGCGAGACGACAACGCCGAGCATTATTTCTCGTTATTGTCAACCGATATATCTCTCTGGGCCCACTCCACTCGAACGATCCTCTCGCCTAGACGTCAGCTATCTCACCCGAACACTCGCCTATGCAAAGTATATGGGAGAAAGTAGAAACTCGACAGAGGAAATATTTCCATCTAGTTCCATGCGGGAACAATGCATGTTAAAGGCCGTGGCGTGTAACATCAGGAAAGATACATCGTAAAGTAACGCAAAACTATTTTGCCCGTCGAGTTTGAGACCTGCCGGAAAAAAATATCGAACGAGAGAGCGTTCGAGAGTGCGCGACACGACATCCATTTGACGAAATATCGACATCCTTTAAAACTAACAATGCGATTATTAATAATCAGACATATGAGAAAATCCTATGCTAACAATTGTCCACGTTTTTAATCGTTTAATCTCGGACGTAACGTGTGAGTAAGACACATAGCGAAATTATAGGACATTCGCGAAGCACTAGACGTTAATAATTCTGATGGCTAGCTATCTTTTCATACTCGGAAAATGCACGAGAACGATACGCGTAAAAATGCACGAAATTTGTATACGTATCTTCTCTCGAGCGGTTCTTCCGCGAGCACTGGATTATTTCGCAACGTCAAGTCAAGTCAGATTTCAGTATCGCGCGCGCAGCTATTCGCGGAACAGTGAGCTTCCGCTTTCGAAATCGCTTTATGCGCGATCATATTTCTTGGCCAGCCGCGCCTATATTTTCCGCCTAGAACAGCAGATATCCGTGGCGGTATTAAGTTATGATGGATATAACCGTCCTGCATCCATCATAAAATCAAGTTACAGTTACGTACAGCTATCGCATGACGTTTCGATATCGATTCTACGTACGTATATATGTCCGGATCCGACGGTGTGTGTATGTGTGTACATGTATCCGCGAGACGCAAGACGCTGTATAAATCACGTTCCTAAGTCGATAATCGAGCGCGATACGCACGAGACAATGAGAACGAGAGATGTGCGATAACGGTAAAGGTGGCTACGATCGATTTGCGTATCGCGCAACAGTATCACGTCCTAGTGCCGCTAGATTATAATCCAGCGCGCGGCATTGTAATTTCTCTACGGTATCGCTGAAAATTAAGTGCATCGCGCAGTTGCACAGTCGCACCACCTCGTCCGGTGAGAATAGCGCGGCGAGAAATGCAAGCGACAACTTTTTCACGATACTTAATGCCCGCGTCGGCGTCGTCGCAGCGGGCATGCCATCGCGGGCCGCGTCTCCAATTAACGCGATTAGCGATTTCATTAGCACTAATTACATCACGCGTCGCGCTTAACTCGGCCCTCTCACATGTCCACCTCATGGCGCAGTAACGACTGATGTCACGCGGTATATACTTCCGGGATTTCCCTTATTTTTCCCCTCCACGCAACACGCAAATCCGGAAAAGGTCGGAAAATCCTCTTTCAACTTTTTCAACCAAGGAAGGAGTTTTTATCTCCGACGAAAAGCTCGTAAAGAAGTCGAAACTATTTCCAGCCACCCGCCGCTTTTTGCACGGGAATTTAATAGCGCTGTATCGCATGTTTCGCTACGCCAAACCGTGGAGGTTTTAACGACAAGCTTCGATGTGATTCTCAATCGCGTCTGCTTTCTAACATACAAGTTTAACGATTCGTTCAACCTTTTCTTTTCTATTAAATAAGTGTTACTTGAAATAATTATTTAAAGATAAAGGAACAAATTTTTAAAGAGCGGTGGAATTTGTAACTAACAGCTATGAATATAAAATCATGATAATAATTTCAAGATCTTTCAAAGAACCTTAAGCTCGAGAGGATTTAACAAGGCTCAGGCTGCTTCGCTGCAGTACAATTACAAATCTTAAAATCTACCGGCAGATGTTTCATTAATTAATTTCGATAACTATATCGCGCGCCGGGAGTTTAATAAATCATAAGTTTTTCGAGGAAAGCTGAACGAGAGCGACTCACCCGTTACGCTGAGCAGCGACATGGTCTGAGGATCCCCCGTTTTGCTTGGCTCAATCTCTCGAGTTGTCTCTAATTTGCCAAGCGGTGCACTCAATACGGCAATGTAGAGATCCGTACAAAAGTTACGCTGCTTTACGATGAAACACGCCGGTTCGCATAGATACACTGTCTCGTATACGATACGCAGGCTACTATCCTTCGCACGCCTGCACTAATAATCCTTTTTTTCCCCTCTTTTTCTTTCTCTCTCTCCCCTCTCTCTCTCTCTCTCTCCCTCTTTTTGTCTTTCTTTTTCTCTGTCTTCCGTGCTCTTTATCTCCCTGCTCTTTGCTCACTATGCGTCTCTATCACATACAATGTATAAACGCGAGATACGTGTCGCGTCTACACGTACATAGATATACACGTATATGTATATATGTGTGTGTGTGTGTGTATGTGTGTTATATGTGTGTAAAATACGTGTTTATGGTCACAGAGTACACGCTGGTTACGTGCGAATCGAAAGCTTGAAGAGTAAGATCAACGGATATCCCGAATACGTTTGCTCCTTCTTTATTTTTCTCTTCTTCTTAGCAAAAATCCTGTTTACAGTCTGTCACAGGTTGACCGCCGCAGCCGCGGCTAAGCGTCCATCCTTATCGCGATACAACGGCTTATCTGGATCGGCGATACCTGGCCCCTTCTCCTCCCCGTCGCTCCTATACCCTGGTCCACCTCCTCCCACCCTCCCCCACCCGGTGTATACACTGGCCGATGACCGTACGTGACACGAGTTCCTAGGTGCTCGCCTGTAACACTGTTTTCTCTGTATACCGGCGCGCGATGACGATCGATCGGCGCAGGGAATGACTGTTGTAAGCGTTATTACCACCGATTGACTCGCTATCGGTCGTTTACGGCGTCGCGTCGCGAGAGAGGTCGGCTTGGCAGATTAACGTTCACACGTTCGCCTCGTTAATCATACTCTATTACTCATCACTCTCTATACGCCGTCGATTCGGCTAGCAATAGCGAGGCTCTTGGTCACGCGCAACAATGCAGAAGTCCGTTCCGGCGGTTGAGAAAACAATCGTCGCTGCTCGCTGCCTCGCTACTGTTCGCGTCCGCGTCGCTCCGCTTCCTCGGGACTCGTGCCGCTGTCAAATCGTCCTCGCGAACGTCGTCGTCGGCGAGCAATGAGGCTACGATGCCAATAATAGCGATACGCTGGCAATAATAGTGATACGGCAACACCGACGCGATCGCTGTGCAGCCACCGTTGATCCGCTGCGGCTCGATCAAGTTGCTGTTGTTGTCGTTCTCATGTACCACGCGACGGCCGCAGTCGCGAGACAACATCGCCGAGACAGCGTCGCTATGTAGGTCTGTCGTTGATCGCCGTTTTCCACCGACGTTGTGGTAAGCTCGACCGAGCGTCTCTCGCTTCAGGAGTAGCGGCCACCGTGCCACCGTCGTCGTCGTCGTCGTCGTCGTCGTTGTCGTCGTCGCCGCCGCCGCCGTCGTCACCGTGCCTCTCGTTATTATCATAGTAGCGAGGACCGCGGGGGACGTGCCGAGTCGCCGCCGTCGCGCGTCTCTCGTGCTCGTCAGGGGAACGTGCACCACCAACGACGCCAGACACGTCGTCGCCGTCGTTCCGAGGCGCGACCGGTCACGCGCATTTCACCACGGTGCCGTGAAAGAGCGCCGGGCACGTAAGACAGAGAGAGAGACGAAGAGAGCAAGAAGGAGAAAAAAGGAGAAAGAACGGAGGGAAAAAAATGGGGAGAGAAATTGGGGAAAACCGCGCGCTCCGGGACCGAACTCGGAGCGATGGATGGATAGTGAGAGAGTGAGAGAGAGAGAGAGAAAGAGAGAAAAGGGGAGAAGGAGAAGGGGACGAAGGGACGAAGAAGATCGGAGGAAGCACGCGGCGTCACTCTTCGAGAATATCTCTCACGTATACACAGAATACCGTTCTCTCTCTCGTTTCCTTTCTCCTCCCCCCTCGCTCCTGGCACCCCTCGCTCGCTGGCTCTTGCTCTTCACGCCGTTTCCGTGTCGACCGCGGCCGCGTAACCCGCACGCTGTGCACTCGACTTCGCTCCGCCGTACACGGGGGGAGGAGGGTAGTAGTAACGTGCGTCAGCGACGTGCAGCGTTACCGGAGGGTGGAACCGTGTCGCACGCGCGTAATCGGAGCGCGGTACGCCGCGTTCGCGTGCGGTTGGCCGCTCGATCTGTCACCGACGCCGACGTTGTGTCCCGCTGGAACGTTATTGCGAACGTACGCGGACTGCGCGACGTCGAGCACTGTGCGAACGGAGACGCCTCCGACACGCCGCCGCCATTTTGCTACGTCAAAGGGGTGACAGCGCCGGCGCTGACAAAGCCGGCCAGATCCGAGGGACGTCGGAGCCGCCCGACGTGCCGCTCGGTGGCGAGACCACCGTGAACCTCGCCACCGCGAGCCACCCCCTCTCGGGGGTGCGAGCCACTCGGATCGGTCCCCCGTGGTCCTACCTTCTTCTCCTCGCCACCGCCAGCGGAGCTGCCTTTTTCGACGATGCGTTCGCTCGTTCCAGGGGGTGCAACGTCTTCAGAAATCGTTGCGGACCCGGCCCGCTTCGTGAGCGATCATTCGGAGTTCGAGGGGAGTTGGATACCCTCATCCGTATCCCCGATTTGCACGACGCTTGAACGTTACTTTTATGCGGTCAAAAATTCCTCGAGTAAATATTTAAAATGCCCAGCGGGGTTCGCCTCGTGGATTTTCTCGAAATTACATCGCGTAAAACGCACTCGGCCGCGCGTGTTTTTTATAACGTGAGAGGACTGAATTTACCTCTTGGAAGTTGGGTCGATCCCCACGGTCGCCTCGCACCCGTGCAAGCTAAGTGATCCTAATTAGCGATGCTGTCGAGTTTCGCTCGAATTTCCGGAGCGAATGCACGTCGCAAACGCGGCGAGACTCGTTTTCGCGCACTAATACTAAGAGAGAGAAAGAGAGAGAGAGAGAGAGGAGATTAGTCTCGCTGCAAGATGCCTAATTCCGATAACAGCTGCCTACACCGCCATCCGTGATTACTTTACGAGGCGATGGCGATCTCTCTAGTTACTTCGAATAAACGTTATCCCGTCGCCATCACGAAAGGCTATAAAAAGAAGACCGAAATCGTTGCATGCCGACAGCACGATTGAATTTATGCGCCCGGAACGAACAAAAACCTGCTGATCCATATATTCCCAATAATACGTGCACGAAATAATTTTATTCTACAAACAACACGCGCGGTTGCCAGAACGAATAATACGTTACAGCGCGCCCCCGCAGGCTTCCCCAAAATTAGCTAAATTCATGATATCCCGCGCGTAAGTATTTCAGATAGAAAATTGGCTCATTAGGATGCCTGTGTAAACTGTTTTCTCGTTAGCGTGAGAAAGGGTCGTAAATGCGGGGTTGAACGAGCCGTGGCACACGCAATGTCTGGTATTCGGACTCTCTCTGTAAATGCCATCGCGGAACAACGTTACCACTATCGCCGATCGTAACGTCGCGATAAGAAAATTTTGCACATTGTCATAAAGATACTCGAGCTTTAATTAATTTTGCAATCTGCTTCCCATTCAAGTCCGGTGAATGGATTTGTAAAGATTCGCCGATATACACGGACGATGCGACGCGTCGCGAAGCAAGTAGTTACGCCGCGTTACGGCGCGGCGCGTACTCGATAAGTAGTAAATCCCGCTCGCGCGCGACGCGTAAATAGCGAGTCGCGTTACTGACTCGTACTACTGAAGAAACGAGAAAACTACGCTCTCGCTCCATGATTATCGTAAATTTCTTAAGCAAAATAAGATGTACATATTTCTCTTGTTAACGTTTGTTGAAAGGTCTAAAAATTGAATAACTCTCAAATATTTTATTCAGACCGAGAACAGCTAAAATTATAAAGAAGGTTTAAGAAGAAATATATCCGACCCAAATTTTTATGATATGACGATAAAAGCACGTATGTATGCATGTTACGTGTATTCATATCTCCATAAATTTTACGAAGAAGCTTTTGAATGGAAATTCTATCTGATCTTTTCAAAAAGTTCTTTTCAAAAATTATCAGCGTTGTTATATTATTCTTTCGTTATAAATATTTTGTGACATATTTCAAGTTACAAAAAAAATTAAAAAAGTAGCTAGTGTGATTATTTTGTTGATTATTTTCTCATGAAAAATTATTTCTTGACATGTAGACTACTCAGCTATTTTATAATGCGATTAAGCATTAATTATATTTATACGTGCTGATGATCAGATTCTAAATGCGAAGGAAAATTCGCGGTATCGATTCATCTCTAAGATCCAATTGCTTCGTCAACGACGTCAGTTCGATGTAGAGCGATTTCATTAGGCCTGGTTATAAATAGTCTTTCATGCTTCATAGTTATCAATAAGAAATGCATCGTGCACGGTAGCAACGACGTTCTCTTTGGACATCGAGGCGCATGCCGCTGTCATACATTGCTGTAAGCTCTTTATTCCACGGCAAACAACGACACTGTTGTGTCGGAAATAATAAAACCCGTTGCTTTCGAAAAAAAAAGAACATTCTGAAAATACTAAAACGTTGTCGTAGAGAACTTCGGTGCGTTTTACCAACTCGCGTATCGTGTCTATGCCCACGTACAGATAATATAATGTCTTTATCAATAACGATTACCGCACGCGGCCAGATTATAGCCTTTGACATAACGTATTATGAAACCAACACGACTTCTTTTTATACATCGTGGTGTGGTTTGAAACTCAAGTACTGTGAAATACTCGCTGTTTGAAAATTTTATCTCGCAATTACTCGTAATTGATATGTAATTCGAAGCGAAATTGAATCGCGAGCCCGTTAAATAGCAACAATTCGCACTGATGCGTTTACGATCGTTGTAATCAGCGTAGCACGGGACAAACGGTATCACGTGATGCGAAGCGTGAGACGCATGAATGAACTTTTTATAGAAAGAAAAAAAAAATAAAAGAACAGCATCCGCTCTGGAAACGGTTTAGGTCGGAGATTGCGGGCTTCAAGTATCGCTGACTCACGGGCTGCAGTCGCGATCGTGAAAGGGAACGACGGAAGAAGAAAAAACGAGGGGGCGGAAAGGAGGCAGGGGGAACCGAGTCTGTGTACATACAATGCGTAACAGTAAAAAAAAATAAACGCGCGGAGCATGACACTCGCGATACGCGTGTACGAGTGGTCGCAACTCGGCGCGCGTATACGAAACATTTATCAAATTGTTGTTAAATGACGTATTCACTAGTCCAAACGTTCTCCGGATATCACCGAGGCCGCCTATCTCACGGAATCGATACAATTATTTGCGCGATAATGCGAGCCGATTTATGTCACGAGGATGGTGTGTCAACCATCGAATTCACGACTAATTGAAACGTCCTGTGAAACGCTCACGAGATATCGAATAATCTTTCCAGAGACACGTATAATCCGTCAAACCGTTTTTCACGCGCGAATTCCGCTATACCGTTTACACGTTAATCGATCGTGTTAAATGTTGAAAGCGCGAAACGTTAGAACTCGCATAGAACATATACATTTTTATAGTGCGTTCTTTCAAAGCATTTTTTGTCGAAGCCAATATAGATTTACGCAACATCGAAAAATGTGAGACACACGAATATTTATTTCATAAACGCTGGCAGGGATTTAAAAGGTGTGAACCATCACCTCAAATTTCAACGACCGAAATCATTTTTCCGCAATAAATGCTAAAATGTAACGGAAAAAAGCGAATTTGTCCCGCCGAGCGCGGATGTTCCATCTCTTTAAACCTTGACATTTATAGCATGCGGTAAAAGTACGTATCTCATATTCTTCACACTAAAAATTTGCGTCGGTTTTGAATAAAAAAAGGTGCGTGTCGCTTCTAATAAATACGTTACCTTGCCGGACTCGCAGAATCGGCGGAAGACCCGGGAAGACCCCACGAGAAGGACGACGAGGGAGATACCTGCAAACAGATACGTTCAGTTTAATTCGATGTTGACGTCTTTGTGGAAAAACATTTAAATAACGCAGCGATCCGCTTTTTATACAAAACGCGATTGACCGATGCAAAATGTGCCAGTGGTCGTAAAAGCCGTATTGATCAACCCTGCGCCGACGACGCGCCACTTCCGTTAATCCAGACGCCGCGCCAGCCGGGGAGAGAACGCCGATATACCGAAATTCTCCGTGTTACACATGGACCATTAATACTGAGCGTGTGGCATTCCGTTACTATATTCCGAGATGCCTATCCCGAGGATGAAGGCTAGTCGCGGCGTCGTGACATCCACCCGGCCATCGATCACAGTTAAATTACCTGCCGCGCGTTCTCGGAGCCCGTATACACACTCGGTCCAACGGACAGATCGAGGCTACCGGAGAATCGTGGAAAACGAGACGCTCTCTCGCACTCGTCCACACGCGATAAATAAATAATTTAAAAATAAATATAACAATTTACGCGGTAACGTTATAAACGTATCTCTGTAATTCGCGAGTATGAATACCCGGCGATCGAGCTTTTCGAAACGTACATAAAAGCAGCCGTAAATTTTGCATCGCTCGATTATCGCGTCGTAATTGATTGCCGGGCGGTGTATAATTAATAATCCCCTCCTCGCCGAAGCGGCTTTCGTTGCGACGCGTGTCAGAAATAAAGCGATATTCGGAGTACGATCGCGCGTTTCGATTTTCGAACGCGTTTTGCGCGCGCTCCGAGCGGGCGCGGGGCGCCGCGCCGCGAGCTCCCCTTTGTCGACGGTTTTCTCTTAACCCCATCACGGTTGACCGGCTACGCCCGGGCCGATTGCGTTATAAAAAATGCACGAGCCCGTCCGTCGTCGAACGGGCCGGATAAAAAGTATGTAACGCGGACGAGATATGAGCCGCCATATACGAGCCGCGAAACTGATTCGCCAGATTGAGAAAGGCGTTTGCTCGAGTCTGCTTTATCGAATATCTATACCGCCATATTGTGAGAAAAGGGAAAAAGTAAGGAGAGATCGATCTAATATGGAAGAAGAGCCCGCGCGGCGAGGGTCTCCTCCGATCAATTCTGACTCGCGCTCGTTTACGCGCGTTTTGATGGTTCTCGTATATGCGATAAATATACAGTAGCATTTCGCAATATTGTAATGGACAAACCGTTTTAGATTCTCCTGACCGCTCGATCCCCGCAATCGCGCGCAACTCTGCAACCGCGAACCGCGAACCGCGAACTTGGCGCGTCGCTACACCGCCGGCCGCCGCCACCGATCGCGCTCTCTCGCGGCCGATCTCGGCGTCGACTAAGTACCGCGTCGGTAATCGAGAATCTCGATTCGAGATTCGATTTGAATGTGCGCGAAAGCGAAGGAGAAACTTGAGAGTGGACGGTTTCACGTTTGTACGTATACACTTACTTTATTTATCTTTTTTATTTTATTTTTATCCTCTTCTCTCTTTTGTAATTTTTCTTCACGTTACGAAGAAACATGCGATAAATGAGCGTTCGGTAAAAATAGAATATGCAGCATATATCGAAAGATAAAACTGTTTAATCGTCTTTCGGATAACGCATAAAAAACATAATAATAAAGTGTTTGATTCGAGCAAAGCCATGTAAATTAATTGTATGCACAATCGTGTAAAATACATTCGAAAGAAGAGAAGGAGATGGCATTGGACATAAAAAATCATTTTCTTAAATGTAAACACTAAACGCTTATAAAAAATTAAATGGATAAATAACAAAGGACTCTCGGTAATGAAATTAATAAGTGACGAGTGAAAAGGGGCTTTGAGAGACTGCTGAGAGTATGTGTTACAATGCGGTTGACAGTGCGTAAGTTAACGAAATTATTTTGGGACAGAACAGAGCCTGTAATATAGCGCGTTACCCGTTGGAAATATTCCTGGACTGATCACTGACCACGTAATTCAATATCCACGTTTTGTATACGTACGCAGAGGCGCCACTAGACGGATATTCCACCTGAAACGCGGGCATGTCCATTTCTGCCAACGCAGATTAACTTTAATCTCGGTTTAACTTACTTTTCTACCCTTTTCTAGTTGTAAGAAATAAAAAAAGATAAAAGGTAAGTTAAACCGAGATTAAAGTTAATCCGCAAATGGATAGAAATGGACATCGGACTTCTCTCGGCGAGGATCATATGTCGCGCGCCTGCGCACGGAGGACCTGGTCGCGGATACTTTCGAGTCGATAACGACGTCATGACATACCTCGCGACATATCGGGCGATTCGGTGCGATTACGCATCAATTCAACGACACGTCGAGCAGAATCGATCACGCTCGTCCTAAATCGTGTCATCTGTCATCTTTACGTCGGGCTGACGGGACGGTCGTGCCGTCGAGAAAGAAAGGAGCCGCAGCGGTGACCAACTGACCAGCGCAGCGCGCAGCGGTGACGGAGTTTGACGGATGAATTGACGGTGGATCGGGGAGATTGCACAGGTTGGAGAGGTTTCGCCGTGGCGACGACAGACGGCGCTGAACGCCGTCGGCCGAATGACGTTCGCACGGCGGAGGCGCATCGGCGACTGGTCACGTCGCCGTGGCCGCCGCAACCAATTGGCGGCCGCCGGCGCGTACCACGTGATCGAAAAAATCGAAATGGTGGACGTATCGGGACGCAGGACCCCGTGCGGTGACGAAGGACGATAAACCTGGGCAAGTGGGCAAGGGTCCCCCGTCCATCCGTGGCGATCGGTGTGACCGTGCGTAAATCCTCGCGGCGGGCGAGCGTGCTATCTCGCGAGGTGCCGCACGGCCAGGTGGAAACCCGCCGCGACGCGATCCCGAGGTCGTCCGCGGGCCCCCGCGGTCCCCAGGCCGGTCCGGTGCGCGCTTGACGGATCGATCCCGCGACACGGTCCACGGTGCCCCGCGATCGACGACCGCGCGCGGCCAGCAGCGCGCGTGTGACCGTGTGTTTACCCAAGTGTCAACCCGCCCCGTATTGTACGCGCGCGTGTCCGCGGTGTCGCCCGCCCGTGTCCCCGCGGCCGATCGCTCGTGAGAGGACGGTGCCGACGGTCGCACGGACGACGTTGGCGCGGCGCGCGTCAAACCGCGGGCGCATCACCCGGCCGTTCGTCGATCCATCCGCGCGAGACGGTGCGCATTGTACGTACGTCCGCGTGCGCGCACGGTCGTCGGCGACGCGAGGAGTCCGCGGAGGAAAGAGCGGATGCGAGAAGGGGAGAAGGCGAACCGAGTCGGGACCTCACGAGGAGTACGAGGACAAGACAGTGGGCTCTCCTTCGCGCGGCGACGGCGGCGGGCCCCGCTGCTCCCGGAGGACGATGCGCCCCAACGTGGATCCCGCGACCGACGGAGGAGGTAAACGGCGACGGCGACGGCGGCGGGCGCGAAAGTGTATCGCGCGCGCGAGGCAGGCACTCACGCATGCCTCGCAACGATGCATTCCTTCGCGGTGATATCGCACGGCGCCCCGTCGGCCCCGTGTGATTCAGCTTCTGCCCCAGAAACTCGCCGCGACGGTTCACAGGCGCGGTTTATCACGTTGACGTTCGCTCGGCCGTCGATCGGCGAGGCACGGTCCGTGACCCGTCAGTCCGCACAGCGGGGGACCCCGTGCGTGTCCCCCAAATGTCATACGGCCGTCGACGTCGACTCCCCTCCCCCTCCCTCTCTCCTCTTCCCTCGCCGCTCGCCGCGCGAGCGGTGCGAGGAAACGAACGATTGCGGTATCGCGGAAACGCTAAATACCGCTCGCGGCATTCCTTTGTACGAGCGTGTACGAGGCGCGGGGCGCTATCAATCGACGAAGTCGCCGATCTCGGGAGAGCCTCTGCCCGTGTATTCCTGGAGGAAGGAGGGGGAGCGGCTCGCGCGGTGTGTTTTTCTCGCGTTCGCGCGCGACGGCGCGGTTATTTGCGTGCCACGCACAGTGTCCCGCAGTCTCGTCGGAAAAACCGTCGTCCCCGGGGTAGGAGTGAGATATTTTTAAATTCGACCGTGCAGCATCGACGTTCGCGGGGCGCGCGCGACACGTGCGTGCGCGTCCCCGAGAAGCGCGACTCGCAGTAGAGTACCGCGCGCGGTGGCCGTCGCCGAGAGCGAGAGAGCGATCGGGGGAAATAAAAAAAAGTTCGATTATTCTTATCCGTTCTTCGCTTTTAATAGCCGTTCCAATAGCCGCCTCCCTCCTACGCGATTCGCGATGTGCGTTCTCTATCCTGCGCTCGTTTAAAATAGAAATGCAATGCACCTGTTCCATTCACGTTCCCGTCGCACGCCCTGAGAGGCGCGTTACAACGTACAACTAAAACCGGGATTGGTTTATTTTATACGCGTGTAACGCGATCCCTCGCTGGATCGATTTAAAATTTTTGCCGTTTCCGTGGTGTTGAACGAGGTATTCAGCTTAAATGTAACCCCGATTGAAATAATATTAGACGTTTAATGTGATCCTGCTTTCGCGCCCTTCTTTACATTAATGCGTTATATGCATTTATTTTATTTTATTTTATTTTTTTTTCAGATAGGACACTTTTCTGATTTAGAGAAAACTTTGTGCAATAGACGGAAATGATAAAGCCGCACCTGTGAAACTATTGCAATAAATATGCTGAAATACTCAAGAGGCACGAGAATATTTACAATACCCGGAGACCTTGGATTTTTGTCAGAACAAGGAAACTAAGTTACTGCCTACCAACAATAGCACACCCACGCCTGTCACCTGTTCAGTGAATGTTGTGATAATAATTTAATGCTGTCGGAAAGGCTCCATTTGACAGTCCGGGTTAAGCGCATGATGTTCAAATAAAGCAGGCTATTCTACGACTCTATAAATACTCTAAAGCTTAATGAACAAATCAGGAACAAGGACCTATCGAATTGACTGAACGTATAAATCTATTGAAAAGAAAGAAATAATTCCAACGACTCTATTTTATTACATTAATAATTATTAACGGTTGGAATACTCTACGATATATTGAGAAAGACCTAGAAATAATTTTGAAAGGGCTTTAAAATTTATTATTGATATGTTTTATGACCACGAGAGATGCAAATTTTTATTTTATATCACACAGATTTATTTTTAAAACTTTAAGTGATACACGTTATTAAAGTTGATTACCTCTCAAAATCTCGAGCCAATTGGCAAGTGTATTTGGCAAAAGTAAATAATCCCAAATTGTATCAAAAGTATAGTAGAATTAACGCGTGTAAATAATCATAAACATTGACGTTGTATTGTTGCAAGCTTGTAAAACAAAATGTATAATAATTATTTTAAACGCTTAAATCAGTGGTTGTACATAACGAGTAAACAAGAAGAAGGGGAAACAACGTATTTGAAATATTATATAGATGACAGAGGACATACTTGCTAACCCTCTTCGATACAAGGTATGCTGCTATAATAGAATGACTTAATTTGTATAATAGATTATCTCTTTGTTTATTTTTATAATCCATGATCTCAGGGTTAAAAAAAAATGGACAACAGTGGGTCTGGAGTGGTGCAAGTATTCGTGGGTGAATGGAGCCCTGAATATGAGGCGCTCTCCATTAAAGCCACGAAACAAACTTCGTCAGCCGAGATAGTAGAATGTATTATTGAAAGACTCGGACTGGTGGACGCTTCTGTTTCGAATGGCTACGAGTTAGCGGAAGTGGTAGGGAATTCTGTTGGGCAGGAATGTAAGGAAAGAAGACTCGGCCCGGCTGAGTGCCCCGTAGCACTAATGTTACTGTGGCCAAAAAATGATACTCAGCAAGAATATTACAGGTCTATTATGTTTGGATATAATAATTACGTTTTATTATATTAGTCGCTTGATTTAAGGTGATTTCTCACGAAACAATTTTTATGCTTGATTTTTCAGATTTTACCTACGAAAAAAGCAACCAGACTACTTGTGGTCTGACAGTAGATTTCCTATGGATCCTCAACTCCTAAAGGACTATTTTAATAGATTCCTTTATCAACCACGTGACAAGGAATATCCAGATCTGTGTCAGCTTCCAGATCTGAATGAGCAAACCCTATTGGATAATCTGAGGGCAAGGTTTTTAGCTGGCAACATATATACTTATGTCGGCAGCATACTAATTGCCTTGAATCCATTCAAATTCTACCCTATCTACAATCCGAAATATGTCAAGTTATATCAAAACAGAAGGTTGGGTCCAGACATACCTCCTCATATATTTGCCATAGCCGATGCAGCTTATCATTGTATGCTTAAGGAGAAGAAGAATCAGTGTATCGTTATTAGTGGTGAAAGCGGTTCTGGTAAAACGGAATCAACGAATTTTTTGTTGCATCACTTGACAGCCCTTAGTCAAAAGGGTTCACATGGCAGCGGTGTGGAACAGACAATACTCAGCGCCGGACCTGTTCTAGAAGCATTTGGCAATGCGAAAACGGCCCATAATAACAACAGCAGTCGCTTTGGAAAATTTATCCAAGTAAATTACAAGGAAAATGGAATGGTCCATGGGTATGTTCTACAGTAATAAACATTCTAAATATAAACTGTAAAATATAAATTACATCTAAATGCATTTTATAGCGCTGTGGTACAAAAATACCTTCTGGAGAAATCAAGGATTGTTTCTCAAGGACGAAATGAAAGGAATTATCACGTGTTTTATTACCTATTGGCTGGCGCGAACGAGCAAGAGAAACAGCTATTGCACTTGGAGAGCTGTGATCGGTATAATTACTTAAATAAAAGCGGTTGCTACGGACTGGAAAATATCGACGAACGACATGAATTCTCGAGATTAAAACAGTCTATGGAAATGGTGGGCTTTACAGCAGAGAAGCAAAGGCGACTCTTCGCAGTTCTGTCGGCAGTCCTTTTGCTAGGTAATTGCCGAATTACCTAGCCATACCATGTGTGTCGCTAAAATAACTCTGCATTCTTGACTTAGGTAATGTTGAGTTTCATCCAAGAAAGTCATATCATCATCATGACGAAGCTGTAGGCGTTAAAAATCCAGAAGTAGTTGCATTGATATCGGAGCTTCTCCGAGTGAAACAAGAAACTCTGTTGGCTGCACTCACTGCCAAACGTGCAAGAGCTTCCGGAGAGACTTTAGTTATTAACTATAGGCTTCCCGAAGCGATTGCGGCACGCGATGCCATGGCAAAGTGTCTGTACGGAGCTTTATTTGATTGGATTGTGCTGCAGGTAATAAAAGTGCCTATAAACAACTATGGTTATTAACTGCACGACACTTGAAATAATTCATATCGCTTATATCAGGTGAATCATGCCCTGCTTTCTAAAAAAGATACTCTCAGAGATCATCAAGGCAATAGTATAGGTGTATTAGATATATTTGGCTTCGAAGATTTCAAAACATGCAACAGTTTCGAGCAATTGTGTATCAATTACGCAAATGAGCAATTACAACATTACTTTAACCAACATGTTTTCCAATACGAACAACGAGAATATAGAAAGCAGGGAATTAGATGGACAGACATAGGATACAGCGACAACTCCGGATGTCTCAATCTCGTCGAAGGAAAACCGAATGGTCTCTTGTGTCTTCTTGATGACCAGTGCAAGTTAGTATTATTGCTTGAATACATTGTTCTTTCCGAAGTTTGTGAAATATGTTTCGAATATTTGACTTTATCTTGCAGCTTTCCTGGTGCGACAAACGAGACGTTGCTACAGAAATTTAACTCTGTGCATAAAGATAATCCATTCTATGAGGCACCGCAGCGCCGAGAAGCGGCGTTTGTTGTACGTCATTACGCCGGTGCGGTCAAGTACCAAGCAGCTAATATGAGAGAAAAGAATCTTGATTTAATGCGACCCGATGGCGTAGTTGGAGTGTTGAAAAATTCCTCCCTTGCTTTCGTGCGGGAGTTAGTCGGCGCTGATCCGGTCGCCGTATTCAGGTGGGCCATACTGCGGGCCTTCTTTCGCGCACACTTTGCATTTCAAGAAGCCGGCCGAGCACACAGACATGGTAGAGGTAGATATTAAATTATGACTTATGACACACGTTGTTTGAACATCTTTAATGCGTCGATTAATTCAAGGAATTAATTTAAAAATATGTGCCTTTTCTTTCAGTTGATGGAACCAAGACGTCTGTACAAAACAGGTACAGAACACCCAACGAGAACTTAATAAGGTAATATTTAAATCTTTTTAGCTTTCTAATTAAATAACGTTTTTTCTATATATGAACGGTAATAAAAGAGTATCAAACGCTTCTGTAACCTATATATATAACAAAGCAAGTTATAGTATTAAATTGAAAATTGTGTGAGAAGAAAGTGCTTGTTGCGCTTGTTTTTTGGACATGTTTGATCTGTATATTGTCTCATCTAGTATGAATCTACGTTGTGCGTCAATAATACATGCATCACGCTCTGACAAAGTTTTGGTATTTATAAATTAAGACGAATCTATTATATTTATATTGGCCATATGTCTTTTATCCCTTTGTAGCCATCTTGTGACGTTGTCGACAGTCAATCTAACTATTAACCGAATTGCGTAAGTGGTCTTTCGATCCACTGTATGTGTAATTTTTGCAAATGTTATATTTTGTTGATATATCCCATGGATTTACAACAAATTAAAGTATATTAATATATTTGTGACGATCAACCTCAGCTGTAAATAATTTAGAAAAATATTTATTCTGAGAGTAAATTTGTAAATCCATATATATTTTGCTCCAAATATGTGTGTCTACAGATTTTATTTTGATTTATGTTTGCACCCCTCGTGTTAGCTATAACTAGAATGCAATTTCCATGACATTTTCATACAATTACATTCTATCATTGTACAATGTTCTTCTTGTTATTGTATCTGGGCATGATTTATGACGCAAAACTGAATTTCCTTTTATACAGTTCATATCTCAATCATCTCATTTTTTCTACTTTTCGAATCATTCATCAATCAATGAAACATCCCTGAGGAATGGATATCACATATATGTAAAGCTCGGTACACGCGACCGAAAAAAGCATATATTAAAAATAAACAACCAATTATTTATAAACGATAATTAGTTAATCGTAAGGAATATCGTCGGTCGACGAAATAATTAAGAACTAGAAAATTTTTCAGTTCACACAAACATACTCGCCCACCAAGTTATCAGAAGCAACGCAGTGTATGTTTACCACCGGCCACTACTCCTTCTGCTACATTATCTTCTATACAAACCGAAAACGACAATATAAACAACAATCGTCTATCGTGGCCACAATTTAGAAACATTAATCAGACGCAACACCCGTCAAACGTTGCGTCGTCGAAGGGTGGTTACATATTAAGGGGCAGGGAAGACCAGTCCCATAGTAATAATAAATTCAGACGAGATACTCACACACCGCTAGAGAGGGTGCTTCCAAAAGACGAAGCAAACGTCATGGAACGCGCTAATCAGATTGTCATGTATGTAAAACGTATCTATTCGATATACTCATTTAATAACGTAATTTAAGCTACAGAGAAAAATTACTGATCTACACCAAGATTAGTACGTGCTCCATAGCAATTCCGGGTGGTGATGGGTTTCTTTCTTGTAGGTAATAGCATTTTCGTAAGCCATTAATAGTCAAAATTGTACCGTGGCTTTATCCATTTATCTTAACTTCTCAATGACATACCGCTGCATATCTTTTTATAATCAAAGACCATCATATATCATCATAGAACCATTTCTCATTATGTGTAGTCTATCGCCAATCTTGCAGTTGTTCTCGATATATTTAATGATGATTGCTGCATGCTGAGTGTTTTGCAATAGTTCTTAAAAAAAATAATTTTCACAAATTACAAAATTGCATATATCTTATTTGTAACTACTGTTATGACCATGAATAATTTATAACCTAGGATGCAAATGTGACATAGAATATGAATTAGTTTTATTATAATTACAAATTAAAAATAATGTAATTCTACATTAGTACTTCATTTATACCATTATTATAACATTCATCTATCAAATATTTCTACATATTACCCTTAAGCTTGCTATGTTTCTTACTATATCAATTTTCTACTATGCCTTATTTCATATTTCGTATATTAGATATATTTTGTGTATTAGATAAACATACATTTTCGATACTTGTAGACTTTATAGAGCATTGCTGACTAGATTGTAATTCCTTCTCCTGTGTATATATAAAATTATTATCAAGCGTGTGATATATTTTATATATATATAATATATATATTTGTATATACATGACGATATGGTAAATTATAACAGGAGAACGAATATACATCATGTAATAACGAATATTACAAATATTAGCATCGGAATGTTTACAGGAAAAATAAGTCATTTCGGCCGAGGGAACGTGGCAAGAAAGGCCTGAAAAATCTGCAAACTGTAAAGACACTCGCAGGAAGAACTCAGAGTTACGGTACTGGACCGGGAAAAGCCAGAAAACAGCCTATGACTGTTTCCGCACAATTTCAACAGAGTTTGCATAGCCTGATGGATACTCTGAATCAGGCAAATCCTTTCTTTATTAGGTGTATTAAGAGTAACGCTAATAAAGTACCGAATGAATTTGATGAGGAAACGGTACAACGACAGCTGCGCTACACGGGCATGTTGGAGACTGTCAGAATAAGGCAGGCCGGTTTCAACGTGCGATTAACATATGAGGAATTTATACAACTCTATCGAATGCTACTTCCTAAGGGTCTTCTGAGCTCGCAGTCCGACGTGAGGGACTTCCTACTGACTCTCAATCTCAACAGAGATAATTATCAGTTGGGTACTACCAAGGTCTTCCTCAGAGAGTCCGAAAAGATCAAACTAGACATTGAACTTCATCAACAAATCATTACGAGCATTACCACCATACAGAAATGGTTCCGCGCTTGTTTGGAAAGGAGGAAGTTCCTTAGATTAAAGAATGCCGTTGTACAAATACAATCTTTCTGGAGAATGGTCTCAGCACAGCGACTAGCTCAGGTTCTTCGTGCAAGAACCGAAGCCGCATTACATATACAAAATGCTTGGAGAGCATACAAACAACATAACTGGTTTAAAAAGCTGAAGTCATGCGCGATTACCTTCCAGGCATACGTCAGAGGAAATAATGCCAGAAAAAGATTTAATGAAATGAAAAGACGAAAAAGACTTTTACCAGACAAAATTCAAGAAGTCAAAAGAATTCAAGAATACAAGGAACTTATGTATGATAGAGTGTGCGCCAAAGATAGCGAAGAGTAAGTATAACATGCACCTATAACACAATATGAATAACGACTTTATATTATTTTAGTTTAATGTACAGGTTTACGGAAGATCGAAGTCTGACGGAGTATGGCGAATCACCTCGAAAAATAGAATCTCAAAATCGACTCACGTCACCAAGGTAGGTATCAAAATTTGAATTTCACAGTTAGAGCATTTACAAAAGCTTATTGATTTATCTTTTTATAGGAGCGATAACGCGTATCGAGACAGCACTTTGGATACAAATATCTCGTATTCCAAACGAAAGCTCACTCCGAACAAGCGAATTTTGCACGACGCAACGTTGAAGAATACCGAAACCTATCATTTCGACGAGATGACAGAGCGTAAAAGTAGTCTCGAGAGTTTGACTAGTCTGAGGAGTTACGAATCTCAAGCCAGCGTCAACAGTTCTGAATCGCAAGAGAATTCCGGCTCGAGACCCGTGCCGAGCACAAGGATGAAACGCGGTGATCATTCGCCGGCGGTCGCATCGAATGTAAATCTAACGTCCAGTCGACTCTCTTCGGTGAGTAGAAGAACTGACAGTTCCTCGACGGGATATAGCGACGGTGAGACCGAAAGCGAAACACCGAGCGCCGTGCAAAGTGCTCCACCTGTTTTCAACACGAGTCCACCGTTCGTCAGTTCGCGCGACATGAAGTATCACTCCACCAACGTAAATCTGACGCACAGTCCGAATTCGGATATCTGGCGTCGTAGAGTAGATTACTCGCCCGCCAATTACAGCGACTACTTTATGTCGGTACCTCAGAAAGCAACTGTTACCCGTTCTCCGAACGTTTCCCATTACAAGAATGTGACGGATAGCGTTTTTGAACAAGCCCGACCGGAGAAGCCCAACGAAGCAGCGAATTATAATGTCAAACTCGACACGAGCGATCGCTTCGTTCAGATGGAAAGCTTGGCGAGCAGCAAGCAACAACGTGGACTCAATGACAACAATGTAGCTAATGAGCGAATGGAAAATATTCCGATATCGCCGACAAAGCGAGATCATACCAAGCACGGATCTGCCAAGAATATCAAAGATCTTAGCTACTTGCGGCGACAAAACTCGGAAGGAGATACTGCGCTGAAAGTCGTGGACGTCAACGATGACAGTGCTTTGAAGAGCACTTTATTAAGAGGCTCATCCCCAAATGAAAAGAACTCACGTTCGAAGGAGAAATACGAGCCGGACGTGCCGGTGAGAAACGCAAGACGAAATAGACCTTCGAGAGAGGTTCAGTGTCGATCTATGGGCGAGAGCGTAGTCGAAGCTAACGCGGAAACGCGAAATCTGCTTCTTGGTACGATTAAGGAAAGCGACTTGAATAAAACGACGAACGTATGGTCTCGAAAAGATTATCCACACGAGACTGCTTCTCGGTCCGTTACGGATTGGCCCATGAACAAGAATGAAGCTACATACAAGGTGCAGCAGCCCGGTAAACGCATGAGATCTAACGCGATCACGACTCTCGAGCTGCGAAGGAGAAACTCCGATCCAGCTACGAAAATTTCGGGTCTAAGTGAAGATAAAATAGGACAGGATACCAGCTCGAACGACCTGAAACTCGCGCCTGGTATGGATCTTCTTCAGTGGAAAGGTAACAATCAATCAATGTTTACCTTGGCCGGTCATCGTTTCCGAAAAGTGGCGAGATTTGCGAAGGACGACGTATGCGTGTGTTGTCATGAGAAAATGGACGCGTTCGTGACGCAAGGCTACAAATGTGTCGACTGCAAGCAGCTATATCATGTCAAGTGCATTCAAAACGGCGGAGTACTAAGAATGCCGTGCTTATTGGCCAACAGACGGAAAAATAGAAAACCACCGCGCACACCGTACGATACTACGAAACAAACAGTCACGTCCAAATTCAGTCTAACCGGTACTTCAGCCTTCTCCGATAGCACGGACAAAATCATTTCCGATGCCAAGGAGTTAGCTCTGATGCAAGACTTTATCACCAAGAAGATCTACAAAATGCAGAGTCAAGAAGAGGGACGGAAACCGAGCGAAGTGGATCGCGTTTTCAAGCATGCTCTTAGGAAATTCAAGGACGACCTGGTGATCACGTATAGCGTCGCCATACAGCAAGGCGTAGAGGGTAACATCAAGTACACCGATTTGATCGCCAACTTTCTTCACGTTATGGAAACTGTCTGCAAGCAAGAGAACACGAGAGAAGATTTCCCTGTAACGATGGGCGTGAATGCGTTCAGAGGTTTCATGAATGAATTCATGGCTATGGTTAAAACTGAAGCTCTCGAAAAGCAAAGCAAGAGCAAACGGAAGAAGGAGAAGAAGCGGAAGCAGGAAGAGCCCATACGACACGGCAGTCACATGTTCCAGTTGACCATTATCAACATACCCACCGCTTGCGAAGTCTGCACATCTTTCTTCATGTGGCCTATTGAACGAGGACTCGTGTGCCAGAGTAAGTAATCTCCATTCGCATAATAAATCCGTTTTTTATATTTTTCCTTTTCAACGATTATAATTAATTGCAATGTATATATTTCGTTTTTTAGATTGTAAATTGACATGCCACAAAAAGTGCTACATGAAGGCGTCAGCAGAATGCGGCAAAGACGGTTCTCTGTCTGAAATGAATTCGCGCAAAGTATTTGGTGTACCACTGTACAAGTTGGACTGCGGTGACGGCAAAGTACCACTCGTAGTAGATCGATTGATCACAACTATCGAGATGCACGGTCTTTATACCGAGGGCATATACAGAAAGAGCGGTGTCAGTTCCAAAGTGAGAGAACTCAAAATGAAAATGGACGAGGGCGACTTAGAGAAGGTGGATTTCGAGAACTATCAAGTGCATGTCCTAGCTGCGGTGCTGAAGAGTTTTTTCAGAGACATGCCGGAGCCGCTCTTGACCTACGAATATTACGACGACTTTCTGCACGCGGCAAACTTGACGGATCCGCACGATCGAATCAGCACGCTCTTCGCCATACTGAAGAAATTGCCGAAACCGAATTACGATCTGATGGAACGCTTGATTGTTCATCTGGCGCGAGTAGCGCGACACGAGGAGGACAATAGAATGTCACCATCGGCTCTGGCCATCGTTTTCGCACCGTGCATCCTCAGAACGAACAGGACATTGCCCGCGCAAGATTCTCTTCAAGACGTGGGCAGGCAGACGCGTTGCGTCGAAACGATTGTGCAGGAAAAGTTGAGAGTAGTCAGAGCGACGCTAGCGGACATAAATACTCTCGAGTCAGCCTGTCACACAGCGACACATCGACTCTCCAGTTTACGATCGTCCAAGATCTTTAGTCCAGAAGAGTTGAACGTGGCCGCCTCGACCGCTGCAGGACGGGCAGCTGCGATGGATCGCGACAGGGATCGAGGAGATGAAGAGGAAGCGCTACTCGTTGATCATATACAAGAAATCCAGAAGGAGAAGGCCCTCTTGACGTCTACCCTACCCAGTTTAACGAGAGCTTCTTCAGACGATGATCTCCTCTTGTCAGCCACGGATCTAGACGATGGATCCCTCGACGATCTTCTCCCATCTTCCGCTGGTAAGTACTTTCTAAGAATTGATTATAATTGTGCAATTTAATCAACAAATTTTCCAATAACGTTATTTATGTTGGCAAAGATTTATAAGAGATCATGCGTTTAATTACTTCATTGTTTTACTGAGTGATTGACTTCTAAGACAATTCTTTATCGTCAAATCGGCCAAAGGTGCTTAAGATAGGTACTAAGATAGATATAGATAGGCTTCTAGGTTTAAGATCTTTTTACTTTTATTAATCACAGACGGACTCGTAAGGAAGAAGCCCGTTCAAAGGCAAAGTTCAGCAGACAATTCGTTTCCAACGATTATCAATATGGACGACGACATGGTAATGGTATGAATAGCGTCCACGAATAATGTTAACGCGCATTCTGAATGATCATAGCAATCTGATAGATGATGCGAAATATCGTATTAGGGCAGAGAATCAACAACTTTAATTGCTGGTCTTTTCAGCCGATTGTTAATGTGTTGAGACACCTTTAGTGAACGCATTATAAATAGCTCTCGTAATTTGTTGACTCCATAAAAAAAAAAAGATTTAATTGTGCGACTGAAATAATTCCATTCGCTTATCGAAGTCAGTAGAGATATCTAAAACTATTTCGTACAATGTATTAGGAAAAAAAACTGCACAAATTTTAACTTAGTCGCATGATTTTATTCGCAATGCATTCCTTTCTTTGAAGACTGTCGAAGTATTTAGGCGCAACGTTTCGTTCGTCTGTAGATCCTAAAAGAAACATTATTAACACGCCGCTTTACACATTTTAAATATAAGAGATGAAAGCACAGAAAAACTAGAAAGTATTTAAAGAAAAGCGTACTGCTCTTAAAATATATATATATATATGTATATATATATGTGTATATTTTAAGAAATTTCTGCTTATCAAAGTGATGAGGGAGTCATACCGAATTACTTGTTTTTACAAATTTACGTTCATAAAAATGTAATTTATTGTTGCACCGTGTTGCAATTCTCAGTAAACATTCTTTTTTACGGAGAATCTTTCTAATATGTGTAGATGCGCTGTTCCTTAATAACTATTTGTTTAGCGTTAGTAGATCTGTCACTTCAAAATCATCTCTTCCCAAAGGATCTACTTGTCACGTTCGAGTAGAATCGATAATCGACCGCTTTGTGAATTCCTGTGCGAGATGTTTTTACTATATTTCGTTACGATGTCTGACTACGATAGCCGATTTAAAACGTTAGGTTTAGGCGCAGGAATTTAAGGGACGACCAAGAGAGAAAGAGGAAACCAAAACATAGTTTGTACATATTATGCAATATAACAATTTCGTAATAATCTGTTATTATTGTTGAATTTACGCGAGAGACATTTAACAAGATTATATTTCTACTGTCGATATTCGTTGTAGGGATAACCACGTCGTTATCGGGTCTCTACCGGTTTTAGTTTCTTCTCTGGATCGATTTTTACTTAACGCGTTTTTTTCTCATACTCAGATGCGTCCTAGAGACATGTGTGCGTATATGTAAATAAAACGCACATTACATACAAGTACTTATGTACATAACAAATTCGCGCGCGCGAGACTAATCAAACTTGTTCGCTCGGAATTTATTGCATTTTTTTTAAATTCTGTTTTAATTTATAATATATATATATATATATTATATACATATATGTATGTTACTCAGTGTGTCTTAGATCTTTATTGATTCGTTTTTCACGACTTTGCCACGCCGCGCCGTCTCCTTCGTCCATTCGTATACGAATTCGTAACTCGTGCCACTTCGCGCGCAATAGCCTGACGATTGAGAAAATCGACAATGTGAAAGGAAAGGGGTGAAAGAGATTTCGATCTCGCGTAATAGAAGTCTCTATCCAATAAGGATAATCAGATCAAGTCCCCACTTACGTACCACGAACTTAATTGAATTCCCTTGCGAATTAATAGTTACGCTTGATGATGATCCCGGATAGAATTGGTCAGTGAATTGAGTCCTACCTTTTATTTCTTTTCCCGGCTTCGGTTAGCAATCGAGTATAACGATATTTTCGATTATAATGGATACAGCGGATGTGGATAGAAAATTTATCATTTACGGCCGCGAGGGGGTGACCTATATAAATTTTTTATTCATTATTTCTGATCGCATACATCATACGTTCTGTTGCATCCAATCACCAAAGACTCGTACGCGCAGTTATTTTTTCATTCTTGTATTTACGTCAATCCCCGATAGTTTCTTTCTTTTTTTTTTTTTACTTTGCGTGCATCGTCCGCTTTTTAATACTGAAGCGTCCTATATTTTTAATTGCCTTCGCGTAATACTTTAAAAGAATGAAACTTATATTTCCGTCCTTTTTCGACTCTACAGTTACGTTTGTGCCGCAGGTGAATGTTTTAAGTTTCGCGTATCGGCAATCAATGATGTGGTAAAAACTTCTTTTTCCGTTCAATTGAATCCCGTCTTTGGGTACTGGACTATGCGCGACTTTTATCCGGATAACTTTTAGGATTAAGTCGAATAATTAAAATAAAAAAAAAGAAGAAGGAAAAGAAAAGCAAGAAAGAGAAGCGTTCGTTCTTCCAGGGCATCTTTTTTTTCCTAAACTCGCAAAGAACCCATCTCTTCGCGTTTTTGCATTCGTTTTAAGAATAATCGACTCGGCGATGACGAGTATCCAAGCGATTATCGTCACGTCAAATCGATCCTCTCGATCGTTTTAAACGGTCTCGGGAAACGGGACGACTTTAAATTGCCTTTTTACAATCGATAAGTTTTACGAAGTGTAGCTAAGGTAAATCGTTATGAAATCGTCTTCACTTTGCGTGGGGGGAGGGGGGGGGAATAAATCGTAGTGTTATGTAAATGTAACGTTACCTTTCTCATCTATAAAGCCATGACATCGTGCTCGCGGTGCACAAATGACTTTAAGCGAAGCGGAACGATCTTAACGAAAAAAAAAAATTCATATACTATAATAGAGAATACCTATATATATTTTTGTTACGTCCACCGAATGAGAGTTCTAGTGTGTGTCGTCCTGCGTTAATATATATTAATCGCGAGTGTTAACGCGCTGGTTTCACCCGGTATGCGGTCTGTTGAGAGAATCTTTTTTCTTTTTTACTTGCGACTGTTGTTTCGTTGAAGTGTTCCCCGACACACGCGGTTGACTCAAAGTTTGATTTCACTCGGTTTTTTTTTTTTTTTTTTTTTTGCTAGTCCGTTGTTACGACATCGAGATATATCGAATTGTTGATTGATTTCTCTCGTCTGTCCTGCGAATAATAACCGAACAATCTATATTCTTCGAGAATTTTACTAGACAGTGGACAGAACGTTTATAATAATAGATATTGTAAATCTGCAGATTACTTCGATGTAACAGAACTGGGTTAGTCGCGTAAGATAAAAGGAAAAAAAAAAGAAACTAATTATCGTTGTATATGTAAAGTATCATCTACACAAGCACATACGCTTCTTTACTGTGGAAAGTGCTTCGCTCTTGTGATCCGCTCGTGCGAGAAATACCGCGATGCCGATATCGCGAAACGAGATTTCCTCGGCGTTCCTTCTCTAGCGAGAGCGAAAATCTCGAACGGCCGTACGAATAATGAAATTGCAATAAAAAAATAAAAAAAAATCCGCGCCTCTTTCCGCAGGGGACGCTCAAAGTTTCCACCAGCGTGTCTAATTAAATGTAATTAAGAGCCTACACCAAATATATTTCGTCGTCGCAAATTCGGGATTTTCGCAACCGCGGATACATCTTATCCGAAGACGTAAGGACACAGTCGGTCGTAGTATCGTAAGGGCAGCGCGCAACAACTCTTCATGACAATATCGTTCCGCAGAAAGTCGCAATTTCCGATATACCCCACAGCTGCTGCAATGACGACGGCGATTCTCGACGCTCTTTTCTCTCCCTCCCGTTTCACGCTCTCGTGCCATCTCTCTTGATCTGCTTCGCGCGTCCTATCTTCTCAGCTATCGGGAATCGAGGCAGCGAGCGCGTACGCGCGTCGCAGACATGTGGGAAACCGAACTGAGATCGGTGCTGCGCTACTCGGCCGAATTTTCGAAATACGCTTATTATAAATATAGGGAAAAATTTATACGCTCGCTGCCACGTGCATCCGTAATTCGTTTTCGATTCCCGTTCGCCAATCGTTCGAAGCTGCATCGATTTTTCTTCCCGGAACATCGCCGATCGATGGTGAGAATATGCTTGCGCTCGAAATCTTGAACGCTAAAATTAATGTGTTACACAGTCGACGCGGGTGTCTTAGAAGAGAAAACAAACTCAAGACAAGAGAGAGGCAAGAGAGAGGCAACTGGAGAGGATAGTATAGTTCTCGATGATCATTGAGATGTCGCGATATTAATGCTCTTCCCTGTTTGTATCTTGACGTTAAATCTAAGGACGACAGTGAGCAGGACGTCTGCCGATTCCTCGAGTCACGGATATCGCTATATAGGATGTTTTATATCGGAAAGTATATATTTTCTTGTATACTTTGTGCTTATGAAAGATCGACTTTACTAAAGCTTAAAGTGTATTTTTAATTATAATCCGTCTAAAGCTAAATTAAAATTAAATCAAAATTGTTTAGGGCCGTAGCGACGAGATGTAGACACCACACACGCACGCACACACACACACACACACACACACACACATCCTGCTCGTTATATTTATATATGTGTGTAGCCAGAGTGTACACTTAACAGTAGTACATTAATCTTGAACGAACGAATCTTCCTTAGCGAAAATTTTTCCCGGGTATCGTAATCCGTTATATAATTGTTCGTTACAATTATTTATAAATTTTCAGTGTTGGATATCTCGGCGCGACCTCGGATTTTAATTTCCGCTAAGGAAAACATCGAATACGACTTTGCTTGCAAAATAAGATCTACGCACTCCTCTTGGAATAATATGTATACATACCATTTATTTTTCTTCGAACGAATGTGTATGCGTGAAAGATATATATATACATATATACATACATACATATCTGTATATGTATATATATATATTATGTCGTGCCTCCGTGTGTGAATAATGCATATATAAAAGAAAATATAAATATATATATACACACACATAAATATATATATATATATGTATATATATATATATACATATGTGTATGTTGCGTGTGTGCATGCGTGTGTGTACTGTGTATTGTAGGCATTCGCAAAAATGCTCGACAGACGACAGCGTCATTTCTCGCACGACAGCAGGCTCGGACGAGGAACGACGCGAATCACGTGCACGATGGAGATTATAGACTTTTATTTATACAGCGACGGAACAATTTCGAGAGAGATACACGTGTGTGACGCGGTAACAAATCGCACGGAGAGAGAAAGCGGAATATATCTTCTCGACTCGTTATAGCTCAAATAGCTTTCTGTCTGTGTGTCTCTCTCTCTCTCCCTCCCTCCCGTTCTTTCGTTCATCCCTTGCGATTTTCACTCTGTATTTTTTTCTTTGCTTTGCCAATCGCGATCTGCACTGCGATTCACGCGTGGCGAATCGCTCGGCTTTCCGGTGATCCGTCGAAGGTAGATTTTCTCCTCGCAGTTCGTATGACCGTTCAAGCTCTTTCTCTTTTAACCCTCTTTTAACCCTTCTCTTTTAAACTTTTTATTTCGTTTGTCTTCCTCTTTTCACGTTCGACTGCCAACAACCTTTTGTTAGACCCTAATAACCGAGAGTCACTGGTGAGTGAGATACCGTGGAATAGATCGTGCGCAGGGAGGGACGATTCGATGGGAACTTCGACGACAGAGGCGGTTTACGAAGCGTAACGTTTATCTCTTTTTTTTTTTCGTCCCGGAGTATCGACGCGGAGTGTGGTGAGTTTGTGACCCGTCACAGTCCACGCGTACGCGATCGCGCGTAATTGTTCGGAAATCGATACTTCAGGATCAATCGGTGACACGTACGAGCGTACTCATCTTCTCGGGAATAATAATTTCCGCGAGGGACAAAGCTCTTCCTCCGGGACTTGGTCCTTCGTTGATCGTCAAAGAATCCGCGCTGAGGCTCGGAGCGCCTTGGCTCGAACACGCCGAAGATGAGGGTCGGGATCGCCGCTAAACGGCGGCGGCGGCGGCGGCCGATGGAAAAGACCGTCGAATCGACCGTTTCGCGATGGAAAGCTTTATTAACCGATCGTTAAGACAAAGAGAAGAAGGTAGAAAGAAGGTGAAGAAGGAAAAAGAAGAGGAGGACGAGGGTTGATCTCTCCGCCTCCTCGCTTCCTTTTTCGCGCGACGAAGGAAGACGGATCGATCTCCGGTGTCGCGGGTGGGAGACGTATCGATCGTCTTCGATTCGACGTAGCGACGTAGCGTCCACAGATCAAAACTAGACGGAGATTAAGAAGGTGTCGAGAGACACGTTCCTCGACGTGCGAGACCCCGTTAATTGCGCTAATCACGTATACGCGCGTTACTTTCTTTTTTCTTTTCTTTTTTTTCTTCTTTTTTTCTAAGTTCGAAGATTTACCGATTTAGTTCACGAGCCCCGTCTCGTTTTACTGGTATGCCTGTCGGTGTGTAAGTGTGTCCTCCGAGTGTGTATTCGCGCCAGTGGCGTGTAAGGTCATGTATTGCTGGCGTGGGAATGACGGTGCGCGAAATCTACTTCTTCGTGATCGATTGTAATTTTATATAATATTTGTAAGACAAATTAAATATTATGTACAGCATACCTGACAGTAAATAATAAGTATCTACCTTATATCTCTAACAAGAGTTTGTCTGTCGTTTTCTTTTCAGGCACCTAGACTAGATAATTGGATGATGGTAAATTGGCGGAGGTGGAATCGATACGCCGAATCGACATCCCGTCACGCTTATAGTCACGCTCATAACGTTAATCTTTATTATTAAATGTGATATGAAAGCTCGTAATCCGCGCTTTCGGGGGGAGAGGGAGAGAGAGGGTACCGAACATTCAGCACGCCGAACTCGTTATTATCAAGCCCGCTATTAAGCTAACGCATATCGTATGATCTAATTAGGATTTTCATCAAATAGCGATTGTGAATTAGCACCGATAGATTGCCTACTGTGATCATTCCCCGATGATATTCATTGCCTAATTAGATGCCGCTTGCGCACGTTCGTTTGCGCCTATTGAAATCGGTACCATTCATGTAATCGACAATTTTAAGCCGAAGTAATAATTGACAATGAAGTATTTCTCGCAACACAAAACGATACGCGTGACACGTGGTACTGTTAATTGACTCCAGTAAGCATCCGGAGAATCTACATTTATCTCGTGACCGCGTAAATTGATATCATTTTTAGAAAATAACGTTCTAAATCCCATCGCATTCCGAGGCGAAATACGAAGCAGGCCAATTAAGCGTCGGCTGAAATTAATAAGCTCTTGAATCGGTTTTTTTTTTCTTTAATAGAGCTATTTATATCTATCGACGATTCCTCCCGCCCAATTAAGGACGCCGCTCCCTCAGATTCCTGATGGTGGTTTGCGGTCGAGGGATGGAAGAAATTCTGAGCACCGCCGGCGCTCCAGAACCAAAATCTCCTCGCAACGACGACAGAACGAACGGTAATGTTCCCCGACCGGCGAACAGAAATGAAATTCCGGTGATTTAGCTGTTCGAATTCACGGGCGCGCGAACACACACACACACATACACATATATACACAATCCGAGAGCGGTAAATTTTCCCGAAAAATGGTCCACGCCACTTCTTTCTCCGATACGTGCGCCGCCCTTTTCGTCCTTTCAGTTCTCCCCGATCGACTTCTGTTCGTGAGGTTGATCCCTTTTTATTGGCACAGACGAGACTTTTGGTTTTTCCGGCAATTTCCCTCCTATTCTCCTCTTAAAGATTTAAGCAGGTGCTCCCTGCCGATGCCGGACAATTAGATATACATGTTACTTTCATTTCCTCCTTTTCCCTTTCTCCCTAAGCGCGAAGAATACGCGCGAGATAATTAATGAAAGAAATATCTGAAAGAGCGAGAGAATAAGAGAGGGTGATCCACAAAGCAGATTTAGATTCAACCCAATTTGCTAAACGAGCATGCTCGACCCTTCACCGATTAGCTTCGGAGGCGCGTGACGCGCGCGCCTGATGACATGCCACGTCACGAGCAGATCTAAGCGAATTTACGCCTTACAAATTGTACCGCGGCGAACGTGTAAATACAGATCTACTCGACGTGAACGTGATATTGGAAATATCGACAGTCTCCGGCGCGGTGGTCTCAATACCGGCGCTTTTATAACCCAAAGCCCAGAGACTGGGATGGCGGCTCGCTTCTTCTCTCGCTTGTTACGCGAGCTGGAACGTAAATTAATACTAACTACTTCCTTGACATATCGAGAGGTTTTTACTCTCCGAAGCCCCGTTTTTACACGGCAAGAACAAAAATAGAATCGAATGATCCTGCACCGAGTCTCGAGAACGACGATTATCGTAGAGTAGCATCCGACCGCTTTGAGAATTCGCGGCACGGTCACGATTGTTCTCCCCGGTTCTGCTAATCGAATCGAATTGAATTTTCTTCCTCCCGACGATCCCGGGAAAACCCTCGAATTCTTTAGTCGCTGCCTCCGGAGAGTCAATAAAAATTAACGATTGATTTGGGAAATTAGGGACTCTCGACGTCCCTCGGATAGAGAGAACGATTGCGCCCAGGTGTCTCCTGAATAATGGAAGCTGTAAGGTTTTTTGGTAGTAATATTAACGCGCGCATTTTCTATTTGCATAACAAGTCGAGTCTGTATCCGCGGAAGACTAATAATAAAAGGAGGAGAGGGAGAAAAAGAGAAAGAGGGAGAGAGCATCGTGTACTCCCGGAAAGCTTTGATTGACGTCCGCTACATCATGCTTGCAAAATCTCGAATGTAGAACGGAAGAATCTAGTATCTTGATGGATCGCAAATCAGAACCTCCTGTCGATATATTCACCGAGAGAAAATAAGCGGAACGAATTGTCAGTATTTACGAGGAGCGTCCGTTGTTTACGTATCCGTCTATCGTCTATCGGATTGTCGTTTCGGATGACTTTCCATTGCGCGAAATTTGCATCCGACGACGAGACGGATCGAAATGCCGCCGCCGGTTGAAATCCACTGCTCTCTCTCTCTCACTCTCTATACATCATTCCCGGCGTCCCAATTAGGTCAATGAATCTCCACGATTATTCAGTGGACAAAGGGCAAATATACCATTTTATTTCGGGCAACGTGCAACTTAAAGCGCCGAATTAGAGCGCGGTGTTTATTTCGGCATTAGAACGCGGGGGATCGCTGTACGAGACACGTCTGATCATAGTCGGACCATCTCCACTTGTATTCCGAGAAACGGGACAAAGCGGTTCGAGTAAATGCGAGAGACATATTTATTTTTCAAAGGTATTTATTTAGATTCTTGACAAACATATTACAGGTGCACATACACAACGTATGCGACGCGTTCTTTTCGAGGTTTATTTCGATAAAATATTTTCACTCGCAAATTTTTCGGTTATATCGAGACAGCGGGTAATAAAGAATGATAGAGGGAATAGTATGGAAACCAGGGAGGCGAATGACCTCTGTGTGTATACGGAAACTTTTGGCCGGCCGGCTTCCAGGCAAACTTGTTAAAAATTGATCAAAGGTTAGCCATCTCGTTGGCAGCAATCAAATAGTTACTGTCATATATGAGGTCTCGCCTGAAAGCGCGCGAGAGAAAGAGAGGGAACGCGACGATTAAATGTCTCTGGAGAATAATACGGCGGCAATATTTAGGAAGAATTTAAATAATTAATTAACGAAACGAACAATTATTTGATATTGGGTAACGGGAGGAATATTAAATGCGTGTGATGAAATGTGCAAAAATAATTTCGAAGAGATGAGATAAAAATGTCAGGATTATTAAAAGCTGAAAGATTATCGATTTATAACAGATTAAAGCCGACAAGTGGGGTATAAATATTGCGATTGAAGCATTTAATTAATAATCGAGTAAATCTTTTGAAAGTAATCGGTAAATCAAGTCTCTCTCTATCTATTAGTAACATCTGTTAAAAAAGTCACGCATTCTCTTATCGGCCGCACGGGAGGCGACGACGGAGACGTATAGATTAGGCGGCGATGAACAGCCCGTTTGAGGAAGACAGCGTGTATGCATGTGGAGGAATTTTTGGGCAGCAGTCGGCCTCGTTATGCTGGAAAATCTGAAATCGATTGGTGAACCCGGCCCGTGTCGGCGGGGCGTCTGCGCGACGCAGATGTCGACGCAGACGCCGAGGTTGCTCGTCAGGTCGATAGCGCCGAGCTCTGGTTAAACTCCACGAACGAACTTCGCCGATGGTCCGTGAGGAAAAGAGCCCCCGGTCCGTGGAACGTGGAGGTGAGGAAAGAGGACGGGGAGTAGGACGGAACGAGTGGTTCCGAGAGAGGCAAGAGAGAGTGGAAGAAGAGGAGATCCTTGCTCTTCTCCGGCTCCTCTTTCCGTTAGAGACCGTCGGCATCGCATCGACGAATTAATTACGGATACGCGAAGCTTAGACTTTCGTTTAATTTCGTCTTCTATCGCCATCGAAATCGGATCGAACCCGATCTCCTTCGCTCCGTTTCTCTCTCTTTCTCTTCCTCCTATATCTGTCTACCTATCTCCCTCTTACCGCGATATCCGATTATCGAATGTCGGTCTCATGTCAAAGAGAAGAGAGATCCGATTATTTATTTCCTGCCTTCGCCGAGTGCGCGATGCCGTCGTCGAGGTAGCGTTCCGTTTTGTGTCAAGTTACGATGGATTTCGAGAAATAAACCGAAAAGTAGGATGGAAGTTTAGGTCGAGCGGGATCGATCTCGCTTTACGTCTGCATACGGGTCTCCTACATGGGAGAGAAATAAAAGTTGTGCGCATCCTAAATGTTATAGAAACCCGTTTTGCAAAAAGATAAATTTCTTATAGCGTGCAGAATATATATATATATATATATATATATATATATATATATTGGTACACGTCAGTAGTGCGATTTTCAATTTTAGCAAAATGTTATTCACATTACATTGGAAAATTTTTAATTGATCACTTTAAGAGAGTTGCGCGTGTATCTTGCAAGAGACAATTTTGCTCTAACAATAAGTAATCCATGATATAACAATTACGATGTACGTATGCAAGATCGATATTGCAAACGTCTAAAAATAAAAAATAGAATTGTACTATTTTTTTATTATGTCACTCTTTCATAAAATAGACAATCGCTTTTTAGCAAAGTGCATTGAGCGATGTTATATCTGAATATATTGTAGCAAAATTAACATACTTGAACTGCAACGAGACTGCATTTGATTTTGGAATCGAATGAGGGTAAGAATTAATAATGAAACAGATATGATGATGTACGTATACAAGATCGATATTGCAAACGTCAAAAAATAAAAAATAGAATTGCACTATTTTTTTATTATGTCACTCTTTCATAAAATAGACAATCGCTTTTTAACAAAGTGCATTGAGCGATGTTGTATCTCAATATATCGTAGCAAAATAAACATACTTACTGCAACGAGACTGCATTTGATTTTGGATTCGAATGAGGGCAAGAATTAATAATGAAACAGATATGAGGATGTCCAAGTTAAGTTAGCGTATATCAGAATAAGGCAAAATATAAATCATGTTTTTATTTAAAGTACAGTTCATCAAATGTCTCTAAAATAAATTAATTCGCAGTAAGATATAGTGAGACAACACCAAAATGGAGCTCATCAGACCGCGAAGGCTTTCCCTTAATCCGGCTCGTTTCGAGATCTTCGAAGAATCGAAACACGACTCGGGACACGATTCGTCCCGATCCTTGTGGGGAAATCGGTGTCGAATTCGAGCGGGTCATGTCACGGCAAAGCGAAGTGGTAAAAAATATCAAGGTCTTGCCTAGGACTACACTCGGCTAGACACCTCGGAAAAGTTCCGAAATCCGTGAAACCTCTGCTCGATAACACTATAAATCTCGAGCGAGCGCGGAGCAACGCTCTCCTCCGCGCACACGGCAGGGCTTTACCTTAAGCTAGGATCGATCGAGCGCAGTGACAAACGTCGCTAAATAAATTCGTCCCCTGGACGAGCGGGCGGAGTAGTCTTCGTAGTACTCGTAGCTGCGAAATTATTTTAACGTATCGATACCGTGAAAGGTGCTTAGAACCTTTATGGACTGTCAGCTCACATGGAGATTCATTTCAGCTGAGAAGAAATTGGCGCCTACGTTAATATCTTTTACAGATACAATTTATACAACGTAAATTATTTAGAATAATATCAATAATATGAATCTATACATGGGAGGTGTAAAATGGAAAGAGGAAGATAATTATTTTGTCTGGGAACAATAATCCCTAACAATCTGAGATTGTATAATCAAGATAACGCGATAATTATAACGGATCAAATTTAAGACACAACACAGTAAAGAGAGAAGGGGTGAGAGAGATTTTCAAAGGCATCAATTGGTATAAATGCGTGTATCTATTCGTGAACAGCTGTACCCGTTTGATGGCGTAGTAATTCGCAAGTCGCGTACTCGTTACACTTGGCTCGTTGAGCTACCGAGCCGGCGGCGGATCTACGGAACACGTTTTTCCTTTTTCGAAAATTGCGCAAGTTTCGCGTAACGACGAGTTTTTCCTTAATAGCGGGGTGGTTCACCGCTGCGTCGCGTTGTCGAAACGAGGTCGGCCGCACCGCTTAATGTCGGGCTTAAAAATTTCCCTGTGAAAGAGTTCTCGCCAACCAAAGTCAATTCTATTCCATAGTCGGCTTTCGCACTGACAGCTGTCGAAGACAAGACGCGGCGCGTACATACACACGCCGCGCACGCTGTAATACCATTTCGATCAGACGTGATTTGCCTCTGTCACGTGTCGCCCTTCGCCGCGCCGCTACACCTCGGCGCGATGTTTAGGTGTCACATTTTCTCAAAAATATGTAGTACATCTTACATCTCTTTCACACGTCGCGCGTCGTAACCGTCTCGCGCGCATGGTTGTGTGTGTGTGATTCCCGCGATACATATATATATAAATACACACACACATGCACATATAATGTAACAATTGCGAGATGTGATCTCGTCGCGATCGCGGCCGATTGGTCTGACAATGTAATTTCACCCCGAGCAAACGTCGCGGCGCGGCGGCGATTCGAAAGCGAATGTCTTATTCTCTCCTCTCGTTGGTAAACGTCCTCGGGGTCCCTTGTTCGCATAATATTCGCAAATTGCTAGTACTGCAATTTCTCCCACCTGGCTACAGCGCTCTTCTCCGGTTTACGGCCGGCACTTCGGAAAATATACCGCCATTCTCTCGTTAAAACTTCGCAGATCGAAGGCGGCGCAGCGCGTGATATAATAAGAGGCTTCTCCGGAGCGATAGGGATTCTCGTCACGACAGAGACGAAAAATGTAATCTCAATCCAAGTTCAACGCAATCACGAACATCGATCTGAAATGTAGTTCGCAATTGAGTGAACCTTTTGGAGAAGCACAAACGCGCGTATACTCCACATGTGTGTCTGAATCTCCCCATTTATCTATCTGAAACAGAAAAAACATACCTGTACAAAGTTTTTAATTCAATTTTCCGTGCATTGGGCCAAACGAAAATTGCTTTCGGCCATGCTACAATCGACGATGTTGTATTTTATTAGATCTACGACGTGATAGAAAGAAAAACGAAAAGACCCGAGATCACGCGTAATCGCCTTTCAGGAAGGAGCGGTCGCTCGAGATCGCGCAAAGCGACCGACGTGCTGAAGAGAAATATTTCATCAATGTTCAATACCGGGCCGCGAAATAATATTTAACTACTCGTACGTTCCCCGCAGAACGGAATGTGAAATTTAGCAATCCGGTGGAGAGATATCGTAGGCAAAAACGCGTTATCTTACGGTACACGCGCGTACGAAGTTGTGCCGTTTAATAAAAGAAAAAAAAACGGGAGAAAAAGAAAAAGAGATAGTAGAGAAAATGGAAGAGGGAGGAAAGCCGACCGCAAACTCGTGACGCGAGAGAGGACGTATGCGGGAAATTATTAAAACTTTGCTGGATACGTCACGCGAGAGAGGGAACGAGCGAATTCCCTCGCCGGCTCTTAAAAATGTCTATACCGCCATTGTGCACGGTCATTCGATGAGGGCTCGGCCAAACGGGAGCGCGAACGCGCGGTTATTAAATAACAAACGCGGTGAATGACATACGCCACGTGAAAAGCCCTCCTCTTCTCCCTCTTTCTCTCCCTCCCTCTCTTTTTCTCTTTCTCTTTGTCGTCCGGGAATCCTTTGCCAACGACAACGAAATAGCGCAGAATTCGGAAGCAAGATTTTAAAGCTATCGCGAAAAAGAGACCGGAGAGCACTGAAGGGAAGCTCATCCCGACGATTTTTCCTTTCTCTTCCATCCTGTGTAATTTCCGCGCTGCGTTTTGAAACAAAAACGCGAAACTCGGTCTCGCGGAAAGTAATAATATCATTACGACGAGATCTCGCGGAAACGATATCTCGCCGCAGAATTAACGTCATAAATAATGTTAATTAATGGTTCCATCTCCGATACAGCGGAATGAATTAAATAATGATCGCTGACCGCGCTCTACCGCCGCGCGATCTCTCTCTCTCCTCTCTTGATCCCGTTTACGTCCGTCCGACAATAATTCCCCTCTCATCGTGTGACCGGCGCCTCCCGCAATATTTTCCCACTTCCGCCGCTCCACTTTACATAACTGCCCCGTGTATAGACGCACCCTCCCTTTCCTCCCGCAAGAATACATTCGCATTTGTCATCGCTGTCGTGGCCGATCTGACGATAAGCCTTCGCCGTCGACGAAGAGAGACGTGGAGTAACTCGATGCATTTTTTATAAAAGTATAACGCAACATCGTGCCCATAATGAATTTATTACTCGAACAATTAATCAAAATAGAGAGCTCTTCGATTAGCTTGATGTCCCGATATTATCGCGGATCACCGTGTTACGGTGAAAAAGCATAATTATCAGTTGACTGTATCTCTCTTGTTACGTTCGCTCTTCCAACTCCTTAAACATTTCAAATATAACCCATTTTAGTTTTTCTTTTCCACGTCCATCGTCCATTGCGCCTCGTAACTTTCGCGGTCATTCGGGCCGCGAGGTTGCGCGTAAAAAGAAGGAGCGGGTCGAGAGTTCGTGGAAAATATCCCCTCGAAAATTACCCAATAACCAGCGTGACCAAGCGCGGGCCGCAATCAAGATCGTCGTCGCACGAAGGAGGTAAGGAGGAGTCGGTGCGGAGTCGCAGGGGCGGAAGAGGGGAAAGAAGAGAAGAGAACCCGAGAAAAGAGAATCCGCTAAAACGATTCTGCTCGCCTATCGCCTCGCCCTCGCCCCCAACCCCTCGGTTTCCTTCCGTTTCCTCCGACCGACCCCAGGAAGGCAGGTGCTCCTCCCTTCGCGCGACGTGTGTTCGTGCGGTCTGTCCGGCTTGTTTACGACGCGGGCATCGAAGCGAACTTCGCCCGGGGGATGGGAAATCCGATATAACTCCGGCCAATGCAAGCGCTCGGCGCGCTACGTTTTCCTAACGTGTACGGGAGAGAACAGAGAGAGATCTCTCGCAGAGAGTAGTAGTTGCGTCGCGCAACTGCGAGGCAACCAACGGCACCGCCGCGCCGCGCCGAGCCAGCAGACGCGTGGTCCCGGGAAGCTAACTTTCTTCTCGTTCTCTCCCCACATATCCGCGATGTAGCTACGTGTATGCGTGTATCACGCGTGCGTGTGGCATCATTGCATCCTTTGCGGCTGGGTTGCAACGCAACGAGAACGTCAAGCAAGCCCCCCCCCCCCCCCCCCAACTGAGGAGAACTCGATTTAATAATAATCTCATTCGCGGAGATGCAAACTTGCTATCGCGCGCGGATCGTGCCAATTACGGCGTTTCACGCGCGACTGCACGCGACTCGCATATCTATGTGTCGAGTGCGCACACGCGGTATGGGATAGTTGAGGAGAAAGATTGAAAAAGTCCAATAGATACTTTACTAATTATATATCTCTCAAGCGCGGAATATGTTTCCCCTCTTTACTTTGCGTGCCGGTAAATGGAACAATTCGTGCAACGTTTTTCCGAGCATCCTTTTAATTATCTCGTTTGGTCCGTAATGAATTCCACCCTGAGGTAGAAGGGATAGAACGCAAAAGGAATTCGTTCCGCGATTTTCCTCAATATGAATTCTCAGCGTCTACCGACGCGACGTGTCGTTAAAAAACGGAAAGGGACACTCGCGTATAACCTCGAGTCTCGACACGCCGAACGTTCGATCGTTCGCGAGCGACGCTCTATCGATATTAATATAATATCCGCGTCGCCGTTGGCTTCGCGCTATTCAAGACGATTACCTCCATTAGCACTATTCCGCGAATACCGGGGTTAACATTGAGGATCAGCGGATCTCTCTAGTCGGAGGATTATATACCTTCCGAGAACTAATTCCGGGAAAATTTAATATTGAATTTTGCACAGTAGGCATTCGGAAATTTTGAGTCAGGGTATACGTATGCGGGTAATCCTGCACGTACCGAATTCGCTGTTATCGCTTTACTCGCGTCTCCTCTGCGTACGTATACGAAATCAGGCGGGCGTGCAATATCGGTCGTTATGCACGACGGAAAATATATACGGATCGCGATTTATTTTAATGCCCTATGTATTTTCAACATCGTTATCTCCCGACCGTGCCAGCGGTGCGAAATTGCATCGAGCTTTTTGTTAAAGATTTCTCGTATAATAATACGGCAAATTGATCGCTCAATTCTGTGTCAATACTTGCCCATTAATAGCCGTTTCATTTCATGTCATTACATCGACGCTATACACAACGGTAAATAGATACCGTTAATTTATTTGAGTTAATTTCTCGACATGCATAACAAATTGACCTACATGAGCCGGGACGCATATATTCAATAATACGCCAATAATGCGCGATATACGCAATGCGCGACCGAGAGAGAGACCCCCGGTCTCCCAATTATTCTTTCATATCATACTTAACTATCTCATTACGCGACAAATGTTTTTCACGCAGCCGATGCCTTTACGCATCGCTGCATGTGCATTACATATGGAATACTCGCGGATTGGAAGCGGGTTCGCGAAGCTAAATACTTTTATCTCTTTAAACCAAACAAAAATGGTTGATACAAACATGTGTCTCGGAAAAAAAAGTACTTTCTTTTCGAAAGCTTTTAAAGCTCCTCGTTCTCTCTTTCGCGCGCGTTTTGCCCCGAAACAGTTTTTAGTGGAAACAGACGACGCGCAGAAGCCGAAACTGCATACAACTGCAATTCTCCTTCGGTGGAAGATGTTTTGAGTGACTATTTCGGCGACACAAGTTTTATCCTTCTTGCGGGGGAGGGAAAGGTTGGGGAAGGGGTGGTTAGTACCTTATTCCGTTCGGGAGCTTTTCAAAACCGAGACCTGAGACTCGCCGCGCTTCGTGTCTCTCTGAAAAGATCTCTTCGACAACGATAATACCGGGAACAATAGTCGTCCATTTGCCGAAGAGAGCCAAAGTTCCTGCTGCTGTTGCATCGTCCGCGTCGCAGCGACGTTTGCGACGCTACCGTAGAGAGAGACAGAGAGAAGAGAGAGAGAGAGAGAGGAAGAGCGATCCTTCCAATACCGTTCGCTCGATATCGAAAATCAGGGTGAATAATCACCGCCGGGGAATTTCGCGAAACCCCCATCAAGAGACAAACCGAGAGCGGGATCGCGTCGCACGGGATGAACGAGACGTGATTGCAGGTATCTCGCAGCTGCATAGAACCGAATCGAGGTACGAGTAACGGTGGTCCGAAGGTACGATAAATATCGTCCTTCTAGAGGAGCAGCGAGACGTTCAACGTCCAGGCGCCCCGTTACTGCACATCTGGCGCTGTCGCTATGAATATAACCCCATACCGGGGCCGGCTCCACCCCCGGCACTTTCCTTCGTACGCTGCCAAACTCCGCCGTTGCTTCCCTTTACCCTTTAACCACCACACCTTCGACTTCTCTCTCTCTCTCTCTCTCTCTCTCTCTCTCTCTCTCTCTCTCTCTCTCTCTCGTCTGCTCCCTCGGCGTCGCTCTCGTTCCCAGGACAGGAAAGTTTCATCCTGTTTTGCGTTAGGAAGGGAGAAGAGAGGAAGAGGAGGAGCAGGGGGAACCCGCTAGATCGCCGCCGGAGATGGCTGTGTGTCGCACGGTCGCTGCATCACGATCCGCGCGAGCCGGTCTCCGTGTGTAGAGAGGTAGACGGAGATAGGTAGAGGTAGGTGGTGTAGGATGTAATCGTTAGATCTGCGCGCGGTGTTTCCCCGCGAGGAATCCACCAAGTTCCAGGCTCGTTCTCTCGTTCCGCGCACTCGCGCCGGGCCTTGGCGTCGAAATGGAAGAGTCGACAGGACAGGATGCGATCGCGGGGCGACGGAAGAAGAAGGGCGCACAGGATAACGGGATGTCGTTGCATTTCGAAATCAATTTACCTGCGTTCTCCAGGGAATACTACCGGTATCTGGGGATACCTTTGTTCGATTCGCCGACGTTTTCGCCAACGTGGGCCACGCCGTGGGATCTGGCAGCGGGGAAGCAGGCGGGATAGATTTAGAAGTTTTAATATACATCCCCTTGAAAATATAGAGACGTACCGCCGCCCGAAGACGAAATCGCGCCTCGAATACTCCCTCCAATGCATCATCTCGCATCATTTATCTTTTTTCACACAGCTGAATGGGGGGGGGGGAGGGGCGTTACAGATAGTACTTATCTTTTGCGCGCGAGAAGGTAATTTTATACTCGGGCAAGATTTATTTTCCCGAGGAAAATTATCATCCGCTGTAAGTTTATATACGCGTGAAACGCCAAAAAGCAGCCTCTAAACGTCACGTCCTGCTCCACGGTACGGGCCATTCGTCTTGTCAGCGTTCTTTTACTCGCCGAACCTCCGCCTGCTTCTGACGCCCGCTCGCGGGCGCTCGCGCGCGATGCTTCGCTTGCCGTTTTTAATCTTTCACGCTTTCGCGTAACGCGCGGTGAATATTCGCTACGACCACCGCGGAACAGCGTTTGTTTATACATCATCGCGATCTCGATGTATCGGTTCGCGTTCGGGATCTCGGCGAAACATATATATCGTAACGTTTCCCGCCCGTCCAGATCTTCGCGCGATTCACGATCGGATTTTTACGAGAATGTCGAGCGCTGTTTACTTCACGAGGAATTCGTTTCGTTGATATTTATAGCCTCGATCCTCCACCGGCGGCCGGCGCACGTCTCCGGCTCATTCATTAATTTCTAACGGTGATTCCCGCGGACGTAAAATTTACGCGAAACGACGTTAAACTTACACTCCTCGTCCACGAGCCCGTTCGCAATCTTCCCCACGTACCGAGCCGCATGGGTTCTCTCTCTCTCTCTCTCTCTCTCGGTCAGGCAGGCAGCCAGCCAACCAGCCAGTCTGTCAGCCAACGAACCAGCCTGCGTCATCCCCTTGCGCTGGGCGAGTGCAAAGAGGATGACGGACCCGGAGCAAAGCCACAAACTAATTACGACCTGGGGCGCCGTTGAGAATAGACGCGCACGGTGGTTGCACGGGGCCACGAGCAGGAGGAGCAGTCTGAAGGGGGATAAACGGCTGTGCGGGAGACGACGATATCATTAGTATTCGGCGTATATACGCGGGCAAACCAAAAACTTCCACCTCGTCTCATGCCTCGCAAAGTAATTTAGATTCAATTTTTTTATTTTTTTCACATTGCTGAGACAGTTCGAAGGAGTCGCAGGAAATTGTGTTCTCGCGTGATGGACAAACGCGAGTGATAAGGGGCTACATGAGGTCGTTCGGCGGGCTTTAACGATGTAGGTGCGCGTTCGCGCGCACAATGATAACCGTCGAGATATTGTTTGACAATGACGAGCGTCGCGTCCTATCCCGGGGTTGCAGGTGTACACACACGTCCACGAAAATGCCGCGTCTCATTCGTCGTAGCTGCTGCTGCCATGCCGCTGCTATGCTGGTGTCTGATTCAAGTGGTGCGCGCCGACGCAATTAAATCCTCGTGCGCCTAATTGGCCATCTCGTCGTCGCGGACTAGGCTTAATTGAACTATATGGGCCTAACGACGTAATTGTCGCGACGATTTAGAGTACGAAAATTTCGCCAAGACCGGAGATGGCGTGAGATAAGAACGTTACAGAAGAGCTAAACGACTCTCTTATATATATATATATATATATATATATATGCTCGGCGAATATTATTTTCGCCCGTTGTACGGCCGACCACGCCGGGCACATCGTGGGCGGATGTAATATGCGGAAGTAAAACAATATCACTCGCGCGTAAAGGGGGACCGTCGTGTCCCAATATTAAATTCAAACACATACCGTTATCGCGATCACACAAATTAGCTTCTATTTATCTATGTAAAGTCAATTTGGTCGTCCGAATAGACAAATAGACGGTTAAATAATTTATATGCTTGTAAATTTGCGTAATCGATCGATTAACGACACATTGTCTGTCCCGGACGACTCTGTTTGTCCATTCATAGAATTTCTTTCTATGAATAGAGAAGTAGAGACGAAATTGTGTGCGCCCGGATGTGATGCGGATATATCCGCAGAAAATCGGTTCTTATTGTTAGTATCCCGAGTTCTTATTTCGACGATCGGACGTCGACCGCATACTGAATTACTTATAAAATTATATAAAATTATATTTTAATATATTATTTATATTTTATAAACCATATTTGATATATTGATACTTTAATATTTTATTTAATATATGTAACAACCTTTTTTCTTGATTTATTTAATATATTTTAATATTCTAATTATATTTTAAATTATATCTATTACTTATACACATCATATTTAAAAAAGCAAGAAAGAAGGGAAAGTGATTAATCACGCGCAATTGTTCCGACTCACGTACGGTATCGTGGCAATGATTTGACACAGAGGAGGTGTCATCACCTAATTGCGTTCCGTGTCTGAAATTGCCGCGAAGGCTCGCCCGTAATACGACGAGCCCGACGTCGCAAAAAGCGCACGTGCGCCTTGTTTACAGTAATAGTGACAAATGAATAATGCGAACTATCCGCGTCTCCTTCGTTAACGATTCACGTGTCACGACGGGCGGGGAATAACGAGATCACGGCACACGGCACACGGCACACGGCACGTGGTCGTTACCTGAATCGCGGTTGCGCCGCGTATAATAAGACGAGACGCGGCGAGGAAGGGACGCGGAAATAACCGAGGGACGTACGGAGAGGAGCCGTCGCACGAATAATTCCTCGGGAACAAGGAATAATCAAGGTTGCCGGATGACGTCACGACTGGCCGGTTAGCCCAATTTCTGCCGAAGAGATCGATGAACGGACGACAAAATGCGCGTTCGTATAGCTCCGAGATATATTGCACGCAAAGAATTTCTCGCAACTCCTCGTTCGCCGATTCTCAGGCAACTTTTCGTGAAAACGAAGAAAAACAACTCCGATCAGGGCACTTTCTTTTATTTTCACTTACGTTTTTCAAGTTTTGAGGATCGAAACTACCCCTCGAAGTTGTAAAATGTTAATTTGAACACGTAGGTGGGCGAGAGGAGCGATTTACTGAAAATCCATAAATAAAAAAGTTTTAATATCACTTTAGTAGTCTCGAGGAGGGAGAGCGTGCACCGCGTACGATGTTCAGTAATTTGTCCGGATAACGGCACTGCACTTCGTCTTTAACGATACTTCGCCGGCGGCGTGAGTTTTTCATCGGTCGGCATTCGGTAGCGAAATAATTAGAGAGCATATTTAATTGGCGTATTAATTTCTGTCGTCGGGGACAATTTTTGCAGCAGTTTTCCGACGCTTCTTGCTACGGTAATCTCGGTTCGAGGAGTTTTACAGATTCAACAACACATCATTTGCATACAGCGGGCAATATAAATTGACAATAAAAATCAGGGACGATGACGCGGTGACGCAATAAAGCGCGTCATAACGCTTTAATAAATGTCACACGATAGTAACGCCGCGCCGATGCCTTATGACCCGTGCACCACGAAATGGTAGCCATAATCCACCCTCATTCGGATAAGAATCGGCAGTTTCCCGGAAAGAGAGAATTCCAGGACTTCTGACGTCGAGAGTCGTATCGATGCGACAGGTAAAAACGAAATAGCCCGACGAGGTGTGTTACGTTTCTATATTCGTGGCCGACCAGTGAATCGTATGATTTTTTCCAAGGCAAAATAGCGAGACGACGTTATAATAATAAAATAACAATCGATAAAGATTATTATTAAAGGCTTATATTATTAAAGGGGTTTAAATTATCGCGTTAACTGTGCGATAATTATGTTTTGCTATATTGCCTGACGCGAAAATAGGTTTGCCTAATATATTCTTATCTATTTCTCATAATCTTTTCTTCAAAAGTGAATAAGAGCGAGCGAAAAGTATAAAAATATTACCGTCTTCCAAGAAAGATTAAACCTGGTGCATTATTACTCAGCAATTATTCACGCGGTCATAAATAATTTTGCGCTACTCTTACACCTATAAACTCGTGGGTTCGTTGCAACATAAGAAGGTACTCGTGTCGACATCGACTTGCTTTTTTCCTCTTTTCCCGCTGGGACCGAACGCCGCCCCTTCAATCCGGAGCGTGAGTCGATCGTTCGCTTGTGTACAGCGAGACTTCTCTTTTTTCCACCTGTCTGCTCTCCCGATGTGATAGTTATAACGTTTTGCTTTTGTTTAAAACAGCCATCAATCAACGCGCATTCAATTACAGTGGGGAGGAGAGGGTTTGAGAGCGCACTCCTCGTCTCTCTCGATATTTTTCGCGTCGGCTGGAACGTCTGAATCAGAAAAATGAAACTGACGAGTGGAGAATCGCCACGTGACGCGGGGAAAACGGAGCACTACTTAGCTCTACCAGAAATAAACGCGGGCGAGAGCTGTCGTACGCGCGAACGCCTCGCCCGTTTCTTCACCGTTGTACCTATCCCTGGGGTCCGGCTCCGTGCGTGCGCGTCGTCAATCAATCAAATTATCCTTAAACATTGTCTCGAGTTACCTTTCGTGCAGGTAGGATATCCCGCCGCGACCGCCGCGTCGGTCAACCGTGATCCTCGACTGCTTACTTAGCCACGTACCGTTGATATATGGGCAACGCGAGGCCGCTATTACGCCGGGGCCTCTGTAAGGATTGGGTGGTCGATCGATCGCGCAATTACGAGGTACAAATACGTATCGCGGCGCGGAGTATCATCGACCTTTCTCGTATTTCGGCCGTGTACTAACGGGGCCGAATATCGTCGAGCACGCGCGCGCGCCCGCGTTTGTGCAGATAAGAGGATTGTTCCGATACTCCACCCGCCTCTTACCCCCTCGTGTCTGCACGCTAGCAAGAAGGTACTCGTACGTAGGTGGTAGCAGTTATTACTGCAATAAATAGAGCTATTACGGCGCGACGCACCGAAAGTTCTCTCGGGGATGCAGCCAAGTGCTCTCGCTCATACCGTTGTTTATACAACATCCAACGGGCACTTGTGCGCCTTCGATTTTCCCGGGGAATATTCCGTAATTAATGTCTGCAACGTGCCTACGTGGAAAAATGCCGGCTTGAACGATCTATCATTGTTCCAAGCGATTACCGTAACAGATCTCGGCGTTATCCGAGTGAAGTTCTTTTCGAGTATCTTCTCAAACAATTATTTTATTTGTTCTATTAGTAGCTCTTTTTAAATAACATACATGTGTGTCAGTTTATCTAAAATCTCTGCTCCTATTTATATATAACGTAATATCGATTGATATGTAGCATGGAGAAATAAATCGGACGCGCGTCTCGCGGCTGCAAATACTAACGCATTGCAGATATCATTACATCGCAATTCTATCAGGCTACATAAATAAGCAAATTGTTCGAAAGTCTAGCAATTTGGTTGATTCCGACTGCCGATTTTGGCTGATCTTAATCTAACACTGTTCGGTCGCGCATTGAAATTCATGAGGCAAAATCACCCCCCAAATTTCCACGGCCAGACCGACGCTAATTTGCGCCTTCCCTGGTTTATTGTTACAAACGTTGATCGATAAACCGCCACGATTCGTAATTATTCCTTTAATAATTGGTCTTACAAAAAAAGAAGAGGCTTATATCTGTTCGCGTTTCCTGAATGCCACGACAAAACCCGTACTTGCGCGGCTACTGCTTCATAACAACAAATTGTTGGTGCCTTACCTTTTGCTTGATTGCAATAAGGATATTATTATTATTATTATTATTATTATTATTATTATTATTGCATTTACTTAAGTACATTCATATGTAACGAAACGAGCGTGCACGTCCACTTTCCGGTACCGGCGCGTTGGATATGTTTTATGTATTCGATGGGGATTCTGGTTGGCTGACCGCCTGCCCTACATCTGTTCTCCTGAGAAGAGAAAGATAAGAGAGCTCATTCCCTTCCCCTTGCCCTGCAGTCAAGGGAAAAAGAGGATGAGGTGGAAGAGCGCTCCGGTGCCCGGTCTGTATCCATCTTATTTCGATCCCATTGATCCGACGATATAAACGGCATCCAGGCCAAAGAACTCGCGAAGGAAAAGACCACCCCGGCACATCGGTCCGCCTGCCAATTGTGAGAAAGCTTCCCGACCTCTCCTCGTAATTCTCTCATCGTCCTGCACCGTCTCGCAGCTGAATTTAAAGGACCACGTCGGGAGCATAAAGAAGTTCCGTGGCTTCTCCCGTACTTCATCCGCGAAATATTTCACGCGGAATGGTATCCGAGTAGTTACGAGCGGGCTGCTTTACATAATAAAATTTAACGAGAGCAAATGGAGGACAGGCTCCGACCATTTAAGAAATCAATCTCCTTTCTTTTTTCTTCTTTATACTTACGCGTCCTTACGTCATCGGACGCGCAAGTTTCTGACGAATCTCTCTCTCTCTCTCTCTCTCTCTCTCTCTCTCTCTCTCTCTCTCTCTCTCTCTCTCTCTCTCTCTCTCTCTCTCTCTCTCTCTCTCTCTCTCTCTCTCTCTCTCTCTCTCTCTCTTTCTTTTTATTGCCGCGCGACGCGACGCGACGAAAATGCAGATTGGTTTGTAAAATACAAAGGCGTAATTCTCCGTTGGACGGATGGGCGGCGAGATGGTGGTTTTCCGACCCTTCGTGGAAAATCTGACATTATAATGAGTTCCCGCGTTATGGGGATTATGTCGCGAGGGGAAAGTTTCCGAGGGCTCCTTCTCGCGTATACACGTGTAGTACGTGCTAACGACCCCTGGAATTTTTCTCGCGCGGGCGTACAGTGTTTCGTCTTTTATTAAAGTCGGCAGACGGAGAGGCTTGGCGAAGATAGAGAGGAGGACGGGCTTGTGGCGTGCCGGTGAGAATACGTTTGGCAGTTTCTATCCGAGTTTATGGACTCCGCGAAGTTTATACGTGTGGCCGTTGTTCGCCTATCTGTCGACGATGCTTGCGCCTCGAACTTCATCCGACGATGCTCGCGAATATTTACTTAATCCGCCGGCTTTCTGGCGTCGATGCATTCCCCCGCGCGTTGCATATTTACATATGACCTATACATATTCACAACGGGGAATATATCTCGCGTGACTGCTGATAGCGCACAGTATGTGATTAAACCGAGTAACATATTCCACATGTTACACGACGTACAGCGTATCATATTCGCAGTTACGCAAAGTTCCTTCTGCGTTACTTACGACGGGCAAATAAAAATGTAAATTTTTCTTTAATGTTACAACATTGTTTTTTTTTCTTTCACGCCCATTTCCACGGAGAGATCGGAATCGGAATGCACTTTGTTAGCGAAGTATCGCCGAGGAAAGGAGAACAGGGAGGATGCGCCACTTCGCCGGAGTCAGCGACCGTTCCTCCTTCCTCGCCACGCGAAGTTTTACGTTCCACTTCTCACCCCGTCGAGAAATTCTCAGTAGGAAAGGGGCTGCCACTTTTTCCGTCTCGAGGACGCTTCACCTTGATCCAGGTAACCCCCGCGAAGAGTGGCTCTGATCGATGGATTCGAGTTCTCAACTACTACGACGCGCACGGACGCGTCTCTCAACCGCCTCGAAGAAAGCTTAAGTCCCGCGCGCGGGCGACACTCGCGCGCGAAATTTACGATCCTTTCATTCCCTATATCCGTGGCATTTATTTCGAACAACTCCGATGATCGGAATAGATATTTTTATTCCGCCCGTTTGCTCGAGCGTACCCGATAAAACCGCGGCGCTTATACATACACATATATACGCGGGAGTGAATAATTTTCCTTTGAACCTGGAAATGAATGGCGGTCGCGCTTTCAATTCGCCCAACTTCGCGATCTCGCTTCTGATCACCAGCAGAAGACTTAAGAAAAGGCAAGGGGAAAAATTTGTGCGGCAAAGAGGGGTGGGAGAGGGGGTGTGACTTCCTTGCCTCGTAGAATTCCGCTTATGTTCCTATATAGTTTCGGTGAAGTTAGCGTAAACAGTTTTGCTAAATGGACCGTAACTCATCGAACGTGGACTTTCTGTATGGTGCCTCGCAAAAAGTTCCTTAAGCCGCGAGCCCGGAGTATATTGCATAACTTGAATTTTTGTATCCCGGGTACGGCGCCGTGAAGTTAACGCGGAACGCTCGGAACTTACAACCCTGCAAGTTTACAGCGTCCAAGTTTTTTTTTTATTTTATCTAGATTTTCGCGAAAACCTCGCCTCGCTTGCACCGTGAAATTTTTAAGCATTACGCGTGTCCCAAAAATAAAGCAAGAAGAGAATGTTCTCGCAACTTGACTCGAATTTACTCGATTATTTCGATAAGTCGCGTGATTTTATCTCGAAAGAGAGAGAAATGGTCTTTCACAAAGTTCCGTATGCGATCAGTCATTTCATCGGCTCTCTATTATCGCGATTCAATACGCGAGAGTGCCACACCTCGTGTCCCTCGTCTCTGCAAGGAATTTGGAATGAGATCGCGATGCGGGGGCGAAATAAAAGATGGTCTTCGTAAAAAAGAGAGGAAACTTTTCACGGCCGTCCGCTACCGCAATAAAGCCACCCGCGTTTGCGCCAATTCGACCGGTAATTGTTCCCGCGCTAAAAGCAAGGGAGACGTCTTTCATACACGTTCGACGCACACGCTTGTCGTCGCGTCGCCGCATTTGCATCGTCGACAAAGGCATCATCGTAAAGTCTCGGAGGAATATCATTAGAAACGCGGTCGTCGCCGTTGCGGCGAACGCGCGATAGAGCGCGATCGTTCTATCGACCCGTGGAAATCGCTGCTGAAACATATCGGCCACTAAAACACTACGCGGTGGTGCAGGGCGCGATAACGGCGTTTCTATTTTCCGCCGCTTTCCCGCCGCGATGCACTTGGTCGATACGTATCCCGCGCCCCGATGGTTTATCTTCGCTTTTTCTTCGCCCGATCCTCCCGCAAAGATTCTAGCACGATGTTCCCAACGTGCGATTTGAAAATCGCGCACAAAACATGTATATGCTGCAGATTCGAACACTGATAGCATGTGTAATTTTATTCCCGTAACACGCTATTGTCATGTCCTATTGTCATAGGATAGCAATAACATACAAATAAATATAAAAATTTTAACAGTAGGTTAAACATATAAATAAATCGATAATACGTCGAAAAGTTATTTTCAATATAAATTTAAAAGACAGATGCTTTCAACATGTGATTAAAAAATCACATATCTAGCATTCATGCTCTAATTTATAGAAGCGGTCGCTTCAATTGTGACCGGGCACTATTACCATAGGATAACAATGATGTAAGAATAAATTAACATATAAGGTTTTTAATAGGTCAGACACGAAAGAATCGATAAAATGTCGTAGGAAAATCTCTATCATTTTTAATTTAATTTAGAACCGCGCTGCACTTTTGACGGGTTAATTCGGTCTTTGCCTAATATCATCTCGCATTGAAACCACAATTGAATGCCTGCGATGTAGTTACGGTATTGATTAGTGTTAATCATCCTCCACTACCGTGTCGCGACCTCCTCAGAGTCGGATTTAATATCTCTGTACGCTCGCGGCGCGGATGCGCGGTGCGGATGTGGTGTAGCCGTGGAACGATCTAATTCCCGGCTGCACCAGGCATGGTACGTACGCGTATTGTTAACGCGAGGACAACACCGCAACCGCATACGTACACAGAAAGTGCGTTACGTACTTTGTGTACCTTAGCGGCGAGATCCACCGAGTCTCTCTTTAATCCCTCAGGCTCGTCGCAGGTTGCTTAATGAAAGCGACGCGGTTTAGTGAACATCGCTTTAAATGTTACGTTATACCCTACCCTATCCTAGATCCGGGATACAGTCTCTCCGACACGTAAATACGCTTGCGAACATTCGCGAGTTCTCTATCCGAGAAATTGGTAGATTAAATGGATCCCTACTCCTGGACGTGTCGCGCCTCCGGCAGGCTTAAAAAAAATGAATGTTATAATGTACCCTGCCCGAACACCTGCCCGAAGAACTTTGATCCTTTATTCAGAAACTGTAAATAAGTTGTATAAATCAAATTTACCTCTTACCCCCGTTAGCTCCTTAACTCGCGGGTAGAGAAAAATTGGAGTTTATAATTTCCGTGCCATGGCTCTAGGAAACTGTTTATCCTACGAAAAACATTCTTAGTTACTTTGGAAAATATTTAATTAGCTAACAAATTTTATCGTTGACTTGTATAATTTACGACCGCACGAGAGGAGAGTTCGGATTGATGCCGTCAAAGCGTGTTTCTGTAATCCACAGCACGGGCGATATTACTAATCTGTCGACGACATTTACTCGAGTTTGATCCTCGCATAAAAAATAAGAGCATCGTAAAGAGTACCCGTTGCGCGTATTAAACAAAACGACTTTCTCAAAACCACGAGAAGTGAGCAATCACGGCCACTTTCCTCGGCGCGTTTAAGAGTGCGTATACACGAGGCAAATGTGAAGTGCCATCCAGTTCTATTTCTCTCTCTTTTTCCATCTCTTTCTCTCTTTATTTGAATAATTTTCGAAGCGGAATCGATGCGTCGCGTCGGCAAAATTCGTGCACATGTTGCATTTCGCACATAAAACGCTATTGTAGCGATTCATTTCTCATCGTGATATTTTCAAAATCGATCACCGCGAAATATATTCGAATGATGCGCCGAACATTTAAAAGATTCAGGTATATCGATCGACATTAACCAAATCGCTTATATTCGTCGAGCTAAAACACTCTCTGATTTGTATGAAAATAAATGCTTTCAGCGCAGAAATTTCAAGTTGATACTCACTTCTATTTGGCTGCTCGAAGATACGATTTGTCTTTGCGAATTTCTGGCTATAACAAACTCGTGAAAATAGATAAGATAATTTTATTAATCCGATTAATCTTTTCGAGAGAGAAAATTGTAATCCGCTGAACTTCGACAAAGTTACAAGTTTCCCCATCATGAATATTATTCCCTGGAATCGGACGGTTCTGCTCAGTATCAATTTCCCGATGACAGTTTTGAGCGCATTAAACAACATCACGAAGCGAAATATATTCCAATTTCGCCGAGGACTCTGTTTCCCGTAATGCAAGTAGTTAGTAGAAAGTTAATCCACGGCGCACACTCGAGAATTTACTTCGGGTTCTGGTTTCTCCACGCTAACCATTTATCCTGCTTTAAGGGGGGTCCGCGGTTTAAGGGAAAGTGGATTACCGGAAGTCCCGGTACGACCGTCCCGTTCCGGTCCAATCTCGGTTAAATTCGATCACGTGGCTATTCGCGGAACGATAAGGGACGATTCAGCGATATAGTCCGCCTTTTGGGAGTGTCGCTTCTTATCTTCCTCCTTTTTTTACCTTTCTCTCTCTCTCTCTCTCTCTCTCTCTCTCTCTCTCTCTCTCTCTCTCTCTCTCTCTCTCTCTTTCTCTTTCTTTCATCTTGTGGCTGAGAACCCGAGAAGAAGCACATTCCGCAACGACAGCAATGATGCTAAAAGCAGTCAAATAAAAATCAGTACTTTCGTTAGTACGAGACGCATTTGGGGGAAACGTATATCCGTATATACCGAAGGAGGAAAGATATCCATGGTAACTTTATTCCGCCTCGGTAGCGACCGTCGGAGAAAAATGGTTTATCGAAGTGCTAGGACATCCCGCGCGATCGATATCGGACCCTTGTAAATCCGATCGTTCGGTCGCTCGCTCACGACGAAAAAGTCCGAAATAGAAAAATTGCCGCGAGATCCATTCGGCCCTCATAGATGCGACTCGCTACATCTGTAATGTCCGTGGAGTTCGAGTGCTTGCGAGCACACGAGTCATCTTTCCGTCACATACCACTCCGTTTCGCTTCACGGGCGCATTTGCCAGCGTCTCGCGGCGCTTTGTCGCGAAATTATTAAAAATATTTCATCTCCCATTTCGCGCGCGGTGTGAATCGAAGACACAGCGCGTAACTGTCCGCAATAATTTCGTGTAAACGGAGCGGAATTGTATTGTATCGCCGCGACACAGATGTGAGAAACGCCATGAGTCTGGTTGAATTATTTCTCCTTAGCTTCCCCGCCGCTTATCTTGATGCTATTCTAGTTAGCGTCTATTAATGTATATTTAGTGTAAGTAGACTTTGTAATAAGGTGACGTAATCCGCTAAAATAGTCTTCGGTGTGCTAGAATCCTACGAGAGTTACAACTAATATTCCGTAGCGTTATAGCATCCTCGTAATTGTGTTGCTAATATGTATTTTATATTATTGTAAATATGTTTGCGTAAATAAGAAATATTTTGAGTATTTTAATAAGTTCTTATTAAGTGTGTATTAGGAGAGACTGGGACAATCTGTCTACAATTTATGCCTTTTTAAAGTTTACTTATAAAGTAAACTAATAAAGATGGCTGAACATTTTAATGGTGTAACCTTTCAAGCTTTCTATAAAAAAAAAACGTAATTAGAATCATTCATGTTTTAACATTTTAAAGAAATAAATTTTGTAAGTGGGCAAGTCGTTGCGGAATGATTTGACGCTTCTCACATCTGATAATTATAGATTTATTAATTGATAATATTATAAAATTGCTTAATTTGAGTTAAACTACTGCCACACAACAAATTTTTCGACCGTCGAAAAATGTTAATAATGGTTTTCGCTTTTTTTTTGTAACGCATAATATAGTGTCTGCGAAAAGCATCGCAAAAAGAACAAAAGCTTCTGAATCTTTTACGACGTAAGAGCTTACGTAGAGCTTTTTTCAATTATTTGTTGGAATGGTAGAGATATTTATCTCTTAACACCTGAGCAGTACTGTGGACACACACAGCCTCCGTAGACAGATAGCCTCATATATTTATATCTTTTTTCATCTTTCATATATGTCTAGACTTCTTTTTTTATTTTTATCAAAAGTAAAATTATATTATTTCTTTTAAATTTTATTACTTTTTGAATACAAGCGTACACTTCTAAAAGCAGTAGCTTTTAGACGTTTGCAGATCTGGTGTAATTATCCTGAAAATAGGCGAGGGTAACTTTGGACAAAGCAAACACGATGGACTATGTAAGAATAAGCCACAGGGTGTTCCTCCTGCTTGTCGGATTTCGCACGTGAGCCTTACGCGCGTCGGAGATCGAGGGATCCTTTTTGGACTCATTTTAATGGCCAGAGGTTGAAAGTAGGGTTGAAGTGCCTTCTGCTATTAGCGGGAGGGCGATTAATGATTGGGCCGTGCGAAAGGAACATCTGCTTGCGAAATGGCGAGCTTACCGTGGAAATCGTTTAATCCTGTGTGTATCTTATCTGCTAAAGTGCTAACGTAGCCACCGCTTGTTCCGCTTTAAGCGTACATTAAAAATACCGAAACAGACGTCCCGGAAATTCGACGGAAACTCCTGCCAAATTTTTTTCTCGGTAACTAAAAACGTCTGGCGGGTGTTTTTATTTTTATGAAAAAAAGGGAGGTAGGGAGAGAGAGAGAGAGTGTGTGTGTGTGTGTACAGAGTTGGACACGGAGTGAGTTTCAAACCCCTTCTCCCCTCTCGCGCGTAAGTTACTTTGAAAGATGTGCAAATTGCTCCGTTAATCCTAATCGCGGCGTATAACCGGCGTTTCCTCCGGGCGCTTCAATTTTGATCCCGCCTAAACGCGACCTAATTTGCACTGGCACGTATAAAGCACTGTGCACGTGGAAACGCAGAACTTATGTACACATCCCGTTGTGTGAGCACTGAGGTGTTTACACTTGCGTATAAACAGACATGTGGTGTGTACCTGCGCGCGGACGTGGAAATCGGTCGCGATGAAATGACTTTAGATAGGTCGGTAGATTCCGTTCAAACAGGGCATCGAGTAACACTCGAAACGGCGCGGCGTAAGAAATCGACGTGATCGATACCGGCGTTCAAAATGGAATATATTACCATAATCCCTCAGTCCCAGAACCTACCGGATTTAATTTCTTCGTGTGCCTCAAATTTCTCTCCGCAGTAAAATTTCTACGATATTTGAACGAGATACGAGGAACCATTTGCATTTATTCGCATATTCGCGATTGTATCGTCTCGCGCGATAACGCGTACGCGGCACACGAATAGGTACTTGATTAGACACATAGCGTTGAATGAGAGAAGCGCTCCAGATCCCAAATGGACTTGTAATCGACTGGTTTCGTCTGATGCATCACGGACACACTTGGAATACGATCGCGTGGCGGCTTACCACGAAGGGGATAATGCCGAAGGATCGCGCACAATAGAATTAATACGGCGTAACAATGCCAGATTCCGCGGACTCCTGTATGCCAATTATACATCCGGCTTTATGATGCCGTACGATTACGCCGTTGTGCAGGCGCAACGAAGCACGCTAATCTTATCCCGAATGCGCGACGTATTGACAATATCTACACCGCGCAACCTTGTCGTATCGTCACTCCATTTATCGCTCCGTTCCAATTTCCAATAATCGTTGACAAAAGGCAAATAGAGGAATTATTTATTAATCTTATCAAAGAGCGAGAGAACCCGCGCTTTTTCACGCAGTATTAAATGCACTATAAATCTAGTAAATTTTTTTTACACCTCTAAGTTAACTAATATTAACTCCGTTTATAACGTTTATAATTAAAATATTCATTAAAAGAAATAAATGTACGTGGAAGAGAGAGCCATATTTGCCCCCCGATTTCTCTTTGCATATATTTCGCATTAAAGTTCACGAAAAAAGTAAGAATATTAGGGTCCATGAGATCTATAGGATCCAAGAGAATATTTCTGAAATATGCATATGAAAATCATGCACAATTTCGAAAGATTCCTGTTTCATAGCCGGCGACATTTAACCGTCGTGACCTCTGACTACGGGGATAGCAATTGAGCAGAGATTCTCCGGCAGATATCCCTTGAGAACATGATCTCGGAGAAGTATCGTGTTACCAAGCATGGCGGAAACGGGATAACAAGAGTGATCTTAATCCTAATGACGCGTTAAAGGATGGGCCCCGGCCGTCGATGCCGATGCCGTTAACGACTTCATCGATCCGGAGGCTTATCTGCGGAACTCAGCGGCGATCCCGCGGTACGGTCGGTTGTGCCGCAAAGAAAAATGGCACGAGTTTTTGCGAGATCCGGACCGCACGGTATTTCCACGTGTGTCCACGTGTCAGAAGGACGAAGGGCGTGACTTTGCGGACGACATTGAAACATAATCTATCGTAAGCCATTCTATGCAAATTGCGTAAGAAAGTAGCCGCGAAGTTCAAAGCTTCGGGATTAAATCTTGGTTAACTTTTAAATGAGAGCAGGCGGAATTTTCGTGCGCAACACTCGAGGTGCAGTTGCAATTTTGCGAGAGAGACGAGATTATCAGAGTTCAGCGATTAGCGATATCTAGTTCGCCGGAGCCGGTTCGCTATGTTAACCCAGAGAATCTGGAGTCCGCTTAATTTCCCGTAAGGCTCAACCCCCCCCCACCCCACCCAAACTAATGAGTCTCAATGTGCCCCAATGTGCTGTATCGTTGTCTTCGAATTGCACACCCGTCGACACACTCGAGAACACGGGCGCGTGATAATGAGAAGTTCGCGTGAGAGGCGATAATTAAGCCTCGCATCGAGTCACCGCGTGCCGGCTGGTGGTGGCGGAACAACAAACAAATCCGGAAAGTCTGGAAGTCGATCCGGGGGCATTTTTAACCCTTATCCGCGCCACGAGCGAGCCTCCACGAACTTCTCCCAGTTCTCCCGTGCAATTCAATCTAAAATTCTCGCATAATTTTTTTTTTAAGCGCGCGTTGCAATTCTTGCCGTGTCGACCGACGTCACCGGACGAAAAAAAAAAGAATATACGCTTCTCTAATTAACAGTTCTGCTACGAGACCGTTTCAATAACCTAATGAGCATGACAACGTGGCTTAACTGCGAAGCACATGTTTCACCTCGTTACTGTCGTCGGGCGACAGTAATATGAAACCCTTTTTGTACGGCGCCGAGAAGTTTCATCCATCGGGATGGCGAGTTTCATTAATCATCTTTCGGACGCGTCTCCTCGTGTCTCATTAGTGTGTTATTTCCAATCGAATCGTATTATCCGATGACGGATCGGTGCCGACGGCGTAGTTCCGATGGGACTACGCGGGCGAAACAACTTATTTTTTTTTTTCTCGATATAACAAGATGTCACCGTGAGACGTCTCGCGTATAGATAAAATCGTAAACCTCCTTTCCTGTCCCCAGGCGCGCTTTTTATATACACACTTTAATAATCTCTCGCTCGTTTTCAGGAGCAGCACGGTTGACCTTGATGGATCGCGGTATTTTAACGTGTGATTAATTTTCAGCATGGTCGCGTTTGCACGTTGCGTTTTAAAGGGGAAGCAGCGTATATCGAGGTAAGCTCCACTCTCTCTTCTTTCCTATTTGCCGCCCGTAAAATATATCGAACCTGTGCGGCGCTGACACAATATGACGATAAATGAGCCGTAAAGCGGGAAAATTAGGCCCGACAGCTCACGTCCGGCACGTCAATATAACGTCAAGCCCAGCCATTTCGGAGCGGCTCATTACGAGAATTACACTTCTGTCCGCATCCTCCACCGCGCGCCGCCGGCCGTTGCTCCGGAAGTATTATTGCTATTTTGACGAGCCACGGAGTTCGTCGCCGCGTTGCCATGTCAATAACAGCACAACACTATAAGCTATAAGTGGCGCAACTTTAAAGAATCAACATCGTACAACTGGATCTACCTCACGAGCAATTGTGTATTTCGGGCACGCGTTATCGCTTGCCACCGCGTAGCGTTAATTATATCCAGTTAATTTTTTCGCTGACAGTGCCTTGTCGCCGGCGCGGCGGTGTCAAACACGTGTAGCTAACGCCGTAAATAGACGTAAATGTCACGCCGATCGCACGGTAATTACACCCCGTCCACGGTATCGGCCACTCGAATGTCACGCGCGAGATTCGCGGATGAAGGGTGAATTAATGGACGGCGAAAAGTAGTCGCGGTCCGCGGTACCAAAAATAATCCGCCTCTTTATTCGTAATCTTCGGGGCATTTTTCATCGCGCGCCTTTCCGTTTATTCTGGAATACGGCCGCGATGGAAGGGAAAAAAAAGGGAAGAGGCACGGTCGTCGGGCGGGACAATAAAGACGATAACGTGGACGATGAAGAGGACAATGGTTGGGAAAGGACGGACAGCGCAGCGGCCGGATAATGGAAAGATCATTATTTTCGCGGAACAAAGTCCCGTCGAGTCGCCGCGCTGTGTCGCGACGACGAAGACAACGACGACGACGACGACGACGACGACGACGCTGACGTCGTCTTCGCCTGAACGCGAGCGCGCGCATCTTAATTAACGGCCGCCCCAATTAGAATGGCGCTATCCAAAAGATTCCGGTCGCGCTTTGACTTCCTCCCCCCGTTCGAACCTTTATGCCACGCCACAGTCTCGCTTTCCACGTTTCCCTCGTCTTATCGCGGCGGGCTTCTTCCTGCTACTTGTTTCTCCCCGTGAATAAACGTCCGCGTAACAGTGACCCGGTTTCCGTCACTACGGCACAATTTAGCCGGCACGGCGACACGCGCGTTTTCGGGGGAAAATTGCGGAAAATGGATGCGGCGTGTTTGAGGATAATAGGGGAAAGTAGGGTAAAACCGGATAGCCCCGGAGTCAAATGGAGCGTACCCGCGCTGTCTCCAAAGCCAGCGCCGACAATGACTCGCCCACCGGAGAGAAGAATAGTTACAAACGCGACGACATCTTGCCCGGAGCTCGTTGAGGAGCATCAGCCAGTTTTACCCGCGTTATATCATCGGATTCCGCGAAAGTACAGCGGACGTTCGATTTTGCCGTACGCGCTCTATCCTATACATAGAATTTTATTCCGCGCAAACTTGGTCCCGCTTCGGGCGCATCATAGTGCACCGCCCGTTCTACAAACGCAGCGTAATTTCAAGGCGTGGGTCGCGCGCGTCGATAATTTCTCGTGAAACGGGGACAGGACACACAGTTCTGTCCTCATCTCCCTCTCTTCCGCCCCTCTGTCTTTCTACGCGAGTCCGCGCTCCGCTCTTCCGCCGCTTTCTTTCCCTTTTTGCGCCTCGATTTGTCAGGGGTATTAATCGCGAACGCGATAATGTCGTTGCTCGTGCTTCGTGCATGACAAACGACACCGATATGGCGTGCCTGCACGAACCGTCGCGCTGCGCCGCCGGTTAAAACGGGAAGAATGTATTTATTCTACGTGTTTCACGTGTTTCTATGTATATTCTACCGGTTTCTAAAAATTAACTTTCCGCGCAAATAGATAGACGAAGAAGAAAGGAGCGGGGAGGGGGATAGAAGGAGGTCGACAGGGCGAGAGCGGGGACGGAAACGCTGCAAAGTGCATCAAAAAGTTTTGCGTTTCGCCACGCGTTATCCAATTATCCCGGAATCACGTGCGCCTCGTAACGCTCGCAATTATCCGACCCCGCGTCGGATAAAAATCCCCGTCGACGGGAAAATTCTACGGACACGTGGCGGCGTTAATGAGGATACGAGGAAATATTTATTTACAGAACACCCTCTCATTATTAAAGCCGGCGCGTTTTAAGTACATAGCTGGGAGGCAATACCCTCCCTGATGACCGGTTTTATGCCGCGAAACGGCCGTATAATGATTCCTCTCGCAATTTAGAAAATCTCGCGTGTGCGCGCGCTGCCCCGAACGCAACGCGATACTTCCAGTCTCGCGATGTACTTATTTTCATCCGTCGCGACGCCGCTTGTCAATAATGTTTTTGTCGCGCGAGACGGCGTTCGGTCACACGGAGAAAGAGAGGAACGCATAGAGGCGACGAGAAAAGTTTCTACCGCGGTATCGACGCTGTTATCAATCCACGTCCGCCAATACGCGACAGTCGCGCGCGCCTCTCGTCGAAGATTATCCCGATAAAAGATAAACTTCGCCCCTACGTCGGGCGGTGAACCCCGCGCGGAAAGAAATTCAACCTCCCCGTCGCAGCGCGAGAATGAAAGAGGGGGGCGAGGAGTCTCCGCCGCCCCCTCCCCCAACCCCCGACGCGGGCGGATAGAACGGACGACAGTATGCACTCCGATGCACCTGCCGCTGCGTGTGACGCTTACGCTCACATATTTTATAAAACTTTTTTCTCCCCTTGTACCTGCGCTGCACAACTGAAACTCCCGCCCCACCCCCCTCTTACACACATACACTTAAGAATCCTTGCTCCGTGTGTTATACGGCGTGCGAACGAAAGTATATTAGCCCAGACAAGTGCAGGGAGGGAGATAGCTACGGGACGCAGCGAAACTGGGATATTTCCTCCCCGCTAACTTTCGAGTACCGGGAATTTGAATCCGTGGCACATGGCCTATCTCCTACACGATTCGACGGCGGGAGCGCTGCCGGGAAAGCCGGAAAATCGTTTAAGAGTAAATGACGTTTTATTAACGGCTCCCTCGGGTCTCCTCGCCTTGCCCATAACGTCACGCCGTTAGTTCTCTCGCAAGAGGGACGAGTTTAGCACGCCGCGTCGGGCCGTCTGAAAGTTTCAGCGCGGCAAAAGCGGCACAAAAGCCCGGGATGTCCGCGCGAGAGAAGATAGAGAAAAAGAGGGTAGAAACGGATGTACCGATAAAAAATGAATAATCGACTCGCGCGCGCGAGAGAGAGAGTGAGCTGCCGCGCTTTTTGTCGATTCTGCGACGGTTTGTCGCGTGTAAGGTTTATCGGCATAACCCAACGGTCGAGAGATGCACAATCCCGAAGTCGATCGACGTTAACGTTGAACCCAGCCAGGGTCGATGCGCCGTGAAAAGCGTAGGACTTTCCATCGGTGACACGACCCTTCGCGTTGCCTGAAGATGAAGTGGAGGGCCATAAAAGATGAACGGACAGCCAATCACCTTTCGTCTGCCTCGTTCGGCAACCGGGGTTTCGTAATCCCGCGGCGGGATTTTGACCTCGACGAAAAAAGCTACTATCATTTATTTGACGTACTGCGGCTTGCTGCTTTAATGACAATAGAAAGATTATACTTTTCTTTCTATATTGACATAAATAATTTTGTTTTGCCTACGTCGATGAGATAATTCTTGTACATTTATCTCTTTTGATAAAACAACGTCTGTCCCAGGTGAAGACAGAAAAATGAAGTAACATTAATTTTCTAAATGTACGTAAGTAAAGGAGTAGCGTAGACGAGGAGATAAGAAAGTCCCGAAGTAAGGACGAGGACACGAATGAGATCAGTCGATCATCGGGGAGAAAAGTTATATAATTTACCAAATACACGTCGTTCATGCAAATTACGTCGGTGTCCCGTAAACTCGGCGTGATACGAAAACTTACTTCCGAAGACGGCGGTTAATTTCAGCGAGCCATGAAAGTTGGTAGCGATATTCGTCTATAGATAACGTCGCGGGCGGAAAACCTCTTTGTCGTAAACGATGGACGCGAATCGAAATAAAAATCCGCAGAGTCCGGCGAACCGAGTATTTATTTATTTATTTATCTGTCTGTTAACGAGAACAATCATTTGTTGATAACGTAAGCGAAATGTATAAAAATATCGGTTGCAACATGAATATGTAATGCCAATCGCGACATAAAGAATAAAATAGCAGTGAGTAGTTTTCAGTACTATTAAACTTTGTCAGTTGAATTAAAGTAGAACAAGATCAGGGACACGTCGTATTGTCTAAACGTCTCGAAGAGCGAGAGAACGGTACTGATAACGGAACGGTCCGTTGTGTTGAAGGAGAGCACGAACAAAAGCGACGGCGGCATTTTTTCTTTTTCCCTATTAAATAACCGAGCCCACTGCCACATCAGTCTCCGGGGATAAGATTCATACCGTAAGCGGCTTAACATTTGTCCACGATGAAGCGTGCTGGATCCCCATGGTGGGACGAGAGAGGGGCACCAAATACATTTCCGCCATTTCGTTCCAGGCGGTCTACCTCAATTTCAACGTTGCATATTGCATAGGTACCTGAGTTACGATACTCGTGAAACATTGTTCATTGTATTATTTAACTTACATATCCAATTATAAGTACAGAATGCTTTTGAAAAATTTAATTTTTCACAAATGTAATTATATCCTCGAGAATGCGCAAACATAATTTGTATCTCGTTCAGTAAAGAGATCCCTTTCTCATTACTCTTTCGTGCTTTGCGGGAAAGCTGTTTCAACCTGAGAGACTTTTCAGTCGCATATAAACGTGAGAAGGAGACTCGAGCGCGGCTAAGGGTTAAATGTTATATATATACGCTCGCGAGAAATTAAGGAAACCGAGAATCCGAAAGGGACTCGAAGAATTTATTTAGACGAAGTCGTGCCGCGATTGAAATCTGCGCGTTACAGGAGAGAGTGAAATAAGACGACTCTAATATTTGAAATTGTCCGAAGTATATTAAGGAAAATTCAGAAGGGAGAAAATAAAGCATGGAAATTAAGGCGACGAAGGCAATTACGGGGCATCGAAGATCTTTAACGATTATTAACGAGCGTGTGATGATCGTGACGGGTTGGGAAGCGCTCCGATGCGCCGCCTGACACGCGGTCACGAATATAAAACGCGACCGTTCAAAGTTTCTTTAGACGGCTGGCAGGAGACAGGACGCGAGTCCGAGGTCGCGTGCCATTCAACCCCCGGCGGGGAGGCACGGGAAATGACGATGTCGTGTAAGAAGCGTGAAATTTGTCCGTGCTTGCGGGACGAGTAGCAATTGCGGAGTCTTGTCGCCGCATAGGACACGCAGAGAGAAAGAGAGAGAGTGGTCGGACGAGAAATGCGAAAGAAGACAAGGAATGCGGGAAGAAAAATTCGGAACGACAGAGCTGCGCGGTGCGACGCGGCGCGGCGCGACGCGAAGCGGAGCGGAGCGGAGCGCGCAAGGCCGTAGCGCGGGGACGGAAGGCGCGCGCGGCGGAAAAGGCAGAAGGCCTCGAGGAAGGAGGAGGCTGACTGATCGCCGCCGGAGTAGAGGAGAGAGAGCACGCCTGCGCGGAATCCCCGGGCGGGCGCGGGCAGTGCCACCGGAGGCCCGGCGGTTTCAGAGCTTCGCCCGGGACGACGAACCGCGGACGAGCCGAGTGCGGGAAACCCGGTCGTGTGTTTCACAGTACGACCGACCGATCCACACACCGAGTATAACCGTACAAACGAGGAGGCACAACCGCGGGGGTTGAAAAGAAAGGGAGGTGGGGGAGGAGGGTTGGCCCGATTGAACGCAGGCAGACCGCTTCGTGACCTTGGTGCGCGCGACACTTGGCGTCTTCTTCGGGAGCAATAAAGAAGAATTTAATCGGTACCTCTTTTCCAATTGGGGTCGAGTGCACGCGGAGGTGTACGGTCAACTCTCCGCGCGCGAGACCGCCCACAAATTAAGACCGTAACTCGGCCTCGTTCCGCCGCTTGCGTTCGCGAGTACTCCGACTGCGAGATAATGTGATGTCACAGTGTTAAGAGAGAAAAGAAAAGAGAGAGTAAGGAAAAAGTCGGTGGATGCATAAGAGCGCAACGGGGGGGTTGCAACGAGAGGGTTGCAACGACGGGTAACGCGGGAGTATGCGCGAGTCCTGGTAGCACCGGGTGCTGCTGGAGGATGAACGGGACGACGACGGAGGATTATTAAAGTGGAGGAGCGCCGAGAGAGAAAGAGGTGCATCGTGGTGTTCCATGAGATGTCAGTGGACCCGTCGTCGGGGACAGTTACGCCGTCGTCGTCGTCGTCGCCGTTGTTGTTGTCGTCGTGATCACCATGAGGAGGTCCTCCTACGTCAACTACTACGTCCTGTGCCTCGTGTGCTGGATCCTACTAGGCATTACCGGTAAGCTTCATTCGGGAAGATCGCCCAGCTTGTCATACAGCTACGTTTCTAACCGCGGCGCGGATCCGTGAAACAGATGGCGGCGTCGAGATGTCAGATCAGGGGGGGGGGGTTTCGAGAGAGAAAGACGCTGTGTTAGGGGGAGACGCTGTAAATAGCGGTTGTCCATTCACGCGACACACATAGACAGGCGGATGGTAATCGAGCCGTCGACATCATCGCACGGGTTTTGCGGGGCAGGCGGGGCTCAGTCGGACTCGTGCCGCGGATGGATCGATCAGATTTTGGGGTGTAGCAGTACGTTGCATACGTCTCCCTCGCGCCCCGCATGCACTTACGAACGTACGTACGTACCGCGCACTCGTGCGCGTTTCTCCCGCTGTCGCGAATACCGGCGGATACCGAGTGTAGAGATCGTACGGGAGGGGGAGGATCGAGGATACGCGAGAATAGATAAGGACTAAAAAGGACGGAGACGGCCGAGGGGGGGACGCAACCTCCGGTCCCGGTCCAGGACCGTATCTAGCGCCACCCTTGTTTGTCGCGCCGCAGCATTGTGCCTCCCTCCATGCTCTCTCTCTCTCTCTCTCTCTCTGTCTGTCTCCCTTTCTGCCTCTCTCTCTCTCTCTCTCTCTCTCTCTCTCTCTCTGTCTGTCTCCCTTTCTGCCTCTCTTTCTCGTCTTCACATCCTCGCTCTCGACGTCCTCCTCTTTGTCCGCCTCTCTTCACCGCCCTGCGTCCCTGCGGGATCAGCAGCGTGTCGTCTCGATGATTCCGTCATCACGGGACGAAGACGAGAAGGGAGACGAACGCGTCCCCCTTTCCTCCGCCGTGGCGTCGTTCAGGGACGTGTCTATCGATTTCATCTCGCGCGGCTGCATCACCGCGATGCGGTCGTGCTTTAAAGCCCGCTCGTGAAACAGGAGCGTCACGGCGTCGTTCCGGAGGGTGCAGTCATGCATTCTACGAGTACGTGCTATTTGCGAGATAGCCTGACTACCGTCGAGACATCTCGTCGGGAGAAACTGGGCGATTTTTGCATCTCTTCTTTAAACATGAGTTTGATTCAATCTTTTGGAAGGGGAAAACTTTCTTGAATAGCTCGCAAGAAACATCAATTCCCAGAAAAAAGAAACCGTTCCTCGTCGAATGTAACTCGCTTCTGATTGTAGAATACAGTCTATTATGAACCATGAAGAGATAAGCTCTCCTTTCCAGCGGAGCACGAGAGCTTTCGTCCCGATGGAAAGAAACGAGAGGAGGCCAACTGTAGGATTACCTTCTGAAAGCGATTTCCCGTTCTCGATTGAATAGACGACTCGAATATACGATTCCGCTAAGCGTATCAGCGATTAACCGCGGTGACGCGATCAACTCGCAAAGAAATATCTGACGCGTTTCGGGTCGCATAAAGAACGATCCCGCTCGCGAGCCCGTCTCTTCGGCGTGGCGTGATCAATTCCGGAGGCAGCGATGCGCGAGCGGAAAATCCGAAGCGCCGATAAAATCGGATTATCACCGATCGAACTCGTTCGCGTTCGTAGCCGCGCGGAAAGCACCGCCGACTGCGACTGTCGGTCGATGCAATCAGTTGGCGCGGCCGTTCGTCGAATAATCACTTAACTTGGGATCTTGCCTAAAGATCGGTGTAATTTCGCTCGCCTCCTCCGCGCGCGTAAGTTTCTCTCCCGCTAGCGGTAAATCACTTGGAAAGTACGCTAACTGCTCTCTCTCTCTCGACTACGAGAGCCACTACGAGAAGTTCGCAGTTTCAGACCCCGGTAATGGCGGGTTTATCCCGACATCACTCTCGCCAATACATTATGCACTTTCGATCCGTATAGTACTCGCAGACACGCGTGAGGCGTGGAGGGGGGGGGGGGAGGCTGCTGCACAACCTAACCACTGATTATACTTCGCTGCGGTGATTAACCGCGGCCCGATCCGTTCGTTCCTCCCCGGAAACGGAGAAGTTCGACGCGACTATCAAAGCGGCTGGCGCAACTCGGGGCGTAACTACTGACTCGAGAGTCTCGAGACGCTACGCGCGACTCCTTACGCGAAATCACGCTCGTGACGCTTATGGAGATTTCTGAGCGCATAAAATGAATTTGCGGAACGTGGCGCGACTTCAACGGGCTCGCAGACGTCGCCGTGCGTGGAAGCGTTCAGGAAATTGCGCCTCTTAAAAAGAAAAAGTCTCTTAAAGACGAGCTGACGTGTTCCATTCAATTTTTAAAAACACTTCATCGATATTTCACTGCGATAAATTAAGCGTGAACAGAAAAAGATTATTGTTAATATTTCATGTCTTTTCTTGACTTTAAATGGATCTTGTCGCAGGGAAAAAGAATCAGAGCGAGTGAGTCTATTTCGACGTAAGCCCGTCGTGTGAGGATTATTATAAAATCATATCACGCCGGCGGGAAATAATCCTTCAGATGCTGAAAAACTGGGATTTATGTGGCAGTTTAGCACACGATGACGTCGTAAAACTGCACGGGCATGCGTACGTGTTGTTCTGACAAAGTGGGAAAGGAAACAGCAGCCCTGCCGGACGCAGCAGCTCCGAGTCTCCTCCGAGCACATCGGGCGGCATTGTCTCTCGGGAAATATACGATTTTAGATCCGCCTTCTGTTTCCGAGAAATTTACTTCTTCCTACTCCCTCCGCCGCGCCCGCGATCACGTCCCATCACGCTCGATTACGTTAGCGGGGAGACACTTTATCGTAACTTATTGCTGCGTGAAGCGGAATAGATTTATAAAGCAATACTTCCTCGGATTTTTATAATAGTTTTCATACCTTGGCAGAAGAATCTCTTCGAAGACGCCGCTCTCTCCCATATTTCTTTTTTACTCCAACATTCTTCTTATTCAAAGTGCTTCGGTGGAAACGATGATCGAAGCGATTCCGCTTCGTCCCGCTTGTAACGATTTATGCCCTCGGAATGGCGAACGGTCTATTTCCTCTTCAACGCTCCCTTTAAATAATACACAACGTGAGAATATCGCGTCGTCGGCCAGCTTTGTAGCTTTTATCGAAATCTCCGGGACGAACGTGATTTCCGCGTACCCCTCGGGAGCTACGGGGGCGGCGCAAACCGACTTACAAAACGTCGGCATGAATAATGCAACCGCCACTCGTCCCCGCTCGTCGTCGTATTTGTGTCCCCGCGCAATAAACATAAACTCTTACGGTTATTCATCAATGAGCCTGCCTTGGTGCGTTACATTGCGAAATTACATGCTTCACGTTGACGTGTATACATCTCGCCGCGATAAAACGGCGTCATTCTCCCCTTTGCGCCCGAGCGCTCCTTTGCCCTGATTTAATCTCGAGATAAATGCGACTGTATTACGCACCCCTGAGGAACACGATCGCGCGCGACCTTTGCGCAACTCGCCGCACGTCGACATGAAAAATAGGTTTGGGGCGGCGTATAGGCATGGCATCTACCGAGCGGCCTATTTGTGCCCCCTTTTCTCGCGGTAGGCAAATGATCCCGACTCGGTGGCGAGGGGCACAACCTCACGGCGACCGACAGGGGCGCGTGCGCACAGCTGCGCAGATTTTACCGTCCCTCAAGATCAAGAGGATCGACTGTGCGGGTGGAGGACCGGTAGCGCAGCCCCCAGACACGAATTCGTATCTCCGGCACATTTGACAATACACCACTCGTAGCCGCGCGCGCTGATTGCCAATCTAGCTCTTCTCGGTTCGCGCGGAAACGTGTCGGCCGGATGGATTTGTCGGCTGCGGGGAATCACGGAGTTACGACGTTTCTGGGACGATGTGATTTCGAATCTGGGATAGAGGAAGGCGATTTTATCGCGGCCAACCGCGAATGATGATCAAAATCACCAATCGCTCTTTGGCATTACACGGATCATCGCGATAAACCCCTCCTCTCCCCCCCCCCCCCCAAAACGATAAATCTGACGAAAAGATTTAATTTTAGAACTTGATTCGCAATCTCTCGTTTGATTTTCGCTCGCAAAGTAAATGGAAGTTTTTATTTTTGCTTGAAATCCAACGGAAGGGAGATCGATGAAAATTCTTACCACCATTGTTTACTTTAGCTCATCGATTAGCCGTCGAGATTAATTTATGATTCATTACCCCGCACTTAGCTTGACTGAAACAATAATTATTACCGTTGCAGCGGCTGTGATTTTCTTGCGCATAAGTAGAACAATCGATGCGCGATAAGCTGAGCCGTGTGGAGCGAGGCTTACGTCGTGTACAGGCGATTTCATATTTACTCCTTATCGCGTCGCGCGATTATCGTGCTGTTGATCTTAATTAAGCGTAATTATCACCAGCTTTGTCGTTTGTCAAAGTTTCGGGAAATCTTGATAGCACGACGACATATGCTCACTTCTTACGTAACTCGGGCGCTCTCGAGGAATTAACAGCGTCAGCTATTAACGCAACTCCGCTAATTAGTAAAGTAATCAGCCACATTTAATTAACAGATCGAAGTAAAAGACGAAAGCGAGATAAGGTAACTGCTAGAAAATATACTCTAACAATGAGTTGTAGCGGAGAAGACATCGCGGACCTTTATAGAAGCAATTTATTAATTTAGCATCTTAAATGCTTACCGCGTCAGCCTAACTCCTCTACCCATAAAATATTCCCGCGCCCTAATTGAGGATTTCATTTTTCACACTTAGCCCCGGTGTGCGGTCCGACGACCATTTCTCAAATTATGGTCACCGCAACGGCGGCCGCGCAAATCTGGACGAGCAACCGTGGGGATTTCGTGCGCTACCGATCGAATACGAGATCGGATGTGATATCGTCAAGGTCGTTGGAATAACGCCCCACGTTGCTCTCTATCTTTCTCCCTCTTTCCCGTTGAATGCTGATCTGCCTTTAGATTTCCCGGATCGGAATCCCCGGGATTAGTATCCATTTCCCCCGGGCACAGCTCCTCAGCGGGGTCTCCTCCGCGATAGGATTTATTCCGAATAGCGTCGCGCGCGCGACCGGGCGGATACGGAATACGAATGCGAAATAGTCCCTTCTCGAGGTCGCCCTGGCTCGCCTTATTATTCCATTGCGACGGCTAACGTCGCTACCTCCATGTTAATTCGCCGCATAACGTGCCGGCGGCGATGCGGCGACCGCTATAAGCGTGTTACACGGACGTCTTAAGAACGCATCGCCGCGGCGATAATTCGCGCATTTCACGCATTCGCGATGTAGCGAAAAAATATGCATCCCCTGTCTCCGTATTCTCCGCATTGCGCCGTTTTCCCCCCTCGTCTCCGTGATCGCACGGAACCTGCACCGACTGTATACACGCGAGACACTTTTCTGAACGCACGTTCTTTCAGGGGTAAGTACGAGATCTCATTCGCTGGTGAAGAGATTCGACGGGATTTACACGGGGCCTTACTTCGACTCGAACACTCCAACGAATATCACGGCGCAGTTGGGCACTCATGCTTACCTACCGTGCAAAGTGCGGCAGCTTGGTAACAAATCAGTAAGTTATCTATCCATGCAATTGAACTCTCCGGTATAAAAAGGACTGTGAGCGCCAAGAAGAGAAAGAAGTTCTCCTCTCGGAAAACGAGTGAATATAAGCAAAAAAATTAATCTCTCACAGTACGAGAAACGCTCACAGCAATTTTTATACCCTACATGTTTTCTATTATCATTCATCCTCGAGTTTTACGCAAGGGTATCGTAATTTCATACATATATCAATATAACTGTCATCGCACGTCAATTTGAGACCTAATTTGTCCTTGTCATATCGTCTCCCGCATCTTTGATAGAAGCATGTTGCCTTACGCGTTACGTGTATTGACAGCTTGATTTATTAACAAGCTTATTTGTCGGATAACGCGTAATGGCCAAACTTCTGCCTGACAGTGTTATGACAATGAGACTCCATTAGATATAACGCTAAAAAAACAAGGAGAAATTGTCATAACTAAGCCGAGCGTGAGTCCGGTGAGACTACTGCCTCGTTGTTCCCGAATCTCTCCCGAATACCTACTATTCCGTTGTCCAGGTGTGAACAAGCTAAACTTATTTACACGCAAACGTTCGATCGGCTCTATTTAATTATTAACGGTAAACAACGGTAAAAAAAATTATCGGATTACAATCGGCACGTCAAAGCGAAGTGGGCAGTTATTTCCGTTATCAATCATTCTTTTCGCTAACGTCGCGGAAAAATCGCCGACCTTGGACAGCCCGCGATTACTTCTATCAAAGGTCCACGGACAATAAAACGTCGTAACTAATATATTTCAACCATTTATCGCGAAACCCATCCTATTTCCTCCGTGTCGGATAGCTGTCCGCGACAGATAACCCACCCACGTGTCACGAGCTGTTAACTCGTTCGCCAACGATCGGCGTTCCCTTTTCATCGAATCAATTTACCCCGCTAATAAAACGCCCGCTAATGATTTCGCGTTTTACCCCGTTCGTGAAACCGGTGCGGTAATCTGAAACCGGTGCGCAGCGAGAGAAGGGGGCGGTTTCGCGGAACGTCGGTCGTCGTCCGGCGTGTAATAAAATTACCGTCGGCACGCGTGGGGCTCCAAGCTGGCCCCCGTGTGTCTCTCGTTAAGGAACTTCACCGACGTGTACGCAGGCGTACTCTCGTCGTATCCTCGGCTGCATACAGGGTATACGCCTGTCGCCGTTGGCACGCGGTCGAGGACTAAGTATCCGGTAACACGCGACCCGCGCGTATAATCCCGGCGCGTACTTGAGGGGCCCGCGGTCGCCGCCTCGATCCTTATCGGCCGGCGAATTAAATGTATTCGTACCTCGCCTTCTTTCGACGCAGAGCGCGGACGACCGACCGTGGTTCGCGGCACTATCTAGATTTCCGTTGGGCGCGCGCGAGCCGTCCGGTCGATGAACGATAAATTAACGGCGAGGGGAACGGGAAGATTGATCGTTCGGAATCGGAACGAACCGAATGTACCCTTTCTTAGATTTTTTCTGGGTTTTTTTTTTTTTTTGGTCGCTGTATATCTCACTCCTGTTTCTTATACTCGACGAAATCTTCTTTTTCACGCACCCCAATTTCGTCCCTTTCGATGTCCATTTAGTTGCGAATAATGGGCTCGCGGTAATCCCGATGATTTCGATATCAAGCTAATGCGATTAAAATGAACGGTGAATGGCGAGGAATGAGTCTCTCGAATATATTAAGAAAAAAATTCGTTAAAAGCGTCGTCCGTTTCATGATAAGAATAGAGAGGAAGTGAGCGACGAATCTCTATGCAAATTAATAAAATTCAAAACCGACGACCGCGTCTATAAGAGACTACAAAAAGATCTCACGCGTGAAAAGAATTTAAGGCGTTCAAGGCGAAGAAAAACAATTCATTTTGATTAATCCGAAGGTCTCCTGGATCAGAAGAAGAGACTCGCATATCCTTTCGGTGGATAGAACGATGTTCATTCCGGACGAGAGGTTCCAGGCGATTTTCGGGGAGGCGGACACGTGGACGCTGCAGGTGAAATACGTCCAGGCGCGCGACGAAGGCGAGTACGAGTGCCAAATCTCGACCGACCCGAAGAAGAGTCACATCATCAAGCTCAACATCGTCGGTGAGGGTCGCGGAAGGCGATTACATTAAGCCGATTATCCGTTCTCAAACGACCGGGCGACAATACCGTAACGTCCGACCGTGTTACAGTGCCAAAGATCGAGATCTTGGGGGACCGTGACATGTATGTGAAGACCGGAAGTACAGTCGCAATACGATGCGTGATAAAGCAGTCCCTCGAGGGCCCGTTCTACGTCTTCTGGTACCACGAGGGCGATCGCGTTCTAAATTATCAGCTGGGCAAGATCGACATTCAGACGAAGAGGATCGAGCAGGACACGGTGAGCAGCCTCGTGATTCACAACGCGAGACGGGAGGACTCGGGTAACTATACTTGCAGCCCGAGTAACTTGGATAGCGCGAGCGTGCAGCTGCATGTGCTAAACGGTGAGTGGAACATTTTATCACTTTGGCGGAAAAAGTTTGGAAAAATTAAAATGGGGAAAAACAAGTTTCAAACTTTTCTCTTTCCCCGAGCATAAACTTTCGTTTACATGTGATTCACTGTTTGCGAGATCGCCCTTTTTTTCACGCGGACTTTTACAAAAAGCACTTGATAACTCGTACCGTGAAAATAACACGAAATGAACACAAGGTTATAGGTTTTTTTTTGTTTTTTTTTTCGTTGCAGCGTATATAATCTTGCTATTTTATTACATGCTAATATATCCGATGATTTTCTAGGGGAACACCCCGCGGCGATACAGAGAGGCATCAGTTCAGCGCCGGGCGGCTGTCCTACTCTATGGTGGCTGGCAGGAGTGGTGACACTGTACTCGAGTCACGGCAGCCGCATGTTCGTCCTCCTTCTTTTGATCCTTATGGTTCTCTACTCGAAAAATCCATCTTACTTTGCGACGGAACGATAATCAGGCAAGCCCGCAAGGATGGTATACGCGTATAATCGATTATCTCCTGCTACGAGACCTCGACTACCTCGAGAGAAGAGATCCTCGACGTTGCGGACCGATTTTCAGAGATCAAGGACAAAAAGGGAGAGGATGAGAGGATTAGGAAGATAGAGGGTAATACGATAGAGAGAAAGAGAGAGAAAGATCGGAGAAGAAGAATAATGATCCCGGAGGTAGTATGTTTTTTCTCCGTATGCGTGAAGTAAGAGTTAGAGGTTCATCTCGATTATTATCGAGACAGTGATCCGGCCGTTAGAAATTAGGAATTAGTTTTATTATATGAATTCTTGTTAAATTGCTGCGAGAGAGTTATACGTGCTGGAGAAGCTACGAAATTTTTGACGTTATCGAAAATATAAATTAAGTCGAGCTTGAACAACGGGTAGTCCGTGAACGTCTTGAAAACTTTCAGTTGCGAATTCGGAATAAACTGATAATTTTTTTTTTATTAGGACTATTTATTGACTTTTACGTCCATTAAAAATTTTATCTAAATAAAATAACGTGTCATTCTTACTGTTGACTGCTTATTGTAGCAGATATTTTTGAGTTTGCTTTTCTAAAGACGCGTTCTACTTTTGCATTTTACATTTGCATAAATGTTTCACGCATTTCCCGTCTGTTTAGCCCGACGAGGTAAATAGTTACGAAATCTCAAAAAAGAAAGCGCCCGAAAAACGATCGCGATCGCGAGATCCTATCGCGAGGGCGTTGGGTGGGTTTCGTAGCACTCGTTACAGGAACAAGAAAGCGATAACGTGACTAGAAATATAGAAAGACGAGAAACGATGGTGAGAGAAAGAGGAGAGAGAAAGAGCAAGAGTGAAAAAGAACCGTCACGAGACTGGGGAAAAAGCAGAAAAACTTCGTCCGCGCCGCTCGAATAGAATTGAAACTTGTTCGATGAATTTTTCGAAATGCGATGTAATTAATTATATTCGACAGCGACCGATTACAAACAAAGCGTGTCTATACTTGACGTCTACCGCGTGATCTAGGATCGTCCTGAGACCGAGTGATCTCGGCCATCGTCTCTCAGACGATTTGTCGATACGCGCCAGAAGCAATTAGAATCTCACTTCAGTTCGTCAATCAGCGTGTCTGTTCCAAGATCGTACGAGAAGCAAGCTTGACGAGAAGGGGAAAGAAACGACGGGGAAAGAATCGAAGCGACCCTATTGAGAAATAAAAATGTTGTTATTATTATTAATAACACACGGCGATAGTATTATTCGATCCGAGGAAAAAAAAATTCATATCAAGCGACATTTTGCCCATATCAAACTCAGTCACGATATTCTGATATTCCCAGCGCCAAGGCAAATTTGATACGACTATAGTCGGAGAACGTCATTAAATTTACGGACAATTTTTATCCGGGAAGCTCATCGATTGCGCGAGTAAGATGAGACAGGATATCGCGATGTGGAAATTAATCACTGCCTCTATAAATACTTGACCGCTGCTTTGTTGGCGACAGGTGTCTCGAGACGATCCGCGATAAAAATTTTGGTAATTGAAACGCTTTGAGTATACACACGTCGATCAAAATGTATCCATACGTCCGCGCATGCACAGGCTGACTCACCGCGACGCGGGCCGTAAAGACCGAACTTATATATCTTCCACTGTCCGCTCCCATACGCGTCGTCTCGCGATCTCGGAAATATCGCGGTTTTTTACAGAAAATCGATGAACCTTTTAGGAATGTAGAAAAAATTTGTACACTCGTTTTGCTCGAGGGATTAAATACTGCCGATAAAGTCATTTTTCATTCCTTCCTTGAAAAGTTGTCCGAAATGTCACGAACTATTTCTATTTGGACTGTTTATTCACGTTGGACGACGTTAAAGGGGAAAAAAAAGACATTTGTTTTGTATAAAATTTACAAACGTACGTATATACGTAGTGTAACACACGCCAAATTTTACACGTATTCTAAATCCCATTCAGATATCCTTCTTCGATAGATTTCTTTTTCTTACGAGTCGTCAAACGTCTCATCGTAACAACATAGGCAAAGTACTTTCGACGTAATACTTTTTGATAACGCATATTTCCATGTTTTTGACGGTTTTGGCCCGCGGCGTGCCGCCTCTGAGCATGATCGGTTGTATAATTTAGCGGATGAACGTACGGCTTTCCGGTGGGCACCCGTGCGCCCCCCGCGAATTTGCTTTCTTCTCGCAAATACTAGAGGGATGGGGAGGGAATACTGTTTTTTATAATATTATATTATATATATATATATAAATATATATATACAAACAGAAATATATATATGTATATGTGTACGCGCGCAAATACGTTGCACATGGGTGTTGAATATTGAACAAGTTTCAGCTCGTACGAACGAGAGGCGCATATAAAGCGACTAGAACGTATACGTTCTCGTTGAGAAAATTCTTGAGAGAATGTCTTGAAGAGAGGTACGAATAGGAAGAAGGGAAAAGAGAGAGAAACAGAGAGAAAGAGAGAGAGAGAGATAGAGGAAAAAATACACCATAGAACACGAGGACAGCGGCAGGAGACGAACGATTCGTTAGAATATCTACGATTCATGTGATTGTAAATAACGTAACATAGCGTATAAATAACGTAACGTTAATTAATGATATGCCGTACGTGTTACGCTAAAGAAACAAGAAAAAAAATTAACTAAATAACGTTACTGTGTAATTTTTCGGATCGTAAAACGCGCATTGGAAATGGGTCTGGCCGCCCGTGCTAACCGGCTCGGGAATCATGCACGGTATCGAGAGGCAAGAGGATGTGGCACGTTTCTTAACGATAAGAGAGACGCCGCGCATACGTATACGATGTTCCCAGAAATCGAAATATCGTCTGACGAATTTCCGTTTCGACGAACATTTATCGCGGGGGGGGGGGAAGCGGAGGGGAGGGGGAGGACACGGGCGTCGTCCGTGATACAATCGAAGGAGAGATCCTTAACGCGTCCGTCGCATTTAGCCGCGGTCACTTCCGGATCGCGGCGGACTTATCATCGGAGATCGGCGCGTAAGACCACAGAGGAGGACCGGAGAACACGCGCCAGGGTACCGGCGCGCGCGCGCGCGCGCGCTTTTTCCGTTGGCGCGCCGGTGCGTCCAAATTTTTTTTTAGGGGGGGGAAGAAGCGGAGAGCGCGCGCACGTTTCCCCGTGACGAGCGCGCTCGTGGATAGCACGGGCCGGCCACACACGCGACTAGATGTAACACTAATTAACGCCTAGCGATTAAGCGAACTAACGGATATAAATGCAAATATATCGTCGGATATAATAGCCAGGCGGGGCGAATGCGCGAGCGGCTGTGTGCGTGCATGTTTTGCGCGACCGCGCGAGTGCGAGCGGTACGGTTGGTGCTTTAAACCGTGTGAGCCTGTTCTGCGCGAGAGAGCGAGAGAGAGCGTGAGAGAATGACGGTGAGAACGAAGGACGAAAGAGAATGAGAAAGCGAGAGAGAGAGAGAGAGAGAGAAAATAAGCCACACACGCATACGTACATACAGACGTACACGACACATACAACACGCGCACACACACGCGTATACCGCGAGAAGTTCGTTGGACTGACGTGTAACCAAGACGTTGGTCGAATGACACATTTTAAGATAAAGACAAAAAAAGGTCGATCGGGGACGTAGCTATCTTCTTTATATCGTTTCCGCCTTTCCTTCTTCCCGCGCCTCGCGAGGCCTCGCGGAGCCTTCTAAAGGCAACGACGCGACAAAGGCCGGAAACGGTCTGTGTGAGGTCGCGGTCGCGATTAAGCTTCACCACCCTCTTTCTTCTCTCTTCTTTAACGCGGGCCTCTCCCTCGCGAGGTGGAAGAAGGAACACCGCCCTCGTCCCCGTTGCCCTTTTGCTTCACCGCGAGAAAGGGGGAAGTAATTTAAAGAGAAGATAGCAGGAGAGACGGCGGGACGGCGAAAAAAAAAACCCAGTCGAGAAACGTCGTCTTACGATCTAATTCTAACGTAGAACAGCATTAAAATTTTTGTACCAAAATCTATCTCAGTAGCCCTTAAGTGTCGCGTACACTTGCGTTTCCGTTTCCGTTCGACGTTGCCGACGCGTACTTACCCTCCTTATTCAATTTCTTCGTTTCTTGGTCGAAACACGTCGCGGGGGAACGGAGCGAGTAAAACTTGCCCGAAAATACCCTCTCGCAAGTTTCTCGGTCGCAGCATTAAAATTCCCGGGTCGTCAGCGCGATCGTACGCCCTTCTCCCCCCGCGTTCTTCCACGCGTTCGAATAAATCAACCCCTCGCGTGCCACCGCTTCGCGTTTCCGTAAGGCAAGCTCGCGAAGTAGAGCGCGAGAATGATACGATTACTAATCGCGGTCCGGGAAGTCTCGACAAAACCTCCCTGATTAATATAATGAGCGATCGCGATCCGATCCGCGCTCAGCCGATTCCCGAGAGTCGTGGTAACGACTTGAAGATAATGAACACTTCTCTGTTTCGAGAGAGTGATATGCTTGTGACCGTCCTGACAGTACGTCGATGTGCTCTTACGCGTAGATGACACAAGTTAGATGTGTTCTTTCCGAGATAGCAGGCTATATGTGAGAGATACGAGCGACACGACGCCGCCGCCGTCGTCGTCGTCGTCGTCGTCGTCGTCGCCGGAGAGATGAAAGACGAAGTGAGACGCGGTGACCCAGAAATACATAGATCTCTCTATCGAGTCGCGGGGATTTCAATTCCGACGTGATCTATCCGTCTGTTGCCGCGCCATCGAACGGTCTCGAAAAATTCTTTGTGAAGGCGGGAGAACATCCCGGAAATCGATTACGCAGCTCCGAGAAAGAGAGCGAGAGAGAGAGAGACAGGGGGAGAAAGATTGAGAACAAGTCACCGGAAAAGAATTTTTCGACACGAGCGGCAAACGAAGTGTTATCGTGAAACTTTTCAGACGAGAAACTAAACGTCGAAGATTACGAAATACCGCGCGCGGAGGATGTACAGGACTGTTGTAATTTTAACCCTCCACTGCTTTTGGATCCTATTAGAGGGCGAACCGCCTCTCGCGAATGTATAATAAATTTCCCAGACAGCACGCATGTCCGAGATCGAAACGTTTTAAAGACATCTTTAGACATCTTATGTCCCGATTTTGGACACAGTGCTGTCTGGGTTTCTATTTCGATGATACGCACGCACGAGTTCGAGACTGCGACGGAAACAAATGGTTCGCTTTCTCGTCCGTGCGGGCATTTTTTTTTTGCCCCCGGCTGTGGAGGGTTAGAAGGGCGAATCGGAGAAACCCATTTGTCGTCGATCGGCGCCCTCGGGACGGCAGGTACCTCGTTAACCGCGCGGATCACTGATGACATTCGCGAGAGATGCACCGTGCAATCACGCGACTGTTGCACGCGAGCATTGACGCTCCCGAACTCGAGTGGCTCGACGAATTATCGCGAATTATATTATCGAGTAAACGAGATTATTACGTTCGATCCCCCTTAGCGATACGCAAAACCGGGTAATTTATTTATATCGCATTGTCGGACACGAAAATGCGCGTGCGATCGACATCGGTAAATCAGGAGCCACGATGAGTCCATTTGCGAGAGAGCGACTGAGTGAGTTCGACAACGTCCTATAAATGTTGAAAGCGAGATCCTACGTTACGGGCACGTTTCGTTGACGGCACGCGACAGATCACACTATAGTAAGGGGTCTAATTAATCACTAACACACGTCTGCCGATTCGAACGTTCGACGAAGGTGATTTACGGCTGCCCGTCGCCGTGAAGGGCGGACTATCGGGAAGACTCTTCGGGAAACCGCGAGAGAAGGAAGGCGAAATTTGTCGAGCGCGCGGATAAGCAGACGATCGATTAAAAAAAAAAAAAAGAAAAAAAGTAAGCGTAAGTTAAAAGAAAAATAAACAGCAAAACACTCTGGAAATATTCCTCGAGGCAAGCCTCGTCTCATGGATTCGCGTCTGTACACCTTGAGCGCTTTAACGAGAGGAGAATGGACTTTTAACGAATCTACGAGATGATGCCGAGAAAAGCGAAGGATGTTAGAGCGAATGTGGGGAGGATAAGCGGAGCGAGAGTTTAAAATATGCGCGTGAAGTGCACGAGCGAAAGAGCGAGAGGGTGTGAGTGAGAGAGAGAGGGAGAGAAAGCGAGCGAAAGAGCGAGATAATAAATCAATGTTAAACCCATCATTACCGGACTCGCAGTTTCGGGAGACAAATCTTCGTTGACCGCCGTTTCTACGCATAAGTTTAGTCTCGTTTTTCGGAAGCTGGACGCCGCGACACGTCCTTTCGGCGCCCGATCGCGGCTGCGCGATACTACTTACTGGACTTTAGACGAACGTGAAAAGAAATTTACTCGTTGTCCGCGTCGAGCACGAGCTCGGATCTTTCGCCAGCAGCGGCGGGACAGACGCGCGGAACGCGATCGACGTAGAACGGAGGAGCCCCGTCCACGTCTCGGGAGTACTCTTTACATACCAGTTTCAGCGTTTTTCCGTTTTTAACTTATTGTGGCGAGAAACGGGACGAAGAGCAGTCCCGTTCTATGTGTGTAAGAACCATAAAAGCTTAATAAAAGAAAAAAAAAACATTATACTATGAACTTACGGAATACCTAATAAAACTAAGCCAAACCGTTAAGAACCGTCTTTTATTTCTTTCGCTCCTTTGTATATCGCATTACGTATCATTGCATTGCATATCATATCATTACATGTCAAAATATCATTATATTTCACACAACTTATTATATATTTATCACTGTATTGCATACACGTACATATCCTACCATCATTACGTCAGTCACATATGCATCATTATATATTAATGTACTTGGCATTTATTACGAAATAATAGATTTCGCTTAAAAAAGGAAACAAAATGGGATTCATGTAGATGCAAATAAATTGTCTTGCGATAATATACAAGCACGAACGTATAGAGCGAGAAAATTTACCAAAAATATACATATTAAGTGAATGCCTTAACTTAGAATGGAATATCGCGTTAATCTTTTAGTCGCGGACCACAGAATATTGTAAGAGAACTTTGTTTCTCACTTGACTTTTTCCGAGGCCTCGGAATTTGTACAGTTGTTACATTTTGCGATGGCTCTCTCGAAGAAGTTGCGATAGAGCACGCCGATGAGCCTCAACACTCCCATTAGCCAAGATTGCAAGATCAACTCGCAACATGAGGTGAGTGGCGACATTCCCGCGCACAATGTCGCTATTATGAAACCTTCCCAACCAACGGTAGAGAAGAAACGTCTTGCCTGAAGCACGTTATCGTTTAACACAGGAAGTCAAAGAGAAGCAATTTTAAATTTATTAGTTTTCATGCACTTACCAGCGCGTCCTTGAAAGTTTTCTCAGCAACGACCTCGGGCTGGACCAGTTTCACCGTCTGCGATATGACTTTTGTCTCCATCGGCTTTGACAACTCTTCGACTGCAAAACCAGGTGTATCTGTGTCCGGCGGTAAAGACAGAGTAACAGAGATACCGTGTGGTCGAAGTTCCATCTCCAAGCTCTCCGCCAAGCCACGGAGTGCAAATTTTGTACCACTATAAGCGGTGTATCCAAAGATACCTGCAATGCATTCTCTTTTTATATAAAGACCAAGTCATAATTGACGTGTCAGTGGTACAAATAATTTATTACGCAAATACCTAGGAGACCAGCTTGAGACGACACAAGTACAATCACTCCTTCCTTAGAAGCTTTCATTCTTGGCGTCACTGCCTTAATGCAGTAATATGTACCTAGAAAATTTGTGCGTATCATGTCATCGAGATTCTCTGGGGTGGTGTCTTCTATCTTGCCAGCGATTGCAAGACCAGCGCAATTTACAAGCATGTAAATTGGTCCCATAACATTCTCTAGATTGGCCAGCGCTTTCTCAACAGTCAAATAATCCATTCCAATATTTAAAGATAGACACTCCACCCTTTGTGTATCTTTGTTCTCACATGCTTGCAATATTTCCTCTTTGGCTTTCTCCAAATTCTGCTTATTCCTCGCGATTATCGTCACATTTGCTCCCTTCTTTGCGGCGATAATCGCCATACATTTCCCAATGCCGCTGGAGCCGCCGGTCACCTACAAAACAATATTTACATTTATATTACAAAATGAGTTAAAAGAGATATGATCATCGGGACGGCTCTTATCACATCGTCTTGTAATTTACGTCATTATATTTTAATGCATTTTTTTTCGAACTTTGGACACTCACGACAACATGTTTGTTCCTGATGTCCTTTATTTTTCTCTTGAATAAATACTCGTATATCAAAGTCAAGACGGCAAACACGACAGTCGCCTGCATAAGCCAACTAAGCCCTTTCAGCATCACAGTTGGTATAATAATGTCAGTGGCCGACATGACGACTTATCCGTTCTTTTCGACAATCACCGACAGAATAAATGCTAATACCGCACAAGCCAAATATCACCTTCTTCTTCCTCTTCCTCTTCTTGGGGTTTATATGGCTCACTTCCCTGTAGAGCGTGAGGTGACACTGCCCTGAACCTTCGTGAGGTACAGAAACTGATGCGGCAGGGTTGAAGGCGTTAACGCTCCCAACCTAAAAGGAGCAAAACAAAAAAAAAGGAACTGATGCGACCCAATTACTCTTCAAACTCGAAAATGTGTATGTGTATGTACATATTGTGTAATTGTGTGTGTATGTCCGCGGTGTTGGGAACGAAATGACGACCACGTGCATTGTCGCGTTTATCGGAACCAGTGATTGATGTGAAATCGGAACTACGATGAAAACGCGAGAAATCCGCCTCGCAAGGTACATGCACGTTTTAGCTTCTGAGCGACGCGATATCAACGGGAAGAGTTCTTCTACCCTTTTCTCACATACCTACATTACCTACGTTGAGTACAATCCCCACATAATCTGCGATCGTCAAATCAGCGCTCTCTAATTTGGAGACCCGCCTTTAACAGGCATAAAAAGTTATCATGGCGGATCGAGGATCGAGTAAACATCAACACTGGGTAATTTTTTCTGACTGTATTAATTAATGAGAGGCTCGGAGATATAATTAGAGAATACTGACATCACTCTTGACCATGTGGCCTGCATCGAAAGTGAGTGAGCAATATATAAGTGTTTTAATTTACCCAGTCACTGTTCCATCATTAAAAATGTATGGATTTTTTTTATACAGCTGCGACCAGCGTTGTGCCCTGGTCGGAGCTATGTAAATTTCAAGATTACATCTACATAGATTATTTACATCTGCATAGATTATTGTTTACGACGTTCATGTTTACGCGAGCCTTTCTCGTGGTAAACAATATAAGCAAAATGTAAATTATTATCTATAAATTAGTGATTGATTAATTAAGTTTTTTGAATTATATTTTCACAAACAGTTCTAAAAAAGGAAATGAAAATAGTTTTAAATTAGGTAAAATTAAATACATTTCAGTTATGATTTATTTATTAATCAACTGTGCAGTACAACATATATAAAAAGATACTAGAAATATTATTTACGTGATTTGATCTGTTAATTTTTCGTCGCATGCTAAAAATTGTGTCAAACTAAATAATAGTAACTGAAAGTAAAATTGCAAACAAAAAAATATAAATTTCCGATATTTCTGGAAATATAAATGTTCGATGATCCATGAATTACTCATTGTTTACACGACACGTTAAACGTAGTTTACGTTGTATACATGTACATGCAAATTATTATATTTTACGCGTAAACACCCAACCCTAGATCTCGGACACAGCTCCGACAAAAACTGTGAAAAATAAAACAGGAACAGGAAAATATTGTGTATTTTTTAGATATTAGATCTTTCTCTGTAACATAATTATAATAATCTAAAATAGAGGAGACTAGGGACAAACGTAACATATTGCTTATTCGAGTCGATATTTTCCATTCCCACATAGCATGCATATCAAAAAGACGTCCATAAGATATCCCGAAGATATATCCTATCTCCTAAATATATCTTCGGGATATCTTCTGGACGTCTTTTTGATATGCATGCTATGTGGGTTTGCTTATTTGCACATCAACTTTTTTTTTTGTAAGGTAAACATATGCTTTGCTTACATTATAGGATGGATAAAATCTAACCACAAGTTATAATTAAGTAAAAAAAATCAAATTTTATGAAATTTGTTACGATTGTACCCCTAGGGTCGGTTATAACAGGGCTCAAAGTTGATTGTAACATGGTAAAATAAAATAAAAACAAACATAATCAATGTAACAAAACGTTGTATTTCAATCTTGATAATTGCTTTAAGACAAAGACACTTTTTTCAAATAATTATAATACAATACTTCTGAACATTTCAAATTACATATTTTAAACATAAATTATATAAATGTAAAATTAACGAAAATTTTTAAAATAGCAAGGAATTTCTCCTTTATAATATAAAATATTTCTAAATTAAAGTTAGTTAATTACTCATACCTAAAAATAGTAAAAATTTTAAACGTCATAAATTTCTGAGATTTTGAGATCGATATTAATATAAACTAAAAAAAGTAAGAAACTAATAAAATAAAAGTATGGACTTACTTTGACCCTGTTTTTATGGACGCAATAAACGCACAACCTTTCATCACTGAGTTCCGAGCGCTACTGAGATGAAAAGGCATTAAAAGGACGTTATATAGCAGTGGACAGATTCGTACGGGAATGATTGACTGATGACTGGTTTTTAATATTGGGGTTTGTTACATTCATCCCGCGTTACTTTTGTGTCTCTGGTCTCCCCTACATTCTATATATTAACTAATATACATTAACTAAGTTGCTTGTATATTTTTTTATTTTAATATTACTATTCTGTTCTATTTAACACAATAGATATTTACCAGTAATATATATATATATATATATATATATATACATAATTTATCGATTATTTTCTTGATTAAATTTCTTTTCTTTACAGTATACTATTCAATTGTATTTATTCAATTTACACAGCTTTTATTGTAGACAAACATTATCGATAATAAAACAATAATTTGGTGAAATGAAGTTAACCCAGTTAAAGTGAAATCAAATTATCCAAAATTGGTCTTCTTCAGTAACATTTTGTCGCGTTGTCATCTCTTATTTCGAAATACTATTTCTTACTCTGAACTCTGACCGCGATATTGCTGAGAGGACATTTTAGCGCGCAGTGAATTTTTCAAGTCCATGCTAGATCGTCGGTAAATGTGTCGTCGGTGTCCGTCTCATACACATGATCGGCGGTCAACAATTAATCAATTTAAAATTTCATGCAATTTTGCAACATATGAATTTTCTCGCGCGATATTTTATATTTTTCTACTCTTTCGTTTTCATCGAATTTGGCACCAAGGATTCTATTTTTCTCACTCGTTAATAGGTAAATAAAATACTTCGTCGACGGTAGCGAGCAGAGAGCGGTTTTTTTTATCACTATACTCGCGTATTTCATCGCGATGAAATAAAAACCGCGCGTAAACTCGAGACTAGATTCTGCCGAGTTTACCGCCGCGGATATCTCGTACTGATATCGCGACCGACTGCGTTATCGGCCGTTTCTCGACACGCTCGCAGGCTAAATTCCCTCGGAAACTGCTCGGGTGAAACGACTCGCCGAGGAAATTATCGAAGATTTTTATTTTCCTCTCGGCGAAACTTTATTTTTCTCTCGTGATACTTATGCGAAGTATAAAAATGCAGGAAGAGCGGGAAAACACGGGGCGAGAATCCGATACATATTGCACGCATCGATCCTACACGCCCGGTGCTATTCTGGTTGCATACGAATAGGCACCAAGGGAAGACCTACACCACGAAACTGCCCCTCGTCACCCTTGGTACCTCTTCTCGTTTCTTCGCGTTCACCGGTATCGACCTAATGGCAGTAAAACAGCATCTTACCAAGATCTATATGAATGGGGAATTAGAAAAATGTCATTTGATCGTGAAAGATTAAGTTTTTCAAACATCATATTTCTGTTAAATCAACGAGAAAATCGCTTCACGAAAAACGAAGCAATTCTACGCGTAATACGCGTATATTTATGCGTACATGCGTACACTCTTAACCATGTACCGCATGCATCCACAAGCGCCAGTCATCAATGCAGTCAGAATTCATTACGCTACTGAAACCGCGACGTGACCTCAACGATTTCGGTTCATAATCTATTATGGTTAACGTATATAATAGCCGGCTGCAAGATTCACACGGCTCGACGATCATAACAACGATGAGCGGAGCGCAATTTCTATTTTAATGTACATCAAAAATTGCATCGATTACCTACGAGAGAGAGAGAGAGAGAGAGCGCTATTTATATCTCCACTTTTTGGGATAAATCCTCTCAAACGCAGAAATTAAATAATAAGGTACACATCAATTCAATTCATGCGTAAACAATATTATACAAAAACCAAATGTATTCTCATAACTCTCTACGTCAGTCTACGTAACATAATTATCTAATATTATACTATACTAAATATACTACACAAACTATGTAACAAGATATAATATTACATTGTTGTAATATTGTGCTATATTAAAACAATTATACAAAATCAGAGAGAGAGAGAGAGAGAGAGAGAGAGAGAGAGAGAGAGAGAGAGAGAGAGAGAGAGAGAGAGAGAGAGAGAGAGAGCACGCAAGTCCGACGCGACACCAGTGACGTCACGCATTGCGAAAATTTCTGGAATACGAAACGCATGCGTCGAAAAGTTGCAGGATAAGCCCCCTGGAGTACGTGCATTCACCCCCGTGTTACCATAGTGCAAACCGCCACGTCCCCCACCCCGTCCCCGCCGTTATCCTTCGCGCAAAAGGTCACGTACCACCACCCTGTCGATCGTTCACCTCGTCCTGGGACTCGCTCCTGGCAGCCAGGTTAAAGCGGAAGATACGAAGGATACGCTTATACGCACCGCGCCGATACTTCGAATAGACCAAAATTCGACGGATCATTCGTGTAATTCGCTACATTGCGATCGAGGCAAGAATATCGACTCGGACCAGTGAAACGACATCGCGAAATGTCGTTACAGTAACACCAAATCGTTAGACCGTAGCAAAAAATTAATTTCTCGGACCATAGCGTGTCTTTATATAACGCAATGGAACTATAGATTTAATAAACAAAACACTAATCAAGTGATATCGATTACAATGCAGTTATATCCACAATTTGACCAATTTGATAATTATAGAGATCGTATCTTATATATCATATGTATCACATATATCATGTAGAAGTATGTCATGTATCATTATAGCATTGTTACAAATCTATTATAATCTGTTGTCAAATCGCATTAAATCAAAATCGAAATTTGAATTTTGTACTCCGCGACAAACCGAAGAAAGGTAATTTCAGCGGGAGGTGATCTCAGATAAGCGGAAGATATACGATGATCCGAGTGTGCGGAAGCCTCGATCGGGCCCGAGTCCGCTTTTCGGAGACGAGGTGCCCCCGTTAAATCACTCGGAAGAGTCAACGGGGGTTAGCAGCGTGAGAGCGTCATCGCGGGAACCGGCCGAGACTTGTCGCGGGGCTGCGGCAGTCCGGAGCCGGAGCGATTTTGGACATAGAGGAGAGCGAGCGTACATTGCACCCAACAGAAGGGAGTGTCCCGAGCCGGTACACCCTCCTCCCTCGCAGCCCCCAGGCCCCGACCCCCGGCCAGTACCCCCGCCTGCCGTAATAGCCTAGCTACGATCCTGGATTCCGTGTCTCCCGGGCTGCACCGGGGGGTGAACGCCCTCGCCTGACCCAGACTCAGAATCGATCTCCATTCGTTGCACGGTGTGTTGGCAAACCCCCTCGCGGCGTCCCATCCACCCCCGTTCGCGCGGGCCGCCGCCGTTGCCGCCGCCGCCACCGCCGCCGTCACCGCCGCCGCCGACACTCCCCACGCACGCGAGAGAACGGCTACCCTCTCGCTGCACCCGCGGATTTTCCGCGAAATCGCGCCGTCGTAACCTTAGGAAAAATACGGGGGCGAGTCCCAGCGCGGAATCGGTAATGGACGACGACCAGCAGCGAGCGAGCGACAGAGAATGAGCGCGGATGCATTTTGCACTCGACTCGCGCGAAAGGACGTAATGGACGTCGCGTGAAGTTCCGGCCTGGAGAGATGAGGAAAAACCATGATCTGTGGTGGCACGTGTCGGCACGCCGGAAATCACCGGGGTAACCGTTTCTTGCGCGCGTTATCGCGGTCGCGGTGCATAAAACGCGGGACGCTCGCGAGGGGGCAGACGAACGGATCCGCGCAAAAGGATTTGTATGGAGAAAACGTACGCGTCGCGTATTTACCGATGCTTAAAGTAAAAGCACGAGCGCTCTCTTTTATTCATATTCCGACCATCACCGAAAAAGCTCGGAAGCTGAAATCCGATTTGTTTGCGGGATATCCGGATCGGGAAGATTGGAGGGAATGCGATTTCGCTCCCAGGATGCGCGCTGCCGCGCCGCGTTCTACGCGACCGAGAAGTTTTCCGATTTCTCTCGTGAAACAGGATACGATGACCCCGACGCGTTAACGAGGGAGGTAGCGCGATTGCTTATGGCCGAAATTAAATTCGCGGCGAAGTTGGAAAGATGAGACCGCGACGCGCTTGGCAACGGCGCGCGGCGCGGCGAGGCGCGTATAAATCGCGCTATAACGAAGAATTCGAATGTCCGTTGATGGGGCACGTTGTCTATTCCAGGACTCGAACGCGCATGAATGCTTTATGGAGTACTATTCCAGTCCTTAGCTTTCTCTGCAGTAGTGCCCTACACACCTCTAGAACGTCCGTCGCGAGAGTCATTTTTCTGAAACACTCACCTCGTTCCACGTATCGATTTGAGTAAACTCTACAAAATAGATAATCTCGCGTGATTCTCGATTTTGCACGATTTTACAGCAATATTCTCTCGGAGAGCTAGGCCACGGATGTAAAATTCAATAATTAATATCTAAATCTGGATTTTCGTTACAATTTGTGTATTAATTATACACAAGGAGTATATACGTATATACCTTACATACGTATATAGCTCTAATATATCTATTCTTCATAAAACTAAAACGGATAGATTTAATATTAATTGAGTCAATTATACTTCTGACTTCTCTCACTCGCCGTAAAATGTGTATATCGCTCGATATAATATTTTTGTCTACATCTGGATTAATGATCGGCAAATATCGGAAATATTTCTTTTAATGAAATTTCGATGCAAATATTCCTGCGCGATAAAACTCGGAACAAAGCTTCCAAAATAAGGATAGGCTACGAGTATTGCGAGACGTATCTGAACGAAATGAGAAATACAACGCGATTAATTGATCGCTGACTGCATCACGCGGCTTCGGGGGCTCTTCTTGGCATCGGTAAGCGTCACTGGCAAAAGTTGTGCCGGCAGTAAATACGCCTCGCGTAGAACGCGCGTATCTAACACTCGCGAGCGAGAAGAAGCGATATACCTATGTGTTACATCGGCGGCGGCTCTCCGGGCTGCGAAATGAGGCCATTTCACGCCCCTCGTGTATTCCCCGTGTGGTGCGTCCCCTTTTTCCACTTCAAGATACGTCAACGGAACAATCGAGGGAGAGTTCAGCGTACCGTCGTCGTCGTCATTGCACAAGTCTCTCTCTCTCTCTCTCTCCCTTTCTCTGCTTCCACCCTCTCGCTTTCCTCTCACGGCGGTATGGATCCACCGCGTTGTGAGAACAACGCCTGATTCTAATGAAGTTTCAAACTTTTCGAGCCAAACCACGATCCCAAGTGTACCGCGTAGCCGACAGACGCTCTGTTTATTCGAGATGATTTCGATGCACCGACAACCGCGGTGAAATGACTCGCGTGCGGGGATGGCACAGTTTCCAATTAAACTTTCCCCGCGACAACAATCTCATTTAATTTTTGCGGTCTCCGCTGCGCCACCGCCGGTCATGTGTGCATTAGCCAATTAGCGTGCAATTTGCCGCACCGCTTTCAAGCACGATTCTGCATCGATTGCCTCCGTAAAGGGAAAGAAAATAAAGAAGCGAACGACAGACAGACGGATAATCTGATCTGATTTGTTCTATAATCACTCGTCTGAACTCATGTTCTTTCGTGACGAGCTGGTACACCCTCTAATTAGAGACATCAGCCCGTATGTCATTACCTATTTAAATTCGATTAAATCACGTTATAGGGATCAAAATTTACGGTCGTTCTACGCTGACGTGTCTACTTATAGCTCAGTTTGCCATCGATAGCGCTCGCCGAAAATATGTCGCCTCTTTTTCTACTTCGTATACAGCGCCCGAGACGGTCGGGCCCGAGTTCGTTGCACCTCGAAATCTCTAATTCGACTCGTCGACGGGGATCGGATTTCCCACAGAAAACATCGACCGAGGCTTTTACCGAAGTTCCAAACTCGCCATCTATTCGTCAGAAAAAGCTCGGTCCCTCATTTAATTAATAAAATATACAACCGTTGTAGCTGTAAGTTTAATTTCAGTCTGGCTGCAACTGGCAGTCTTAGAGTCTTCTATAGAACTTTATACATAGACTTAGTTACTCGCAGACCTAGAGCCTTAGAGTCCTACATTGCCGTATTGTGAGTCTGTAAACTTTGATCTGATTTTCATCGTAGTTGTAAAAATAATTACAACTGAAATTCATGAATTGAATAAAATAAATATACAATTAAATGAATGTGAATAGATATTTAATATTTATCAATTATTCGCATTAATCTAGATGCCAACAAAAATATTATATTTATTTTTGCGACTGTTAGAAAGAGAAAGAGAGAGAGAGAGAGAGAGAGAAAGGGAGGGAGGGAGAGAGTAATCTCTCGTTGATCCCCTACACTCCTCTCCCATGCAAGTGGATGCATTATCCTTCGCGGAGCAAGGTGCAACGTCCGGGCGTAGCATCTCTCGCGTCTCGCCGAGTTGGAGACTCCGGACCGGACTCGCCGTGATGTCCCGCGACTCAATTTTAAAGATAATCGTGCTTACCGATCGGAGGGAAGGACGGGGTGAGGGAGACAATGTTTTGGCGGCAGACGAGGTCTAAAGCGGAAACCAGCGGTGGATGGGCGCAATAAGGGGTGGAAAAATTAAAGCATCGAGACGCCGACAGGGGCGTACGCCGTGTCGCACCACGACAAGGGTGGATGCGAGGATGAGGAGGAGAAGAGAGAGAGAGAGAGAGAGAGAGAGAGAGAGAGAGAGAGAGAGAGAGAGAGAGAGAGAGAGAGAGAGAGAGAGAGAGAGGGGGAGAGGGTTGTCGGCTGGCCGGGACGTTGGTGCGCGCCGGGATGTCAGAGGGGGTTGTACGGCGACGCACGCGCCCTTCGCTCGGCCCTGACTGCACCGCGGGGCGGTTCAATGTTACGGGAGGGCACTGACCCGAGCGAGCAGAGAGGAAACCACCCCTCGGTGCACCGTGGTGGGTACACCCCTGGTTATACTGTAGAAGTCCGCCGCCGCCGCCGCCGCTGCCGCCGCCGCCGGTCCCTGCAACCAGCCCTGCGATGATCTACCCTCGACGTCCGCCACCCCCGTCGGCGAGCGTTCACCGCCCTCTCCCGCGTCATCCTTGTCTCACCACTCGGTCGTTCTCTCTGTCTATCTTTCCGCCGCCGTTGCCGCCGCGACCACCACCCCGGCATTGCCGATGAGGGTGCAGCAGCAACAGCAGCAGCACTAGAGCCCGGGATACCCATTATCCACCTCTCACAAATCACCTGGACCACCGTTTACGCATCGCGGAGTGTCTTGTGCGAGCAGCCGGGATTCCGGCAACAGAATCTCTACCGGCGTTGCCGCTGATGGGATTGGAGGACAGATTGGACATTTGCAACTCGCGCCAATTGCAAAGAGCACATTTATGCTCGATCACTCGTAGATTGCGACTGTAATGCAATTATATTTGTGAATGAACAACACTCTTAAATATTCTCTCAATGGAGAGTTCCTTCCGGGCAAACTAGTTTATCATGTTTACTATCATAGTACCAATATAGATTATACGTGTACATATATCTCGCCACTACTCATTACTACTAGTTTTATAGTATTAATATCTACTGCTTCTATAATAATCTTAGTTCTATATTAATTCTAATTGCGTGGGCTTTTACCAGTTTCTAATCATACTAATTTAAGCGCTATTTACTATGGAAAATGATAAAAGAATATTTTTATTCACGGATCAAGAGATTTGAACATCGCGGATATGTACATAGCGCGCTGCCGCGACGCAACTCCGCAGTCGGAATTATTCAGCCCCTCGGGCCGCTACTTCAAGAGAACAAATCCCTCCTCGACCCCGAGGAGGGGTCGGTTTTTGTCGGTCAAAAAACTCGCTCAAAAGTAAAACCGCGTGACGTCGTGTTACGAATTAAAAAGAAGCGGGGCCTGTTTACACGTATTTACGAGCGCGAAAAGAAAAGAATAAAGCTTTGCAAGCCGTCGCATGAGAAGTGTAGCTTGCGGTAGGAATCATTCTCGAGACAATTACATCACTGTATTAAAGGAACGAATTGAAAACCCCATCGCGAAATATAATCGGGGGAACGTAATAAGTCAGAGAGAATAATAAGTTATACACAAGAATCGCGAAAGCGACGACGTGATAAAAATAAATTTTCTTAACTCTTAGGAAACTCATAATTTAACTTTTTTTTTAAATTACGAAGGGGCATCTTTTTATATAAAATTTCTCCCCCCGTATCTTTCTTATGCGTACACTTAGTTAAAAGAAAGACACAGCATCAGCACGATAAACTGAAACAGATTTCACATCAATCCGATTAAAGTACACATCAGAGCTTTTTGATCAAACTGTGATAATTAGCTGGACAATTCGATACACCCCTTAAGAGATCTAAGCTAATACTAACAAGTCAATATCTCGCAGAATCCAATTCTCGTCACAAACTACGCGACATTCAACGTCGGAAGTCGGCTTCCGTCGACGCCTATTCTCCGCAGGCACTCGAGACGGTCTTAGCGGGGGGTTTCCCGATGGGGTTGACTCTCGGGGAATCGAGTCGAGTCGGGCCGATTCCCTGTTATGCTAATTTGTTAACGGGCGAAACCAGGATAACCGTACTCATCATGAGAATAATTCGGCTCGACCGGCCGAGTCTCTGCCCTCCCTTCTTATCCCGCTGCTGCGCCTTTTCCCACCCTCCCTCCCTTCTTCTCTTCCGAATTACCACCACCTGGCCCTGCGAAAGATTCTCGCGCGCGTACGTACGCGCCGGGCATTCGTTCCGGAAAGTAATTTCTTTTCTCTCGGGCGGCGTTTCGCGCGTCGGAGAACGAAACGTCGCCTCTCGCATTCGTCTTCCTCCGGCAGGAACCGCCTCGCGCGAGAAATATACGCTCCCGCCATCCGTCTTTGCGGAACCATCGGCGGGAACCGGGGATTAGAAAAGGAGGAAGAGAGAAGGAAACGTGGCACCGCCGGAAAGAAATTACCGCCGATTATCGTCGACGCAAAGGAAGATTGGCGAGAGATGTTGTCGGCTTCCTCGCGCCGCGATGATGAGAAGATATAATAAGCGCCATAAAGAAGGCTTCGTCGTGGCCGGTCGTGGACCCAGCACGATATTTGCGGATTCTGGGCCTCCAATTAGGAGGACATTTGCATAAGGTCCACGATAGGTATCGCGCGACGCCGTAATTTCATGCCGTCTTGACTGGTTGACGCCAAGTGTAAATATCCATTGAACTTAAAGGATTCCTAACGCCACTGAAATTTTCCTGAAATGTTTGCTGGATAATTTTTCTACTTCGGAAAATATACATAATGCTGAGATATCGGCGTCCATGGTGAAATTTATTCTTCAATAACTGTCGATTTTAATAAACCGATTTGTCGGAATTCGACATCTTGGTACAAATATACGTCGAATTTTCTGTGATCTAGATATCAGACTTACATTTCACTTCCAGCAAGTCTCTCGTTATGAATTCCTTCGTGAATTATAGATTGTAATTTCGTCGTAGAGAATTCGTGGGAAATGTCAACCTTCTTGAAACAGATGAATTTTTCAATTTCCCCTCGAGGAACAGGAACGCGTCGTTTTCTAGCTAGAAACGTTTTTAATCGGATTAGGAAGATCAAGCGGTCAACGAAATTTTCTGTAGCATTATCGTGAAATTTTATTTTCCCATCCTGGACAAATCCGAAGATGATCGGTCCAGATCAGAGCGCTCTTCGCCCGGACATTTTCCAAGCGTCATGCGGAAAAATATGCGCGCAGACAAATTCCTCATTCTTGAGGGAAAATCGCGACGGGGGTTCGGTCGCAGGTACCGCCGCATCTTCTTCTCCATCCCTGTGGGGTTTATTGGAACGTTTCAGCGGCAAAAGAAGACAGAAATAGCGAGAAAGAGAATGAAAAAGAGGAAGAAACAAATAGGCCGATGGAGAAAGATACCTAAAAAGAAGGAGAGAAACAAGAGAAGGGAAACAAGAGAAACAGGGGCCTACGTCGTTATTTCGCGGTGGATGCTGCGGGATCAATAGCGTGAAGAGCCGAAGAGCCGACAGGGTGAGCGAGACGGAGAGAGATCGCGGCGGTAGAGGGGAGTCTAGCTGAAAGGGATGTGTGGAGGGAAGGGCGGAGGAAGAAGGAGAAAGAGAGAAAGGAAAGCAGGAATAGCGACGGGGTGGCGGAGAAGGAGAGACACCGTGCACGGTGCGCTTACGAGAGTGAGAAGGATGGGAGACGAAGGGTGACTCCCCCAGTTTCCAGCACCTTTATCGCTCCCGCTCTCCCTCATTTGCTCCCTTTTCGTCCTCCCCTCCCTCCCTTCCTCCCTCTCTCACCCTCTCTCTCTCTCTCTCTCTCTCTCTCTCTCTCTCTCTCACTCCCCCTCTCCCTCTCTCACCCTCTCTCTCTCTCTCTCTCTCTCTCTCTCTTTCTCTCTCACTCACGCCTTGCTTCTCAACACACCCTCTCGCCGATTATGCCTGTCTCCCTTCGTCTCTTGTCATCTCATTCTCTCCGTCTATCCGCTACCCTTACCACCGAACAACCCCAGGAGTCGATGCATCCAGGGTCGTTGCTACCGGCAGCGAACGATCCAACCTTCCAGGCATTCTCCTTCTCTCTTTCTCCTCCTTCCTCATTCAGCCTGCCTGTCTCTATTTCTCTCTCCCTGTCCCTCAGTCGTTCTCTTTCACTCTCCTTCTCTCTCTCTCACTTCGTCTCTCTCTATTTAGCCATGTATATTTAGCCATCCTTCTTCCTCTCATACCGGCCGATCTACGTTTCTGCCTGCACGCTCAATCTACACACGCATGCATCTACATCAGCATCGATACGCGACTAGCGTCTATGTGGTACAGGTGAAGTCACCGGGCACCGGCCGGTATGGATGAATATGCGCTTTTTCTCGCAACACGGATCGGCATACGCGTAGGCGCCCGCGTGTCTATGTGCGGATGCGCGCTATACGTGCACGCGCATGCTGTTGATTTCGCGCGCCTGCATCGCCACACCGAAAGAAATACAATCCGTGCCGGTCGCCCGGTAGACTTCTGCCCACCTTGCAACTGCGTGCTCGTGTCGACTTTTCAAGGACGAGCTGACCGCGCGGCGCCTTACTTTTTCGCGAATCGCTCGATGGCCCGCAAACCCGCCGACTCGATACGAAGAAATCGGCATACACGTCCTTGCATTTGAGAGAACGTTGATGATTAATTTAATCTCGGGTCAGCTGGCCTGCAGTTTTATAATTCTAATGCCGAAAAGAGTTCATATTTTTTCAGTTTGATATTAGCGATGAGGATTATAAGCGGAAATTTTATTTCCCTCATTTCCTTTCTCACAGTGATAAAAGGTCAATTTTCATTCCTTTCTCGCACGTACTTGACATTATTCTGCGTAACTCTTGCTCTGGCAAGCCACGCGCTATAATCTGTACACGAAAGTGAAGTTCGAGACCGACGGGACCGAGTTCTCGGGAGATTCTCCAACTCGCGTTATCCGCAGAATTCTGTAGCCGGGAGGCCGATCAGAATTCCCGTGGCGGCGAGTCCGTGCATCGCGAGCGTCGAGCAACAAGAAGCCCACAATTTCATTGCGGGCACTGTTTTCATCCGATCCCTTTGTTCAGCGCTTCTCTCCCCGAAGTGGGAGAGGAGTCCACCTCGAAAAAGTGCGACGTCTAAAATTCATATTCGCTCGTAGGTATAGCGGGACGATGAACCGCGACCGGACCAGTCACTCGAATTCATTAGCATATCGCAAACGCCACGCCGGTAAGATAGCAATTAGCGCGAACCTGATTTTAACATCATAAAGTTTTATTCCTCGAATGCTGCAAAGAAATGCCGAGTTAACTTTAATTAATTCACGATTGATTAGAGCGCCGGGGGGAAGGGTGCCACTTAAGTTATCCATTTTACATTTTAAACGTCAAGTAAGTCGACGCACGCACTGTGATTTGCTCGCTCGCAGTGAAATGATTATTGCGACCACACCCGATCGTGCGCCGCGCCGCGCCGGCCGCCCGTGACTTTCTGGGTGTCGAGGATGAGCTCTTCGGCCTCGGCGTGCGGAGCTACAGAAGCGATAATAATTATTATATTATCATTAGCCGTTACTCATTCGCTCTCGCGACAGAACTGGGAGAAGCGCGGCACGGCGTCGTAATTCGCGGAACGCAATCCGAGAGGATGACGGAAGACGAATCCGTGCTGCGCATTTCTTGTCGCGACGTTTTTACGCATGCACACATGCGGCACGACGCGACGTGTCCTTCTATCGTCTACTCGCAAATCGAGAGGTCGTGATCGCCGCGATAAAATCCTTGACGAATTTCGCTTCGATAGAACTTTTTTATCCGATCCGACGAAACGCTATTGACGATGAAAATAACGAGTTCGTAGAGAACTGACAGCCCCTGGTCGTGGTCCGACTGAGGAATTTCAACGGCACGCGAGTAAATAATAGATGACCACTATCCTCCGATTGATACTCTTCGATCCAGTCCCGGTGCGCGTTTAGATACATTCACGTGACGCGCGCGTCGTAAATATTTTAATTTCATTACTAATTTCGCATTTGCGCGAGAGCCCTGGCGCGGCGTGCGCTGACCGTGGAGATGTGCGGGGAAATAACGCGCGAGCAAATACCATTGCGTGTCCGCTACGGTGCGACTCCTTCTCGCTAAGAGCGTATAACGTGAGTGTTTGTTCCCGCGTACTTTCCTCTTCGGCGTTACCGAGCGTTACCGAGAGAGTAGATTAAGACGAGAATACATCTCGGCGTCGTGGACCCACTGTAACACGTATTACGAATTACGAAAAATCAACTTCACGCATTTATATTAAAATACTGCATAGATGCTCCCGTAAATTTTCCTCTCTTTTTTTCTGTTTCTCTCTCTCTCTCTCTCTCTCTCTCTCTCTCTCTCTCTCTCTCTCTCTCTCGAGAATTATAGGAATCCGGGCGATGCATCCGGCGTGCAAAAATTTCCATCCGCCTAAGTGCACGGACACACGCTTAATCGTCTCGATGAACACACGGGAGATCCCGCATCATATTCGCGCTGCAGAAGGATAACGAGAATGTCGCACTCTCATCTCCGTCCAATGCCGCCGACGTAAACGACGATAAGGCACCGGCGGTGGCGACGTGACAACGCGACGAGACGGCGTCGCGTATCGCGCGAGCGTAAAAGGCCGGAGTACTCGATTCATTTCTCGGGCATAGATAGTGATCCCCCACTTTAAACGAGTCTAGGTTCTACTCGATTACGGAATATAATAATATTCACGTAATACAAAAAGTTATACGATAGCTTATTAAATTTCCTGATTGCTATCTATACATCATCGTCGATCATGGTTTAATGAGGTGAGATGATTTTACGAAAAGTACCCGTTGTAAGAAGCATTAATCTGAGATCGATCGCGTTCTCGATCGCGCCCGATATTTTTCGCGAAAAACATAGCGGAGGCGAATTAACGTACATTAAAAGAAGAAATCAAACGTCGACGCTCGACGGCGCGATGGCGCGTCGATTCGCCAATACGCGCGTCAGGATTCGTATCGATTTCATCCCCGTGAAAGCGGAGGCGGGCGACGACATGTGCGCGTACGTATTTAGCATGCACAACTCCGGCGCGCGCGCGAGCCGCGTGTGTAAATCAACGAACTTTCGGACGGACAGTTCGAAGGAAGAGCGATCAAAATGGAAATGCGGATGCGCGAACGCATTGGCCGGCGACGGCGCGCGACGACGCGTGCATCGCACGAAACTCGATCGAAACCTCGACGCGCGGCGCGGCGCGGCGCGGCGCGGCGCGGCGCTCGTAAAATCGCATCGGACTGCAAATTAAAAAGTTTTTCTCAGTTTTTGAAAACGAAATTGAAAACCGTGAAATCGGAGCAGCGCGCGTAGCGGGCCGGGTGCGGATCCGAGAGAAAGGGAGAGGGCCACCTTTCGACGGTGGTTGTTTCGAAAACGATTGGTTTTGCGGTCCCGCGAGCATTCGGCAAATCCAGCGGAGTGGAGAATTTAGAGAATCGATCAGGGCACTACGGTGGAAGTGAAAAGCGGAAGGGCTGTCACGCAATGCCCGTTAAATTGACATCGGCCTCGAATTCACCGCGTTCCCCGATGAACTCCGCGTCGCGATATCGAAATTAATGCCGCGACGTGGTAGACGTTATAAACATATCGACAGAAAGAAAGAAAGAGAGAGAGAGAAACGAAGATTCAATTACAGTACGATTAAAGTTAAGCGATTAATGAGACCTTGTTATTAGGGCGAATCAGATTTAATCGTTATTCTACGCATTTTTGCATACTCTATTAATAATTCCAGTTGTGCGATCGCGATCGCGGGCTTGCGCAAACGACAAAAAAAAAGAGAAAAAAGAAAAAAGCCGCGAACCGTAAATTACCGCGACGGTCGCGCACCTCTTCTCCGCGCGCTAATGAAATCCCTCGCCATTCTCGCTTCCTTGGCGCGTTATATCCAATAAACTGCGTGTAACTTTATTACTGTCCCCTCCCCCCTCCTCCCCTCGACAACAAAATTACGATTACCATCATCCGCGGCATTAAGTACACGGGCATTATTTCGTTCGGCCGGACTTAACCGTCTGGGGCCGGCTCCTCGGCCTCGCATCTCCTCTTTGCTCCTCGCCTCTTTCTCTCTCTCGCGCGCTCTCGTCTTTTTCTTCGGTCCGATGTTCCTTTTCCTCTTTACCGCGCCATACGGCGAAAAATATCCAAGATTCGTGCATGACAGAGAGAAAGAGAGGGTTAAGAGCGGATCGGAGTCGGCTAGCGGCATCAGCCAGGTGGTGCACTCCGAATTATACCGTGCTCGCTCACGAATACGCACGTACGTGCGTACGTATGTACGTACCTGCCGTCGAAATGCTGTCGTGACATCGTACTCGCGCACCGTGCACTCGTACCCATACGTAACCGCGCGAGCGAGAATGAATAACAACAGCTCGCGCGTCCAACTCGTCCCAGGTGGGAGGCAGCTGCCAGACGGCAAGACACCTGCCCTTCCTTCTTGATCGCCCAGCCGACCCGTTTCGAGGGTCGAAGAGGTGCCGTCGCCGCCACCGCCGCCGGTCTCCTTCTTTCCTCTCCTCTCCTCTCCTCTCTGCACCTCTTCCTCTTCGTCTTACTCGAGAGGCACTGTGCCGAAGATCGAAGTCACGTCGTTGTTGCGATGGTCATCGCCTTCTTGGCCACATGCGGGTGCCGGTACGTAGCAGGTGCTACATTTTTCCTGTATTTTTCATTATTATAATTAGTGTTAGCTCGGCGCGATCCAGTACAGGACCGCTCCGGCTGATGACGGCTGCGCTTGTCCGCGTTATTTGTACAAGAGCAAAGTCGTACGAGAAGCAATTACACGCTTAAACATTAAATATACGCGCGACGAAGGAGAAAGACATCTACGTGCACTGCGACCGTGCGTGAGCGCAGTTAGTACATATGCTTCATTAGAGTGCTGTTTAGAAGAATTATAAAGAGATGACAGATAAATATTTGTAAAATTGCATAATATGACACAAAATACTTTTCCCCATCATTGAATTATTAAAAAGAAAATCATAATTTATTTATTCATCAATAATCTGATTTCTATAAAAATAGATGATGCCTTTCTTCATCCAAATAGTTCAATGTTTATCGAATATCATATCTAAAAAGTAATTTAATCATGAAATGCAGTGCGATTAAAGTGAAAGAAATAATAATATGAGAAGTGGAAAATGACTGTCTAAAACACTGTACACGGAAAAAAAATGATGTATCAACAGCATCATTTTTTGTATCAACAGCATCAGTGTTATTGAGATAAAATTTATTGATGCAACAAATATTGATATTAATATTGATGCAATCAACATTAATGAACAAAAAACATCAGATAATTGTTTTAATAATTTAAATATTTGGTCCAATAATATCCAATTGAATTAACTACATATGCTTGTGGCAGCCCGTGACGTCGACGTTTAATCGAAGCAACTTAATTTTTTTTCCGTGTAAGAACGGGAAAAGTAACTTGACGAAAATTTCCACATAATTATTGTGAAGAATCGCTGCTGCATTTTTCTTACGCGCACGCACGATTCGATCTTACCGCCGTAAAAAAAGTTTATTATACGGCGGCACGCGGAGAGAGATCGTGGACCAACGCATCGTTTCTTCACAGCACCATCCTTTAGTCAATTTTAGTCATCGTTCCCTTCTCCACGACGTACACCAGTCTCTTCCAGCCCCACCAGCGATCCCACGTGGCACGGGTGCCGACTATATAAACGAGCACGCGCCACCACCTGCTCCTTATTATCCCTACCCCACGCTGCAGAAGGAGCACCCTGCAACCCTCGCTGGTGCGCCCGCTCGGCAGACCTGTGTTATTTTCTTCGGCGCCTTTGCTGTCGCCGCCGGGTAAAGGAGGCGCCGAGTAAAATCCTCCACGGAATTTTCTCGTTCTACAGGGCTTATACAGTTCGGACAGAAAGAAAAATTATTGCGAATGATTTATACAAAACGCTCTGAACGCGCGGGATAAGCCTGAGCAACATTTATAGCAAACTTGAGTTAATTATAGCTCTATCGATTTACTTAAAGTATAAAATATTTTACAATTTCGTTCCTTCGCACATCTCTCGAGAGATATGTTTATTCATTATGACTCTTTTATTCCTTATTCCTTCCGAAGAAAATATTTTCTCCCCCCTCCTCAGAGGTTTATTACAGGAAGGAATATACACGAGGTACACAATAAATTCTTTAAATTAGAAACTATGCTAGGTCTTTAAAACGCGCTATCACAATGAAGGAGTTAAAAGGGGTATTATGTGCAACGTCTATTAATTTCACTGCCCTTGGCGGATGGCGCATTTGTATCTGGGAGTTGGAATTGCTGCCTGAAATATTTAGCAGTCTAGCCTTGGACACCCAAGAACGAGAGGGGCGTTGCGACGACCGAGGGTTAGAAATATATAGGGGTAGTGCCGATCCGTGTTCCACGAGGGACCTTGGAAGAAGAACGATTTGAAGAAAACTCAGCGCATATTTTCTCTCTACTCCTCTCCCCCCTCTCTCTCTCTCTCTTTCTCTTTCGTTCTCGCCTTGCAGTTACTAAAGACCAAGGTTTTAATTCATATTCACAAATATAATATATTGTTAATTAATTCTTCGTTCACGCGAGTAATGAAAGATAATTATCAAAAAGAAAAATAATTATCATAATGAGGGTTTCTAATTAAATATTTTATATGCCACACGAGACGTGCTACAAAAAACAGGAAATGTTGCCACGAAAGCGACCATCCATTTTGGCTTCGATGGCTGAAGAAAAAAATTGCTGATGGATAATGTTATGGCGAAAGAGCGACGGTGCTCACATAGTGCTGGGGTTGGAAGGAAGTACGAGGGATGGTAGAGGGAATGCCTGGATGCTGATACCGAGACTCACGATGGCACCCCGTTTCATCCAGCAGCATATCTTTCTTCTCTTTCCCAGCTCCTTCTTTCTGTTTCTCTTCCGTACGCTCTCTTTCTCTCTCTCTCTCTCTCTCTCTCTCTCTCTCTCTCTCTCTCTCTCTCTCTCTCCTCTCTCTCTCTCTCTCTCTCTCTCTCTCTCTCTCTCTCTCTCTCTCTCTCTCTCTCTCTCTCTCTCTCTGTCTCTCTCTCTCTCTCTCTTTCTCTTCTCTCTGTTTCTGTCTCTCAAATGTGTCTCTTCCTGCTTCTCATTCTGACGCGTAATATCGGCAACTACTACACCGCGTATTTCCGTCTCTCATACGGCGACTGTATGCGAATTGTGTTATATGATATTTGCAAACGGTGTAGATTTCCGAAGGGAGAGATTACGCGTGTAATTTAAATAGCGAGCGAATGAGACGAATAATTGCGATGCTGTAAATATTACGCACCTAAACTACGAGGAATAATTTTCAGAAAATGCGAGAATTTTACTCGAGAGAGAATCAAGATAAATCAATTATTAAGTTCCTTGAATTTTTTAATGCTTCCAATTGCAGTTGCCAAAACTAAAACAGAAATTTCTATTTAAATCTTACAACTAACATTTGCATCGCGAGGAAAACTGTTCTTTTTTAAGAGCGCATTCAGCGTTCTTAAAAAAAGGGTGCCGATCCACCTTTGGATTCTTAAGCGGCGAATTCTTAACGAGAGGAAGGTAAGAGAAGAAGAAAGAAAATTTCCTCGCGTGTGTGCAATTAATTATGAGAACAAGGCGAAAAGTGACGATTATCTTGGACGGAAGGCCGCGTTAAAAATGTCGTATCTTGCAATTAGCGTTCCTTTTAGTGCTCGCCGTTCGTCGATCGGACCTCGCGTGCGCATGTATGCGCTAATTAATCCCGAATATACCTGCACTACCGACGTCCATGGGGAGGAAGGGAGGCGGGAGGAGAGAAGTGAAATAATTCACGAGGCCCCGTTGCGAAGGGTTCGGAACGACGCGACGCGACGCGACGCGACGTTCTCTCTCCTCTCGGCCTCCGCACCCTCTATTACCACCCCCTACTACCACCTCCCCTCTTCCTCAGCGTCTCTCGTCGGAGCTCCCTCTCCGGTGGACGCCCGTGATATTTACGAGCAAACCGTCCGGTCGTTCGCATAGAAATTACCAGTAATTCGCTAATCGATATCACAAGTTGTTACAAAGAAACAGATAGTCTTGAAAAAGAATTTTGTCGCAAATGAAGACGCGATGGTTGAACTCCATTTAATTGCTTAAGCAGTTATTATTTAAAATTGTTGTCCACCATCTTTTAATTATTGATATTTGAACTTGTCCATATCTCTTATTATATTTCACATTTGTATCTAAAGATTTATCTAGATTTAATTCGAGTTATTCAGTTTTTACATAAATGCATCTGTTATTATTCTCATTATCTAATCTAGTTTTCAAGGTATAGATAGCGAAGAAACACGTTATTCCGGGATACATCCCCTAAAAGGCCTGCCCATTTACGAGTCAAAATTGCCACTCCCGCGTAATCAACTCTGTACCTGAGCAATTTCGGCCCCGCAGGGCCCATGGCGGAGGACGAGGCCCCTCGCTCGCCCTTTTCCATCCGCTCCGGAACGACTGCGGTTTTCGGTGCGGATCCGCAAAATGGAGCGGCCACCCTCTTCCGATACGTGTGCCGCGCCGGAGGGAAAGAGACGCGAAAAATAGAGAGATCCGAAACGAATGGTGGAAAAAGCGGGCGAATAAACCGTCGCCGAGCGGCGCAGAGCAGAGAGAAGAAGAAAATGCGGAAGGCTCGAAGAGAGTTGCGTTATCCTAGGACAGTTATGAGCGAACAATGCTCAAGTTTTTCGCGATAAATAGCAAGGGGGAATCGAGGACACTACGCGACACACGCCGCTGTCTGTTGTTACCGGCGAGATCAACCGACGTAAACAGGTTGCTGAAACCACAAGCCAGAAATTGAAACCGACATAATCCCGACGTGATTTGGGCTTCTGCTGCAAACAGACAAAATAATTTCTACGTTCATTCATGATAATGAAAATGGACACACTCTGCGGTATAAGATCATATTTTGCTTCGCGTTTGCGTGTGTACGAAAAAGGGATGTGCTGGATGTGCAAGAGTATTAAAGTTTGCGCGCCAGCTATCTTGCTCGACATGTATCGTTCGCACAGGTGCACGTAGAAACTACCATTGATCGATGTAGATTCTTTGAGGGATGAGTAGAATTAATCGGTCCACTCCATGGTGAAAAGGAATTTTTCGCAAAATGATACATTCTTGTTGCATTTCGTCACCTTTGTGCTTCCAATTTCCTCGCACTCGAAGTCGTCGAGTCCTCTTCCTCCTCCTTCTCCTCGTTTCCGCAGTTCTCGGGCACGGGCCGGTTTGGGGATCGCGCATAGCGTAGGGCCGGGGGCCACCACCCTCGCAGACAGGGATGGCTGGGTGCAGCAGCCAGGGACAGAACCGAGGAGGTGGATGAACCGGGCGGCAGTCTGCAGAGTCGCGCATACATACAAACGCGCCGTGCACGTAATAGATGTATGGGGCGCGAACGCGCGCGCACAAAAGCGCGCGTAGAAGCCACAAGCGGGTGGCAGAAATTGGCGTGGCTGCAGAATAGAGAGAGAGAGAGAGGGTGTGTATGTGTGTGAAACGAGTAGGAGAAAGAATGTTTCTGCGAACGGGCCAGAGAATCGTCGATGTGGATAAAGGAGGATAGTGATAAATACATACACAGAAGAGAGATAGAGGGAGAGAGAGAGAAACGGATGGAAAGAGAACCGCGAGAGAGCCAAAGGGAGTGTGAGAGTGCGGCTGGGTTTCCTGGGTTCGTCGTCATGACGACGAAACCTCCGCTGCCAGACCAGACAGAGATTCGCGCCACCACCGACGGGAACGCATACACAAACGCACACGTCGGGAGGGAGAAAGGGCGGAAAGATGCAGAAGGAAGGAAAAAGCCGGGGGTACGGGCGCGCAGACGGCGAGGGAGACGGCGCGGAGAGTGAGCGAAACGGAGTTCCGTCTCCGTCCGAAAACTACCCCCGCGCGCACGGTTCCTCCAATCGTGCCGTACCCTCCAATCGTTCCGCAACCCCCGCCGTCTAGCCGTCCGTCGTTTGTTGCACCGAGAACGCCGGGCCAGCGACTCTCAACCCGGCCGGGAAACGAACCGAGGTATCGAGTGCTTCGACCCCCTATTGACGGAGTTTGTTGCACCCCTGCCAGTGATTCTCCGTCGAATCGCTCGTGGAAAGAAAATCGCTCTCAGGCTACGTGTTTTCGGCACTCAGCGAAATGTAGATTGCCCCTAATCCTAGTCGTCCAATTCTACTAAATCGAGGTTCTCTTGGTAGTCAAAGAAATCTTAAATCAGACACATTTCCGAACGCTAACTTTCTACTTTACTCCGATAAAGAACCGTTTTATTTAGACGCAATATTTCTAGATGTAAAATAAAGAAACATAACGAAGAGATGATAACGGAAAATGCGTAAAAAATATGTATTTAATACTTATATCCGAAAGGAGGGTTCAGGAGTCGAAGATCAATGAACAGACGAACGTTAAATATGATATTATTTATTAATATAATATATTTTATAATATATATACATATACATGTATGAGTGTATGTATGTATATATATATTTTTTCATATTTATTTATATATATTTCATATATTTATATATATATATATAATTCATCCATTTTTATTTAATTTATCCTCTTTCATATCATTAAATATATACGTGAAACCCTGATAGATTGGGATTAACCGTGTTATTTCCCTTTCTCTCTCCCTTTCTCTCCGCTATCATTCGCACATGTATAGTATATCTGATGTTCGTTAGGATGCACATACACATGTCGAGTGCCGAGTGTTTCGCGTACGTATTATACTTAAGCTCGTCGCGCATCCCTTCTGCCATTCGGTATCATATACATATTTCTATTTCTCCCTCTCTCTCTCTCTCTCTCTCTCTCTCTCTCTCTCTCTCTCTCTCTCTCTCGCACGCACAATCACGCACGCGTACTTTTGCTTAAATAACAACTTTTTTAGCGACGGCACGGTCGAACGACTAACCGTCTCCTGGAACACGTTTGACTCGACGTATCGTCTCTCGAGAAATGCAATGCCGATGCGAGTGCCCGAAGCGAATAGCGCGCGAGTTACGAGGCAGGGCGTAATCTTGAGTAGAAGCGTGGAAGGAAAGATAAAAGAAAAGAAAGAAGCGAACAAACGGCGCGCAAGCGGCACGCGGTCGATGACGCGCGCTGCCGATGCGCCTCGCATGCGCCGCGCCGGCGGAATCGAAAGTTAAGAAAGGCGAGCATTCAAATCGGCTCGACGCAGCTCCGACGCCATGAGATAATTATTCAGATTAATTCAAGCGTACTTTTTCTCGGCGCATAATCCCGGCTTTGATCTTCCTTTTCTGTAGGCGCGAGGGGACTAACCATCCTTTGACGGAAAAAGAGAGATGGTCGCCTCTATAACGAGTACCCGAGTACAAGAGGACTCCCGTGGAAGTGATCGATAGAGGGGCATTGCCGCGCTTTACCGATCCTGACCTGCCCCTACACTCGCACGATTCGCACAGCCACATATTCTCTGCGGACAGGCCCGGATTAAAGAAAATCCGCGGCACCGGATCTCTCCCGCGGATTTCCTATCGCGTTTCAGCGATTCGCAGTCATCGCCGTCCTCTTCGGCGCAACGGGAGAACGGTCCGTCATCGCGTATTTCTCGCGCGATGATTGGCACAAAATCTCCGCTTCTCTTTCAACCCGATAAAAAGTACAATTTTTAAATGTCTTGCTAAAAGTGTGCTCGAAAATAAAGCCGCGCTTTCCGCTAATTTATAACTTAATTTAATTCTGCACCGAATTTCCTGATTCCATACAATCGCGTGTTTCTACCGGAAAGACTAATCTAGGCCTGTCGCAAACGCACATACATACGCTTAGACCGCTCGAGGCTGCGAAAAAAAAAAGCGCGAGCATACGCTCGCGCGAGTGGACCACGGATTGCTCCTTCCAGTCGAGATGCCTTGTACGATGGTGATAATATTGCAAAAATAGATTTCTCGTGAATATAAACTCGTGATGTGAAAACCGGCCCGAATTTCGTTCAGTTCAGCCGTGTCCACTCTCCCTCCCTGTCCCTCGAGCGGCGAAAATGCTTCGTGCGCGGAGACGCACGCTCTCATGTTCGAGGACGAAACTCTTAGCCCTTACTAAGAAAAACACATTTAACCGCCTAAAACACATTTGCGGTACAGTCTTTAACACTTTTACAGACAAACAGACAGACAGGCAGACGAACAAACAGACAGATATATAAAACACCGAAGGAGTTACGAGGATGTGCGCGACCTGGACCGAGCGGGGAGATGTCCGACCGGCCTGCCGAGGAGATGCGCTGTTTACGCCGGTACGCTCGCACGGCCGTGTGATTTATCCCACGATTTATCTCCCAAAACCGATATCGCGAAAAAAATAGCTTTGAGCATCTGTTTTAATTAAACCGGAAGCACGAGTCACGATGAATACTCGATGGGATGGAGCGTCCGGGTTGAACGTCCAAACGCACGGTCGTACATATTCGACATTGGGACGCTCTCTCCTCTCGGTCCGACGATCCGCGAACGCTCGTTACGCGCATACGTCGTTGGCGATGCGTCGGGCGACGACGACGGTGACGACGGGGCAGCAACGAAAATCCCTGACCCTCGCAACGTGCCTCGCACTCGACGGCCAGGTGTATCGAGAGGGTGCGGTAAGTGCTCCTCACATCTGGACGAGATCTGCGTCATTGGGCCGCGCTGCGCCGCTAGCCACGTGTCGACGATGTTCAAAGGTCACGGCACGTGCCATGCCGGCTCGACCGGGTGGTCAATATTTTCTCATCGTATCGCCGCCGCCGCAGCCGCCGCCGCGTCGCATTGCCGATGCACCGATACACCCGATCGGGATGAGAGATTCGGACTTGCGCTTGAGATCGACCCGCGGAAGAACGGAACGTACCTGACGGAGCCGCGTGTGTGAATCGCCGGGGGATCGAGATTCGACGATCCCCGTCCGAGGGAAGCTTACGTATCTTTGTATTTGTTTCTCCGGATCGTTGATTCGAAGGGGGGGGGGAAACGAGAGAGACGCGCAATAGTCACAAAACTAAAAAGGAATCCTCCTTTTACATTTTTAGACTCTTAATAAATTTTACAACATATTTCACAACATTTTATAAAAATGGCTATAGAGGCGTTTCTTTATATATTTCTTAATTTTATGAGCTTCAACAGTGTACGGGAAGGGAGATTTTTTTAGCTATCCATCTTTTCTTTTTCTCTCTTTATAATACTGTATTTGTATTGGACTTTGTTTCCTTGTACCCCGACAATAGATCTCGTTTCCCTCCTCAAGTCAACGATCATTAATTACGCGGTAATGGACACGCTTATATAGGAATTCGCCGAAACGATTTTCGCGATAAATGCGAGCAACGTGACAGTCCAGGTACTGACTCGGTGCCGAGGAGGTACTTCCGTTCGCCGATCGTCGCCGATCAGCCGCGCGCGCCGAAGATTACATATCAGTCGGTCGCAGGGCTGAGAGAAACAGACTGTCGCTCTCGGTATACGAGCGACTCTCGTCGAAAATACTCGCTTACTATGATACGAATGCGCGATAAAACGTGGATTACAGATATCGAGGATTTTATAAGAAGGAGGATAAAGAGGGAGGGGAGAAGGGAGGGAGGATATACATATTGCTGAGTTCGCGCGACACCGCGTCATCGCCGGTCCACCACGTACCGGGGATGACGTTCGCGTTGATGAGGATCGAAGAGGATCGAATGGATAATGCGCGATCGTTCGGGAAGGGGAAGGGGAACGGGGGAAGAGAATTGGAGGAACCCGTGTCCTCATCTCGTGCCGTGTGGGCTCATCTCTCTCTTTTATCGTTACAAAATTTGATAAAAATACTTATCCGGTCGTCGGCGACGTTTTCTTATTTTTTTTCTCCTTTTAATAACTTTTTTTTTATCTCGTTGCCCTTAACGAATCGGTTCGTTAATGATTATCAGTCTGTCCCTTGGGATAAAAGAGGCGCCCCCGAGCCGCGGGGGAGCGGGGGGCCCGCTACTCCTTATTACATCTTACAAGGATCTATTGGCAAAACGGTATCCTCCGTTCCTTCCTACGCCTTTTCCGCCGCGCGGATTTCACGCCCGTTCTCTCTTTCTCTCTCTCTCTCTCTCTCTCTCTCTCTCTCTCTCTCTCTCTCTCTCTCTCTCTCTCTCTCTCTCTCTCTCTCTCTCTCTCTCCTTACTTTACGTCCCATTACATAGAGATTAATATATTCGCTTACTGGGATATTTATAGTTATCGCTTACACCGAATACACGTGTCTTACTCATAAATCCATTTCTCTCAGACGTACGATTAACATCCTGAGCGTTGTGCGCCTCCTCAATCGTTCTTTCCTCGTTTTTTTTTTGTTTTGAGCATGGTAAATCATCACCGCGCGCTGCGTGATTTAGGATACACCCTTCAGTTGCCTCTCGTTAACGTTAAAAAGAGTTTGGCACCGATTTTTTGTGACGTCCCACCTCCTCGATCCTCTCTCGCGGCTCTTCCGCATCTTTTTCTCTGTCCTCCTCCTTCGCTGATTGCTTTATCGCTGATTCTTATTACCGCGCGCTACTCGCTCATTGATTCTTCGCTTTTCCTTCGTATTTAATCCAAAGCGCCGGGAGGAACCGAGAGAGGACGAGTCCGACGTAAAAAGGGGGTGAAAACTCGCGATTGAGCACCCTCGGCTAATCGAAGGGGGTCTGCGCTCAGCGGTGCTCAAGCTCGAATTAATCGATGCAGGGCTGAGCAATAGTACCGTCCGATTTTCTGCGAAATCCGTTTCATCTCCATCTCCAGGTCGTCAAAGCAATCTGAGGATAACGGCGATCCGTACGCGCGCCTCGGTAAATCCATTCCATCTCGTTTAAAAAGTAAATACTCCAAGTTTTCACCGATCGAACGTATTTCCGCTTGGAATATCCGGCCGCGCGTATCCGGAATATCCCAACCGATACCAGGGACTCGATTAATATGCTCCTAAGTGATAGCGATCCCGATTAAAGTGGCGATGAATGAGGAATCGAAACAAAACGAGGGGGGGGGGGGGAGGACGAAAAAATGCGAGGATGGAGAGCAGGTGGAACCAAAAGGGGAAAATTCGTCGAATGAGATCTACCTATACTAGGCCAGAGAGAGATCTTTAATTATTTATTATGTTCAGGAACTGGCGATCCAAAAAAATATATATGTGTACGTACAGATTATCATATTTCCACATATGATAATATCCCTAAAGTCGCATTATATATATATATTTAACGGGGGTGGAACGAACGAATCGGGGGAAGGAGGGTCGGCGCGGGTCGGGATCTCTCGAGAGTAGAGTTTTTTTTCCGTACATTCTTCCCATTGATTTTCGCGCATTCTCTCACCTCTCTCCTCGTCATCATTTCGGTCGTCGAGTTATTCCCGTCGTCGGCGTCGTCGCGACGCCGAAACCGAGCATCAGATTTCACGTACATACATTTCCGAAATGCGCATCGATATTCCATCTCCGGGTCTCTCCGTGGCGCAACATTAATCTGCCGCTCTCTCTCGTCGTTTCACGGGCCCGCTACGAAATATCATCGAAAACTAGATATAATCTGTTTCTTTTTCTGTTTTTTTTTCACTTTTTTCTTCTTTTTGCTTTTAAATATTATTAGCTTCTTAAAATCTCTCTTGTTATCGTTTCCCTTCCTCCTTTTGTCCGTCCTCACGTTACGTAGATAGTCTTTTTGCGTTTAACTTCCTATTAATCTTTAGAGAAATATACGTATATAATACTTAGTTCCGTTGTCATTCTCTTGCCGCGCGCGCGCGTTTCCGCAATATTCTTTTTCTCAGTTCCCCTATTTTTTTAACGTTAAGAATTCCTCGCCTTCTTCTCGATCTCCTATCTCCCGCGTTAAAAAATCGACACAGTCATGGCAGGTTGTTACCACCGAGATTTTCGTATAATATGCTGATATATAAGAACTGGACGAGATACATGGACGATCGGAAGTGAACAATGACGAAACAAAAGTGATGCGGATGATACAGCGCAAAGACACACATGCTGTGAAAAATGATATTAAATAACATGAGAATCGTAAAAGACTGCGAATAGTTACGCGAAAATATGTAGAGCCTCGCATCGTTATTAAAAATTATGATAAGATTAATATATGCCAATGGAAAAATTTATAAAGTAAAACAGAATCAATGTTACAATGCAAAAATATGTAAACCAAGGCGAAAAGAGTGATTTGATGGCAATCGATTGAGAGAAATAGATTGCGTCGGTTGATCGTCGTGCGGCGAAAAAGAAAAGAAAATAACTTTACACCGTATTGTAGAAGATAATATATATTTTCTTTTTCAATATATTTTATATATATATCCTACATATACATAAAGCAATATATAAATATATCATCGATATATGTATGACACAATCGTTCAAATTATAACACATATACGTTATTACAGGCAGGATATGCAACTTTATGCAATTCTTTATGAAATACCTATTAAGGACTCGTTCTTAAATCTGTTGCGAAATCTCTCGCGACCACTAAGAAATTTTACAAAATATCCGTTGCCATGCTCGCCCTACAGCATATCTCATAAATATATACGTCATGTGTATATATATATATATATATAATATATATTACGTTATACTCTCTAATATACAATTTCCGACAAATTATAAAAATATTGCGGCGATATATCATAAGTCCTGTTCCAGTCTGTATATCGCATAATTGCATTATACATGCAAACACTTAAAAAGGAGGAAGCTTGAAACGATGTTAAGAAGTAAGAAAAGTTTTCGCCGAACGAGCAATCTACTTCTCTCTCTCTCGGGCGCAATTTTTTTCGTATTGCGAGCGCCACCCTTGGCAAAGACTCTCCGTCTCTGTCTGGAAAGGGAACTGAAAATCTAACTAAAACAGGAAAAATGGGCAGATGCGGCGGTGTAGGCCGGTAGCAAGAGCGGTCTGAATCTCGTTATCTCATTTATAGTCTTCATTTAACTTTGATCTCCCTGAGAGAGCTACGACTTCTCCCTGCACTATGTGCGGAAAGTCAAATGCACGATTCTAAGCGAGAAACTGATGCCCGAGAAAGCGAACTTATTTCGCGCGAGATATTTAATTCGAAGAACGAGAATAAAGGAACTTGCAAAGGTGATCTCTCGATCTTTCACGTTGATCACTCTTGCTTCCGGAAAGAAGGAATGGCGAATGCCCACCGATCCAAAAATAGGAGAAGCGCTCGATGGAAGAAATTAAATCTTTAGTTACTGCTATGGGGAAGAGAAAGAGAGAGAGAGAGAGCGAGAGAGAGGAGAGAATGGCGGAGATCGAGATAGCGAGAAAGAAGATACGAGAAATTCCGCGGGCGCGATCGCCGTCGAGCGAGCGGCGATCGCGCCGTATCACTCACTCTCATAAAAGAGATCGGATTTTTTTTCTCTTTGTTCTTCCCCATTCACACGCCTTGCGTACCTCTTAAATAGTCTCATTTACTTTATTGCTTTGTAATTCCGTATTGAAGACGTACCGGCTTTATCTAGGAGCCGAGAGAAAACATGGTAGAGATTATGTGACGGGGTCTCATCAGGACGGGTAATCGGGAAAATCGGGGGGAGCTGGTAGTTACGGACGTCTGGGCCTCGCAGGGATATTCACACGGGAAAAGGGGGGGCGGGGGAGATCTCATTAGATAACTAGTAGACAATGACATCACATAACATACGTAAAAATTATAGAGATTATTAGTGTATTAAATACTATTAATATATATATATATATTAACTATTTATATATTTCTGTCGTGTGTGTGTCATATCTATACGTATGTTTCTGTATGCGTTTAGTATAAACGTGTGCGTGGCTATATGTGTACCTGTGTACGTGTACGTGAGCATCCGTGCTCGGGTTACACCCGTGCGAGTAGCGTGGGGGCGTGTGAGCGCGCACGCATTGTGTCTCTTTCTCAATTTTCTTAGGCCTTAATCATTGCGCGGAGTACGCGGAAACGCAAGTGGAGGCGTTATCTCGCGATAAACTCCTCGGGACAGTGTCGCGTCCACTCGCGCGTGTCCGAACGGGCTCGGGAACCCCGTGGCCGGCGGCCAAGACAGGTGGACAAGAGATTTTCGAAACGTTTCGGATCGCACCGCTTGGCGATAATAGCGATAACGACGGTCGTTATCGCAGATATATTTTGCGAAATCCTCGCCGACGCGACTTTTTTACGAGAGTGTTTCGCGAAAATTCCCGCCCAGCATCCCCGGACCCTGACAGCATTATGCAACGTTGCACGCGTCAATAACGGGGCCCTCGGAACCGTTCGTTAAACGCCGATACTTTAATTGGATCCGCCCGAATCCACGTGCCGACCGGCAATCTTGGTGCCGACGATTTTCCGACGATTCTCTCCATATTCGCGAGATCGCTACCGCATTGAGGATCACGCTGGAAACGTTACCCTTCGTCCTTTCCCCACTGAATTTTCTATCTCTTTCCCCTCTCGCTCTCTGCCTATCATATCTTCCTCTTTTCTGCCCCCCCCTCTTGCTTCCCTTTCCGCGTTTCATTCTCTCAACAAATCGCTGAACGAATCACCGTTAACACTGAATTATCATTATTTATCCTTATATCGTCTGACATTTGTATAATATCCTATAGTGTCTTTACAAAAATATATATATCATTATTTCAGCACTTTGGCTATTGGAAACCTATCGTTAAATAATACTTCTTCGACATTGGTCCGGACGCGTCAAAATGATTCGAACGATGCCAACGAATTGTCCCGCTAGTGTGAACGGAGCTTTTCTCTTCCTTTTTCTGTTTTCGTCTTTTTTTTCCTCTTTTTTTTTTTCATTTTAACGGCACGTAAGACTGCACTTAAGTTATTATTCTGCCTTTTATAGGACGCGCGCTTCCTCACTGCCGATGGCGTGTCGTCGCGGATTGACGTTACGTTAACGTTACGTTTAACGGTTACGCGCAACCCTGGGAGGACCTTTGGGATTCTGCAGAGTCTTCGCGGATCCCGGCGACCGCGAGATGACCGCGGACCAGATACACGCAACGTTACTTTGGTTCGACACAACGCGGCGCGTATATTCACGGAGGTGTTGCTTGCTCGTTTACGTTGCATTGTGTGTGGGGGAGGGTGGAAATATAATGGTGTACCTACTTTCTGTATTGTATCTCTCCTGCGGTATTTTTCTTCGTTTTCTCGCGTTACGGATAATCAGTCAGAAAGCTATGCGGTATTCTCGTAAAGTACATATCATTATATATCAATACGTACGTAAATAAATATATATATACATGGATAACGATAAATATATGTATATAAACAGAGTGTCTCGGGGCTTCTACGGCTTGTCCTCCGTTCGCGGACTCTCCGAGATAAAAATTTATCTTTATCTAATAAACATCGCGGAAGTGATTTTAATGTTAAATCTATTTTCAAAACTGCGAGTAGATAAAACATTTTTTATTTTTACTTCATTTCCATATTGAATATTAATTCGAAGAATAAATAATCGAAATATTTGTCCATTAAAACTGTCGCGGGAAAGCGACCGCGGATTTGTCGAGGAATCCGCAGAAGGGAAGAAATGCGAGGAACCTGAAACATCCTGCATATATAATATGTATAATATATAATATATACTATATATATTTTTATATGTGTGTGTGTATATAAGTACATATCACTTCTGCACGAATCCATCGCGTTTTCAGCCGTTATTCTCTTAGGTAGTCAAACGCGAAGTGAATGAATGAGCGAACGAGTGATCTGCGAATGATCGAGACGCGATGAGATTGAAAATGATCGAATATACGCCGATTATCATATCTCGCGACGGACGCGTACGGTTTTATCTTGGCTAGGCGCTCTTCGTCGCCGTCATCCCCGTCGTATTACCCTTCCTCCTTTTTTGTCCCGTCGCTCGTTTCCTTTCGGCCCGTGTTACACACACACACACACACACACACACACACATTGCCGATAATAGACAGTAACACACACAACACGGCCGACAGTGAGATATCTTCCGGCGGCTATAGTTCGACTATGAAATATAATAGATTTGTAGTTACAAGTACACCCCATCTTTCCGCCACGACGGGAGCTCTCGCCCCTGATGCGCGGCGCGCATTCTCTCGATTCTTACTTGGCCGATTTAACTTTCTCACGTATGCGTGCAGCCACACTTAAGTAACTAGGCTATAGGAGCGTTGGGCAGTATGAGATTTCCTTCGTCTATTCCTTCAATTGCTCGCTTAAATGGTACGCTCGCGGGACGCCGTATAGTCGAATATCGTGGCCGTGGCCGTCGTAGCGTCTCCCCGTTTCCACATTTCTTCTCTTTTATCCCAGATACCAATGAAAAAAATACCGAACGAGATACAAAAGATTCGATGCGGGAGGCTTGTCATTTTGCATTTCTTTGTACTCACGTATCCTCTCCCTGTACGAAGGCTATTGTCCTTTCGTGTATTTCGATGATCGCGTTGCGTTGCCTTTCGTCGCGTTTTTGTCGACCCTATCAGATCTGCCGTGTTCCGTTTCCGCGCAAAACTCACGTAATTTCACTGTATACTCCATACGTTGCTACGACGCCACGCTAATCAATCACACTTGAAAGACGTCCCGCGATAGTCTCGTAACGCTAATTAAAAATCTATGGTGTCCCGTCTTACTTGTCGCCATTAAAGGCTAACATACGCTACACTGATATAAATATATACGTGGTACCTGTATTTTACGTCGAAACTAGAATTTATGAGCTAGTAGTACAGAGAGTTTATGACGGGGGGGTGTTACACGAGCGAGTCGATGTTTATATAATTCGTACTTGGAGTTTCAAGAGGGAGGTAATTAAATTGCGATAGACTTATAGAGCACATTTTCTCCTTTTCTTACGTGGGGCGGGGGGAGGGGCTGAGGCGCGGAGACGTTGCGTGAATAATAAATATCAATCTGTAATAGCATCATACAATCTGTAAATACGATGCGCCATATCTTCGACAATATAATTATAATCATCCATTATTACAATATATATATATATATATATTTTTATGTATCATACACAGAGCATAAGTATATAGTATTTATCGTCATATATATTTAGATTTAAATATCATTTTAAACTTTTATAACGTTTCATATAGATCGAAAAATAAATATAAAAATAAACCAGGCATTTAGGTATTAATATTTTGTATCAATAAATTTTTTTTCCTTTCCGCCAGCTTCTCCTCCGCCTTTCTCTCATTCGTCGCACAATTCATATTACTCTCTTTGCCTTTTCTACTTTTTTTTTCTTTTCCATATTATTCTCTCTCGCTCTCCAGCGATTTCCATTCCGTTCGTATTCCTCTCGATCTTCGGCGCAAGAGCGAGACGATGGTTGGCGTGCCAGAAAGTATCGCTCGAAAAGAAGTTCTCAGACGGTCTCTAGCATCCTCTGTCTCTAAAAATATTAGTAAAAGCTTGTGCGTTGTTACATTCGATAAAACGTATATCTTCGTAACATTCGTGTGAAACAAAAATTCATCCCTGCCTCCGTTTTGTGCTATCGTTCAAATTCCCATCGAGCTATAGCTGGCCTCTCTCAGGAATTCGTCGCGATTAATTACGTATCGGATACTTCGCAATCTGTAAACTGAAGCGGCATACCTTTCGCGATTACGAAAAGCATGATCGTCAAATTCGCGGCACGCCGACCGTAAGCTATTCCGCCACGGCTGGACGTTGATCCACGGCGCATAATCGCACAATTTCATCACTCCCAGCATCACGGTTTATCTTTATTTATCGCCCATCGAGACGTCTAACGCCGAGCATCGCATTTCACCGTTGAGCCCCAACACGAATCGTGCGTCCAAATATATATCAGCCATATACGCGCCAGTTTTATTAATTACGTTAGATAAGATTTCTCTTTGTTTGAGCATTTCGCAACGCGCACAAAAAAGTACAAAATTAATTATTCTTTATCATTATTTTTCGTGTCTCTTTCTCTTTCTCTCTCCTTCTCTTTCTTTCTCTCTCTCTCTCTCTCTCTCTCTCTCTCTCTCTCTCTCTCTCTCTCTCTCTCTCTCTCTCTCACACACACTTTCTCCAAATTTCCCTCCAGTTTTGGTTTAATAATCGTTTCTCTCGTTTTTGTGCTTCCGCGTGTGCTGGCCATTTGGCTGTTTTTTTTAAATCTATATTTTTCTCTCTTTCTCTCTCTGACTTTAAGCTTTCTCCCTCGTTAAATATTTTTCTCAATAACATCGTCTGTACGTTTTCATATATTATTTTGAATTATCAGGATACGGCCGCAATTTGCAAAACCACGGCCGCATCCTTTAAGATTTTACATTGACAGGTGACATTACAATGACATTTCTTTCAATGTCTATATGTCTATATATATAATATATATTTAATTACATTTATATATATTATATATATACGCGCGTATGTATACGAATATGTATATATGCATGTATGTACGCGTGTATTTTCATACTCGACAGATATAATAATAATATGCGTAGATATAAGGGATATAATTTTCATTTTTCATCCTCTCGTCGAAACGTGTCGTATAGATAAAATGCTCTACCACCTAAGAATCGCTATCATAATAAAATAGAAAAAACCCCCATTCTCTTATCAGAGGTCATGGCTCTATGCTATTATATATAATATTTTTGTATCATATATATATATAATATATAAATATCTATGCAAATACGCGCCTTCGAATGTGTACATACATCATATATGTATATATAGATAATATATTTATATATTTTTATACTCGCTTAGTCCTATGTGTGTAATTTTATCGCACCTCTCAGATATATCTGGCTGCACTGCCACTAAAAAGACTCTACGTCGTCCTTTATTTCCTCCGTTTTGGCTCTAAAACCACACGCGATTGTTCTATACGAATAAACTGAAATGAATTGTGTATTCGGGAACTAAGTCATATTTATCTAATAATGCTCGCAGATATACATGTATCGGCCGTTTACAACTAAATGAGAGAAGCCTGTTCCTTCCTTCGAATCTATCATTTTCCATTCCATGTGCCATTCTTCCGTGCAAAATAAATCAGTGTAATAATGGCGCGCACACACATACGCACACACACACACACACACACACACACACACACACACACACACACACACACACACACACACACACACACACACACACACATCCTCCATTTTCGAAAATAATTAATTTAAACAAAATACGCGGGCTTTTGCCCACGTGTGATAAATCAACATTTCAGAACATCCATTTCATTTTTCATTCTGTTTGAATCAGAGAAAATGTAGATTAATTGTGATGTGTGGGGTATTGCGTTATGATGAGCACGGCATAAACGTTTGTACATTATGCCTATATCATTATATTGATAATCGCATTATTATGTCGCGCTTGCAATATCGCATTGCTTCCCGTCACACGTAACAGCTGAGAATCACTGGCGACAGATATCTATTATCGAACGTCATAGTCATATGCACACGACACGCCTCACCCTTAAAACGCATTTGAAATACACGCTAGTGTCTCCAGCCGCCTACGCGATCTATTAGTCTCGTCGGGGTAAAAAGGAGCTTAAAATTCATCGTAAATACGAAGTATAAGAAGTATTTGACAGCTCGTCTTGAAAACTATCGGAGTCTGTCTAACTACTCCTGCGCATTCCGTAGTTATAAAAAAAAAGACCAACGGAGTGGCTGTTTATATTCATACCATCGATCCGTGCTGGCGTGATATTGTCGTTTAAAACGAATTCAGCGACAAGCCTTAGGAACGTGACGAGATCGCAAAACCGAGTCGGAGAGAAGAACCGGAGGAACCGGAGGAACCGGAAGTGGTACAATTTCTGGCGATGCGTAATACCCGCCGACCTTTGTACGGATAAAACATCAGCGGCTTCGAAAGCGCGCCACGATCGGCGCCCATCGTCGCGTGATATTCGGCGTTCGAGCCGCCGAGATAATCAATAGTATAAGCGGAATAGCGGCGGTGCCGAGCCAGCTGCAGCGTCGCGCGGCCATTACGGCTGTCTGGCAATGAGATCACAAAATATTTTGATCAAGGTTGAGACCCCCTGGTGGCAAGTCGTAAGGGGATGGACGGGCAGGGCGTCGCCGCGTCTCCGCGACCCCTACGAGCTATCGACCGAGAGAGGAGAGAGAAAGAGTGTCGAAGGCGACGCAGTGCAGACAGAGAGGGAGGGAGAGAGAGAGTAGAACGGAAGGAAACATAAAAGCGGCGCGAAAGCGCTTGTCAGGGATGAAGAAAAACAATTTGGAAATCAATAGATTTGAGAAAATTTGGGAAGATTTTTATGATGCACGTGTATACAAACACTTGGAAAAATTCGTGCGCGAGAAACGGCGAAAGAGAGCAAGGATTCCATTGCTCATTCATCTTTAAGTTTCATCCTACGCGACACGATTGCAGATTCGGATTTCCCTCGCTCTTTCAACTGAAAGAAATCCTCGTTGCTGCGAGATATATTCGAGATTAACACAATCCAATTTCTCGTTGATTATTTTCGAGCGAGATACATTTTATTGCGCAGTTCCTAAGTCCTTGGTGTCGGGTGTACTTTACATATATCGCGCGCTCTCCTACTCTCGAGAAACTTCCGAAAGAAAACCAGGGATATCGATCGACGAAGATCGCGACAGAGCCCGCGGTGAATACTCGAAGCTGCCTCTCGAATATCGCGTCCCATCTCCGCGGAGTCGCGCGGAGCTCTCTCTCTCTTCGGCGCGCAACTCTAATTGTTCCGGGACGAAACTGTCGTAATTAGGGAAATGTCAAGCGAGAGAGGACCGTTTCGCGGACAGAGAGATCGATTCGGCTGACAAATTAAATTCGCGTAGATACAATTTAACCGAGAACCCGCTCCTTCAACATTCAAATGAGCCTCGATTCGATTTCAATGAAACACGAAATTGGTAACAACGAGAAGACTTTTCCCGGGACTTTATCCGGTTTCTTCAATCTAATATCGAGATCCTCCAGATCCATCGCAAGAAGAACCGAAATGTCGCGTAACAGTCGGATCGGCCTTTCGATGGATCGTTGACGACCTTTTGACGATCGAGAAACGGAGAAACGTGGCGCGAATGGAATAAGCTACGGGCCTGAAATCGGCCTCGAGGCGACCGTCCTCCGTCTGTCTCTCTCTTCCTCTCCCTCTCCATCGCTTCACCCTCTCGCGCTCTCTTTCAACCCCCCCGCGGTGGCGGAGCGTTCGCTGCGATTTTCCAGCGGCAACGTATGCCGGCCTATACATACATCAAGAGCGCGAGCCGTGCGAGAGAGGCGAGCGCCATTCCAGCTATCGATCTACTGCGGAGCAATAGAGGCTGACGAGAGAGCGCGCGAAATGGTTGCGGGGGTTGGAGACGGCGCGAAGAGAGAAAGAGGAAGCCACGAGGAGCGCGGTGGCGGCGACGGCGGGGCCGGCGGACTGCCTCGTCGTATATTGGACAAAGTGCGCCGCGCTGCCATCATCGCGCGAGTTGATGCAACGGAATATGACTCACGGCGATTTAAAACGCACGCGAGTCGTACGCTTCTACGCCGTCAATGGCGTAAAGCGGTCGAGGGGGACGGCGCTTGCGCGATAATTTTTATGTTCATCCCGGAAGATCTTCTCGACCCCGAAGATACATCTCAAACACTTTCAGGGAACTTTCAGCGGAAGGACCGAAGAGATCAAGACGAAAAAGAGTCGTAACCGCGAGGGGGAGGGGGGCGGGGGAGATTGAACCGCGAAAAGTCGCGAGAAACGTGCCCGAAGAGGGAACGGAACGGTCTCGTTCGTGGGCGCAAACTCCCCGCGAGTAATAATCCCGATATCCGAAGAATCGGAGAGCGTCGGGCCGTGAAACGGTAACCTCGGCCACCATCACGAGGACGGCATCGACCGCAACCCCAACGCTGCAATGCGACGTTGCCATCCCAACGGGCAACAGCCCTTGTGCGGCCGAGTCTCGCCCAAGGGGCCGACGAGACAGATTTTCGTGGCACGTTCCTGCGTATCGTATCCGCCGACCGGTCCCGCCGTTTCGACACGCGACCGTTGGTAGGATCAGGAAACGCGGGAGGAAACGAGGGTGGGCAACCGCGGATATTTCCACCCTCAAATCCCGTATTCATGTCGCACCGCTAAAATTATGCGCGCGCGAGTAACCGACGGCGGCAAGCTCCGAGATCGTACGACGTAACTCGATTAAAGTATAAGACGGCATAAAATAGAAAAAATAAGAATAACGGAAATGAAATTTGATACGGAAATGTAAGCCTGTATGCTGATCGTAGACACCGAAAAGTGATGAAAGAGTGGAACAGACGTGAGGGAGGTAGAAAAAAAGAAGGGGTACGGATAACGCGAGACGCAGAAAAAATAATGAGAAATTAGATATTAATGTATAAAAATCACGTAACATTTTATTAAATTTGTTTCCAGTAGGTATATATGCAAGTGTGTACGCGTCGTTCCTAGACTCATATATTCCTCCTTTTTAATAAAATATTTTTGGTACGGGTTAGCGTAGGAATCCTTAAATATATGTATATTAAACGGCAATCTCTCTCTCTCTCTCTTTTTTTCCATTTTGCTCGTCGTTCGAGTCGTCACGAATCCGCCATTCGCGTGTCGAATGTCGGCACAAAGTAGAAATGCAAGCCTACACATTGCGGCTCGTCGTTACAATGAACAACGTGTAATTCGTATCGTATAAAAATAAACGTATTTTGACGATGGAGCGATGGTCGATGGGTATATATCGATAATGCGGGTGAAACGACATCCGGCGCCACTGACACGTGAGACGGCGAATATCATTGAGAAACAATGCTCGTCGCAATATTATGTTTGTCTATGTATAAACGTAAAGTATAATTCAAAGAAAAAGAGGAAATGTACCAGATAAAATATGCATTACGGATGTGGTAATCGGATACTGTTTCATTGTAAACATGGTTTTTTTTTCGTGAACGATGATCGCATAGTTGTACAAGCTGCTCCAGA